>NC_053428.1:20196304-20559287 GCF_007990345.1 Gossypium hirsutum | reverse complement strand
TTCAAGCTTTGACTTCTCGAGAGACGGTGAATGTGACACTGATGACAACTCAACTGAGTTTGGCATAAACGACTCAGTCACATGAGTGAGAAGGGCTTAGCTGTTTAGCAAAGAAGAATCAACTTTCGGGTTTAAAGAATGCTACACTGAAGAATTGTGCTCATTGTCTAGCAGGAAAGCAGAAAAGAGTTTCATTTAGAAGCCATCCTCCTCATAGGAAATCAGAGTTGCTAGAGTTGGTCCATTCAGATGTTTGTGGTCCGATAAAAGTAAGATCACATGGTGGTGCACTTTACTTTGTGACTTTCATTGATGATTGTTCAAGAAAGCTATGGGTTTACACTTTGAAGTCTAAAATCAAGTCTTTGAGGTGTTTAAACAGTTTCAAGCATCAGTTGAAAGGGAAACTGGGAAGAAGTTGAAGTGCATTCGTACTGATAATGGTGGCGAGTACACAGGGTCGTTTCATGTAGTCGATAGATCCCTTGTGATCAGATGTGTGTCGACAAGTTCCAAGATCATTTTGGGCTGAGCTTGAATACAGTGACACATGTGATAATCTGTCTCCTAGTGTTCCTTTGAAGGTGATGTGCCAGATAGAGTTTGGTTTGGTAAGACGTGTCATATGATACCTACGTGTGTTCGGTTGTAAAGCATTTGTTCATGTTCCAAAGGATGAAAGATCCAAGTTGGATGCCAAGGCTCGACAATGCATTTTTATTGGTTATGGTCTAGATGGTGAGTTTGGTTATAGACTCTATGATCCAATTCAGAAGAAACTCGTGAGAAGCAGAGATGTTGTCTTCATTGAGGATCAGACCATTGATGACATTGATAAGACGGAGAAAGTGGATTCACAAGGTAGTGGTGACTTGATCGATGTGAATCCGGTTCCCCTAGACTCTTCACCAGATCCTATCCAGGATGATGTGCATGTGATGTTAGTGGTAACCATTAGACTATAGGTGACTTTGATACTCCCATGAATGATGTTGTGAATGATCAACAACAAGCACCTATAGCTCCACCAGCAGTTCCACTTCGAAGGTCTTCCAGAGATCGACGATCTTCTGTCAGGTATTCTCCTGATGAATATGTTCTTTTGACTAACGGGGGAGAACCTGAATGTTATGAAGAGGCTATGGAGAGTGAATGCAAAGATTAGTGGGTTGAAGCGATGAAAGACGAACTTCAATCCTTGCATGAGAACCATACTTTTGAATTGGTGAAACTGCCTAAGGGCAAAAGAGATTTGAAGAATCGGTGGGTTTACAGGTTGAAGCAAGAGAGAAGTCTTCATCTCCACGACACAAAGCTAGATTGGTCGTCAAGGGTTATACTCAGAAAAAGGGGTTGATTTTGAAGAAATATTTTCTCGGTTGTGAAGATGTCCTCTATCAGAACTATACTGAGTTTGGTAGCTTGTTATGACCTAGAGGTTGACAAATGGATGTGAAAACTGCTTTTCTTCATGGTGACTTGGAAGAAGAGCTTTACATGGAGCAGCCAGAGGGTTTTGTTGCACAAGGGAAAGAGAACTATGTGTGCAGATTGAAGAAGAGCTTGTATGGTTTGAAGCAAGCTCAAAGGCAATGGTACAAGAAGTTTGAGTCTGTTATGGGGAGCAAGGCTACAAGAAGACTACTTCTGATCATTGTGTGTTTGTTAAGAGATTCTCTGGTGATGATTTTATTATTCTTTTGCTCTATGTTGATGATATGCTTATTGTTGGTCAGAATGCTTCTAGAATTGAGAAGTTGAAACAAGAGTTGAGTAAATCCTTTGCAATGAAGGATTTGGGGCCAGCAAAGCAAATTCTTGGCATAAGACTGACACGTGATAGAAATGCCAAGAAATTATGGTTATCACAAGAGAGGTACATTGAGAAAGTACTTCAAAGGTTTAGTATGGACAAAGCTAAAGCGGTGAATACTCCCTTTGCTATGCACTTTAGATTGAGTGTTAAGCATAGTCCTTCCACAGAAAATGAGAAGGAAGAGATGCAGAAAATTCCTTACTCTTTAGCCGTGGGTAGTTTGATGTACGCAATGGTTTGCACGAGACCAGACTTGGCTTATGCCGTTGGTACAGTTAGTCGGTTTATTTCTAATCCAGGCAGAGAGCATTGGAATGCAGTGAAGTGGATTATGAGATATCTTCGTGGCACTTCCAACATGAAACTTTGTTTCGGCAATGAGAAACCTGTTCTTGTTGGGTATACAGATTCAGACATGGCCGGAGACATTGACTCGAGGAGATCTACTTCAGGTTACTTAATCACTTATGCAGGAGGAGCTGTGGCATGGCAATCGAGACTGCAAAAGTGTGTTGCATTGTCCACCACCGAATCAGAGTTCATTGCAGCAACCGAAGCGTGTAAGGAGATGCTTTGGATGAAGAAGTTTGTCCATGAGCTTGGTTTTACTCAGGAGAAGTATGTCCTGTACTGTGATAGCCAGAGTGCTATTCATCTTGGTAAGAACTCAACTTTTCATGCTAAATCTAAGCATATTGATGTGAGGTACCATTGGATACGAGATGTTCTTGAAGCTAAGCTGTTAGAGCTTGAGAAGATACACACTAATGATAATGGTGCTGATATGTTGACGAAGGCCTTACCAAGAGGAAAGTTTGAAGCATGTTGTTTGACCTCCGGCATGGAGGCATTCCCCACATAGTTGGAGGGGGAGATTTGTTGGGTATGGGTCCCACTATGTGGGAAACCCATATTTTCTGCCATAATGTTTTGTCTTTCTATTATTATTGAGTGTCAAATTCTCAATTTAAAAGAGAGAAAAAACAGAGAGTGAGATTGAAGCTCGTTGGAGAAAAAGAGAGAATAAAAAAAAATCAGTTTTTCAAGCTTGGTGCAGCAGTGATCAACTCCTCGATCGAAGGTCCATCCGTGGTTCGATTGAGCTGATTTTTGGACAGCAGCTAGGCGATAAGGTGTTCTTGACTTTGTACGGTCGGATTTTTCATCCGAGTCTTGTAGCGTCGGAAATACCCATTTTTCAGCAGCTACGTTTTTGGTGATGTTCTCTCATTTTTCTCTCTTTTGCTAAAGATTACATATTGTTAGCCTTGTCGGAGTTGAATGCTTGTTGTAGGCTTGATATTGTGATCTTGTAGTTGAACATTTGATGATAGTGGAACTCTTGATCGGACTCTAAAGTCCCGTGGTTTTTACCCTTGATTTAGAAGGGGTTTTCCACGTAAAAATACCGGTGTCTCTATTTATTTTTGTTGTGGTTGCATTAGTTGATTTGTGGTTGATTAAGGTTGCTAGAGAACATATCTTGTGCTATTGTGCTTGCCATAATTTTTAACAGGAGTTATAAGGAGAGAAAGAACACCGGTTGTGATTTCGCTTTGTTTCGGTTGTTCGGTTTCTTCCCAACACACAGGACGGACCTTGTTTCCAGCTAGTGCTTTAGTTCGAGACTTTGCTTTGATTTTCAATAAAACCTTCTCAGCATGCGATTCAAGCGTATTGTTATCCAACATCCCCCGTGGGATCATCATATGTGACAATATCGGTTCTTTATACACCCAAGTAAGGGAAATCGCCGTGTCAAGGGTGCAAGCAGCAATATTTATTTCAGATGAACCTGAATTATTCGATATGCCTTGCCCTGGGGTTGTAATAAGCACTGAGGATTCACATGCTCTTATCAAATATGTCGCAAGTAATAAGGATGCTACAGCTAGCATCAAGTTTCAAGAAACCATTTTAGGGACGAAGCCTGCACCAGCCGTAGCCTCTTACACTTCGAGAGGTCCATCACCAAGCTATCCTGGCATCTTAAAACCAGATATAATGGCACCCGGTTCTGTTGTTTTGGCGGCTTATATTCCAAACAATTATGCAGCAAAAATAGGGGATTACATATCTTATCTAGTAACTTCACTATGCTCTCCGGAACTTCCATGGCTTGTCCGCATGCGTCTGGTGTAGCCGCACTCTTAAAAGGTGCACACCCTGAGTGGAGTGCAGCTGCTACAAGGTCAGCCTTGGTGACTACTGCAAATCCATTAGACAACACTATGAAACCAATCAGGGACAATGGTGATGTTAATCTGACTTTTGCTTCACCTTTAGCAATGGGAGCAGGCCAAATCGATCCAAATCAAGCACTGGATCCGGGTTTGATCTACGATGCAACCCCACAGGACTACGTCAACCTTATGTGCACCATGAATTTCACGCAGAAACAAATCATGACCATCACAAGATCCAAGAGCTACGATTGTTCAAATCCATCTTCTGATCTTAACTACCCATCATTTATTGCTTTATACGATCCTAATGTGCCGAAAACTAGTGTCAAAATATTCAACAGGACAGTGACAAATGTGGGAGAAGGTTCTGCAACTTACAAGGTTGAGATAGTGCAGCCCGAGGATTCAATCATTGCTGTTTCGCCAGAGACATTGGTGTTTGGAAAAACATATGAGAAGCAAAGCTTCAGAGTAAGTATAAAATACAGAAGTAACAAGACGGGGAAAGTTTCATTTGGTGAACTTGTTTGGATTGAAGCAAATGGAAAACACAAAGTGAGGAGTCCTGTTGTGGTGTCACCTGTTGTAAGCTCCGGGGAGCTAGGTTTCTTAGGGGCTTGATTGCTAACATCTATGTCTAATTAGAATAAAAATAATAATATTTTTTTTTACCTCAAACTTAACATACATTGTCTTTATAAATAGAACATGAAACATGGTAATTAAATTATTAAATTTTATATTATAAAATAAATTACGAAAAGATGTAAAATAATATTAAAATATTACTATCTACATTCATAATTATTTGAGTAAACGTGTAGATAACTTATAACTATTGTGTTATTTTTTTATTTTATTTCTCATCCCAAAATTGAATATTATCGAAGAATTTAAATTGTACTTAATGAAATACTATTAATATTTTTGTCTTAGAAATGTAAAAAATAAAAATAAAATATTTTAAGGTCTTCCTATATGTTTGTCATGTTTATATCATTTTTTTTATGATGTATCATATTCTAAATAAGTTATTATAATAATTCAATTTATAGAATAAATTAAATTGCGTCTATGTTGTGTGTTAATTTATATATTATTTTACATTATATGTGGCAGTGATTACTTAAAGAAAAATAACATGTTTGTACATATCCACATTACTCTTTTATATGTTTATAATATTATGAATTTATTTAAATTTATACACATTAATAATTAATTTTATACAAATTTAACACATTTGTGTATTATTTTTTTGTGTAATTTCATGATATAATTAAATTTTATAATATTTTTCTGTCGAGTCTTAATTTATTCTATATTTGGAATATAATCATTTTTATTAAACTATTATAATATTGAAGCGACCTATGAACGGTTAATTAAGGTCTGATTTAATACCACCACTTCTCTATGTGTTTGCAAAATTTCCTTTCGATCTTTCAGCTGGACAAATCCATTTGATGATAATAAATTAATATATCTTATATATCTTGAACGATATAGAATTTGTAGGGTGAGTTAACACATAAACTGTATTCATATATACAAGAAAAATATGTGGGTAGTGAAGACTTTAGAGGTCTTTTGATATATGGGTATCCATTTACATAAGTTTGAAAAACTTTTATAATAAACCTCATGTTCACTCACCTCCCAAATCCCTATATAAGCTTAACAAATTCGCAACGATTAATCCTCAGAAAGCTATCGGTTGCCATATTCCAATTCTCTACCATGGCTACTGATCACACCGAACTTCTCTGCTTTTGGCTTTCTTTTAGCATTTCATTTATCTTTATCAAACTAGCACAAGCTGATAATTATATTGTACAAATGGACCTATCAGCCATGCCCAAAGTTGGAAGAGCTGGTACGTAACCACCCTTGCAACTTCATCTGCCAACTTGGAAGCTAAAACCAGTGTAACAATCCCCTCTTCTAAACTTATCTATAGTTATAATCACGTTATTCAAGGTTTTAGTGCTTGTCTTACACCGGCAGAGCTTGAGGCCTTGAAAAGCACTCCAGGGTATGTTTCTT
Source organism: Gossypium hirsutum (assembly GCF_007990345.1). Taxonomy (NCBI): domain Eukaryota; kingdom Viridiplantae; phylum Streptophyta; class Magnoliopsida; order Malvales; family Malvaceae; genus Gossypium; species Gossypium hirsutum. Next base: position 20,553,239 of record NC_053428.1, on the reverse strand, counting down.
CTATCAAAGATAGAAGTGTCAAAGTTGATACCACTCACTCTTTCAAATTTCTTGGCCTGAATTCCAATACAGGTGCCTGGCCGGTGTCAAATTTTGGCAAAGATATCATTATTGGGGTGATTGATACTGGGTCTGGCCTGAAAACAAAAGCTTTAATAAAGATGGAATGACTGATGTTCCCCTGAGGTGGAGAGGGGAATGCGAAAGTGGCACCCAATTCAATTCCTCAATGTGCAACAAAGAGCTCATCGGTGCGCGGTTTTTCAATAAAGGTGTGGTGGCGCACAATCCTAATGTCACCATCTCAATGACTTCTCCACGCGACACAGTGGGACACGGGACCCACACTTCAACAACTGCTACGGGAAATTATGTGAAAGATGCATCCTACTTTGGCTATGCCATGGGAACTGCCAGAGGAATGGCCCTAGGGGCTCGAGTGGCCATGTATAGAGCCCTCTGGTTAGAAGGAGTTTAAGCTACTGATATCATTGTTGCAATTGATGAAGCAATTACTAATAGTGTTGATGTTCTTTCCATGTCATTTGGCTTACATGAGCTTGAGTTGTATGACCCTATCGCAATAGCCACATTTGCCGCCATAGAGAAAAACATTTTCGTTTCAACATCAGACGGAAATGGCCTAATGGAGGGCCACAAATGAAAACACTACCCAATGGCACGCCTTGGGTTCTAACTGTCGCCGCCGGTACCATGGACCGAGACTTTGGTGCTACTTTAAGTCTTGGAAACAAAGATAAGGTTGATGGTGTGGCTCTTTTTCCAGGAAATTTCTCGTCAAGCCAATTCCCTATTGTTTTCATGGACGCATGTGATGAAATGAGTGTACTGAAGAAGCTTGGGAAAAAGATAGTTGTGTGCCAGGATCCGGGCGGGAAAAAAAATAAATTTCCTTGTTTCTATGGTTTTCCTATTGGGTTGATTTGCAGCTTCACCACGAGATCTCCTGGTCCAGGCAGCTTGTACAAAGGACCTTAAAAGTAAATGTCAAACAAATTAATTTACTTGCCCTTTTGCTTCCTTCAACAAATTTGGTCGGCATCAAAGTGTAAATTGTCCACAAAATATGTGCAACAGGAAATCATAACTTGCAATCATAGAACAAATCAAAGCAAGCACCTTTCCAACTACTCAACATGAAAACTAAAATCAGAACAATTTGGGATCCCTAAAGTGTTAAACAGTACTCTGATCCCTTTGGTTTAGAAAGAGTGACTATTATCATTCGGATGAATTCTGCTTTACACAGAGGACAAATTATGCATATGAGTTCACACATATTTTGATGATCATTGATCACACTATGCAAACCCATCCCCATGGAACATCTAGAACAATGATGAGAGGAAATTTTTAATTCTCCAGATTGAAACAAAAGTTCAAAAAAGTTATTTTGGACTTTGCTAGTAAAATTTATCAACTGACTGTTAGCTGCCCCCTAAGAACAAGCTGGTAAACAATGAAACAAACCACAAGGGAAAATGTTATCTCATCTGAACCATCAAAACAGAAGCACCATGGTATTATTTTACTCCGGAGTATGAAACTTAAGATTTATCAGCTTTTCATCAGAAACAATGTGTAATACCCATCATTTGCTTCGAGATAAATCTCCACAATGCAAAAAATGCTTCTTAAAATTCTCAATCCCTAGGCATACTCGATACAAACAATAATGTTGCTATTTCAAAATTTATGACAATTGGATTGGCATGGTATATATCTCATATTCTATATAGAAACGAGATTATTCCTTCCAAACCTGCAAACTCTTATCAAGTTCATAAGATATCACTGAGTTTCAATTAGAAAAGCATTACAAGAGGTCATTACCACAATGGAAAAGCTTATAAAATTGTCATACAAACATCACCTTGTGGAGCAATCCAGCAAGCAAACTGGAATTAGTAAACCACAAAATGGAAATCATTGAGACAATATTATATTAAAATTTTGACGAATCAAATTATGTTTTTAGCGTCAGTTCCAACCAATTATAGTACAGTAACATTTTTCAGACTCTTGAACACCTTATATAACCATATTCAACTGCTAAACACTTTGATTTCCTGACAAGCCTCAGTTGCTGAACAGAGATGACAATTAAAAATAAGACACGGAGAGACACTCTTATTTCCTTTTTAAAATCAGAAATTTGAATCTGTACATCTAAAATGCTTCCCCCATCGAAGCTGATTCCTATATCAATAATTTGATTACAAAAACACAACAACCATGCTGTCTATGGGAACTATTCTACATGGTTTGGCCCTTAGCAAAAACACAATCCACATCCTAGGAGTCTAGTGTTGAGATGGGAAAAGCCATCCACTCTACTAGACAATAACTGTACTATGATAAATACTTCCCCTCATGAGGTGACTTTTCTCAAAGGAAAAAACCGTGAGAACGGTCTTCACCTTCGAAGCAGACAATATCTCATCACAGGCACAGTCCCCGCAATCCTTGTATTAACAGTCATTAATCAAGCATGCTTATTCAGATACAACATGAAAGGCAATTGCAATAAAGTAAAATTCCATCTTTCTAAGTTTATCGTTAATCACTAACCAAATTTCTTCCAGCTAAGCTTCACATGCCTAAAAACACTTAATAAGAGCATTATTAAACATAAAAAAGACAAATTATTTCATCCAAATGCCTTTCCCAGGAACCGTACACAATTTAAATAAATAAATAAAAAGAATACCTTGTCCAGAGAGGGAGCTGGAAAGAGTGTGAATCAGTTAACGGAGATGTAGATACTGGGAAACGAAGAGACACATGACAGTGAGGTGAGTTTGTTGAAGCGTTCGTCCGAGTGAGTCGAGGGACCGCGTTGGTAAAGCTGAAGAAGATTATGGTTATAGATGTATTTCAGGAATTAAAAACTACGGGTTCTTCTTCCCAGGGATTTAAATTGCGGTCGCGGTCGCGTTTTCGGTCGCATTGCGTTTATCGCGGTTGCGGACATAACGGATACTATTGCGGTCATTGCAGGTATCGCGGTCGTGAATTTACATTACTTATTGTGTATTGCGGGTATAGCGGGTTTCGGCAGTAGCGATTTCGGACGGTGCCACTACCGCTATATAACGGCCGCTATTTCGGTAACGGACCGCTATTTAAATCCCTGCTTCTTCCTTGAGCCACCCGAGTCCGACTATGGATCAACGATTGGGTTTACTTCTACGGAAGGTCCGGCTTATGGTTCTTTTGATATCTATTATCTCTGTATTTCGTTTCGGGTAAACATCTTTGATCCAACTTAACTTATAATTTTAGATTAAAAAACACCATAACATTGAGTTTTTCTAATTAGATTTAATAAAACATTTATTTTTATTCAAACTAATTATGAGATGATACTATGATTATATTTTTATTTTTATTCAAACTCATCTTCAACAATTTATTTTTTAAATTTCATGAAAAACATTTGATAAAAAATTTAAGTATTCGGTTCTGCCATATTGTTCTAAATTTTTTAAGTGTTTTTCATCAACCAATAAAAAATCTCAAAAAAATTAAATTAGAAATTAAGATATTATTCAGAAAAAAAAAGCATAAAACTTGTATTACATAATGAAAAGAAAAAAAAAACAAATTAGGTATTATGTTCTCTATTTTCGTGAAGTAAATTAAAACTTAAATCTAAGACTTAGGTGCTATCTAATAAACTAAAAACAAATTAAGTGTTGAAATATTAAGTATTGAAATTTTAAGTACTGAATTTAAATTATCAAATTATTTCATATATTACTTAAAAGTATAATTAGATTGTTTGATAAATATAGATTTTAAATTATAAATTTTAAAATTTTAAAATTTAAATATTTTATTTTGTTTTATTTTAAAAAATAATTTTTTATAGGATAAATATAATATTATAATAATAAATAAAATATAATATAATTAATTAAAAATATTTTCCATTAAATGATAAGTAGTTGATTGTTTTTAGTTTAAATATGCCTTAGATTTATTTAAAAGTTAAAAACATTTAATTTTGGTGGTTGTTATTTTAAGAGTTGTTAACATAATTGTTAAATAAATATATATTTTAATATAAATATTATTTCCGCCGTTAGTTAAAAAAATGTTTAATCTGATAATCCCAAGCAAATAATAATAGAAGATGCCAAAAATAAAATAAAATAGTGAAAAAAAGGAAAAAGGAAGTGGGGCCTAATTACAGATCCGATACAAATAGAGCTCACAACATACATGGATTACAATCAAGAGAGTCTTTCATGAAACTTCCAATAGCTAATGGGCTTGAAGTAAGTTTAAAACCAGCCTACTAAGGGCACTTTCTGCCCCAAATATTCAGCAGGAAAGATCATTGACCCATTTCTTACCTTTTTACATGGATTTTTCTCTGAATATTTTTACTGGCCCAAATACCCTGCTCTTTCTGTTACGGGCTCTAATTTAATGACATTGATCCATTCTCATTCCCAACCATTATATTCTCCATAAAGTATTAAACTAATCATGCACCCAACAGCATATGATCAACTATATTGACCTGATGAGTTAACTTCCTTACAGGTAACATTGCCCATAAATTATTGATTTGAACTTTCCTTTTTCTTTTGGCACAATGACTTAATTGACCCTCTAACTTTACAACAAAATCATTTTAGCCCTCCATTCAATTTTTTACCTCTTTTACCCCTTAAACTTGTGTTACTTGTCAAATTACTTAAAGCGGATGGAAAAATTATCTTCTATTAACTTTAATAACGTGGCATACACATGAATTGCCACGTGAATGCAACATCAGCAATTAATTATTTTTTTAAAATTTAAAAAAATAAAAAAAAAACTATATAAAATATTTTTAAAAATAAAAAAGTATTAAATCTATTACAAAAACTATAAAAATTATAGAAACATATATTTTTCTTAATTTTATAAAAATTAATTAATTGCTAACGAGCATGCACGTGGACTGCCACGTGGATGCCACATCAATTGGGGGTGAGTGTTTAATTAGATCGATTTGAATCAAGTCAAAAAATTTGAGTTAATTAAGTTGACGAGTCTTATTTTATTATCCTAAGTCAATTTAAAAAAATTTCAAATCAAATCAAGTGAAATCGTTCGAATTAAATTAAAAAATTAAACATGTCAAATTAAAATCTTGTTACACTATAAATAATTCCATGTTAGAGCACATAAATTTGAAACCATATATATTTAAAAAAAATTTAAAGCAAAATAATAATAATAAAAAGATACTTAATATGATAAACTTAAATCATTAATTAACCTATTTAGGTCCCAAAATTATTATTTTAGAAATTTTTTAAAATTTTAACTTTCTTTATATATTCTTTAGAATTAAAAAAAACATATATATAAAATATAAATGTTATAATTTTTATAAATATTTTGAATTTTAAAAATTATTTTGAGAGAGACTAATTTGCTTATTTTCAAAATTGATAGGGACCAAAGGGTTATTTATACTAATCTGTTAATTATTCGAGTTATTAGAATTGTAAAATTTAACTCAACTTGAATCGAAAATTGAATTAATTATTCGAGTTAGACTCAAAGAACTCAAACAACTCAATTCGATTAACTCGAGATTTGAATTCTTTTTTTATTTTTTTGAACCGAATCGAGTTTTACTCATCCCTAACATTAGCAAAGTTACTAGACATTAACTTTTTCACCCATATTTTAAGGTAATTGGACAAATAATGCAAATTCAATGGCTAAAAAATGCGAAAATTCAAATGGAGAATTAAAATGATGTTTTCTTTGTAAAGTTGGAGGGTGACATAAGTTATTATCCCTTTGCTTTTATCATTTCTTACAACTCCTTTACAATTTCACTAACAAAAGGGTTTCGTTTTTCTTTTTCCTTTCATTAAATACGCATGATTAAGACTGGAAGTCAATAAAATGGAACGGTACAAGAACCTTAGTTATCCGACAGATGCAATTTGCAAGCCTGCAACATGCAAGTTTAACCACAACTCACCCTATACCATTCGCTTTGCTGGATTTAAAGCAAATTGTTTACATGTTTACAAAATAAGTTGGTCATGTTTCTAAGCTGTAGCTTGTGGCAACTATGGGGCTTTTCACAACATGTTTTCCCCCGATAACTTCCCAAGTGAGATGACCAAAAGACACTGCCTCAGCCGTCTGTGATGGACGTTCGATACTCAAATTGAAGTTTTTCTTCTCATTTTTGCCATGAAAACCAATTTGTCTGGCTCGAAGTTACCTTAACTCCCTTTATTGGTGTCACTGTTGCTATGTAAGTGGAGCTCCCCTCTCCAACATGAGTCAGTTCTTTGAAATTCCTTCACAGTTCTTGAACTCGATTTTGCATTCTTGTCGTTGAAATAAGCAATAAAAGAAGGGTAATTCAGATCCAGAGACGGGTTGGAACAGTTGTTTGGAGATGATTTTGTGATGATTTTAATTTGTTGTGCTGTGAATTTTAGCGCGCAAAGGAGATTCACGTAATCTTCAACTGTAACATCATACATGAGTCCAGGGTGTAGCGCTTTGTTGGGATTGATATGGCCAGCTCCCATGGCTAGAGGTCTGGCAGGTCGGAGATTAGCCCCCATATCCCTAATAGGACTTCCGGTATTATCGATGGTATTAGATGTACTCATCAAGGCTGATCTGATGGCTGCCAGGCTCCAATCAGGATATGTCGCTTTCAAAAGTGCCGGACACATGGGGGCAAGCCATGGATGTACCTGAAATTAAATTGAAGTTGCTAAACACAAGATCCTCATTTAAACGGGCCACACCCACATTTGGAGGCCATGCAGCAAGGACTAAGTCGCCGGAGGCCATAATGGCAGGCTTCAGAACAGATGGGCAACTACGGGATGGCCCTCTAGAGGAAGAGATAGCAACAACTGGTGAAGGTTTAGTGCCAAGGGATGTTATTTTAAAGTCAATGCTGGCTTTTGGGTCACTGTTGCTCTTAATGTAGTCCACAACTGAATCACCATCTTTTTGTTCCAAGAAAATGGCAGGAAAAGGGCTCGGGGTAAAGAAGTCAAAGATACTGTTCTAGGCTATGAAGACACTAGCTATATTTCCTGCAGCTTGAATGTTGTCAAACTGATCACTGAGGGAACCTTCCCCGCCAGGATCTTGGCACACAACTATCTTTTGCCCAAGCTTCTTCAGTACACTCATTTCATCACATGCGTCCATGAAAACAATAGGGAATTGGCTTGACGAGAAATTTCCTGGAAAAAGAGCCACACCATCAACCGTATCTTTGTTTCCAAGACTTAGAGTAGCACCAAAGTCTCGGTCCATGGTACCGGCCGCGACAGTTAGAACCCAAGGCGTGCCATTGGGTAGTGTCTTCATTTGTGGTCCTCCATTAGGCCATTTCCGTCTGATGTAGAAACGAAAATGTTTTTCTCTATGGCGGCAAATGTGGCTATTGCGATAGGGTCTTCATACAACTCAAGCTCATGTAAGCCAAATGACATGGAAAGAACATCAACACTATTAGTAATTGCTTCATCAATTGCAACAATGCTATCAGTAGCTTAAACTCCTTCTAACCAGAGGGCTCTATACATGGCCACTCGAGCCCCTAGGGCCATTCCTCTGGCAGTTCCCATGGCACAGCCAAAGTAGGATGCATCTTTCACATAATTTCCCGTAGCAGTTGTTGAAGTGTGGGTCCCGTGTCCCACTGTGTCGCGTGGAGAAGTCATTGAGATGGTGACATTAGGATTGTGAGCCACCACACCTTTATTGGAAAACCGCGCACCGATGAGCTCTTTGTTGAACATTGAGGAATTGAATTGGGTGCCACTTTCGCATTCCCCTCTCCACCTCAGGGGAACATCAGTCATTCCATCTTCATTAAAACTTTTGTTTTCAGGCCAGACCCAGTATCAATCACCCCAATAATGATATCTTTGCCAAAATTTGACACCGGCTAGGCACCTGTATTGGAATTCAGGCCAAGAAATTTGAAAGAGTGAGTGGTATCAACTTTGACACTTCTATCTTTGATAGAAGAAACATACCCTGGAGTGCTTTTCAAGGCCTCAAGCTCTGCCGGTGTAAGACTAGCACTAAAACCTTGAATAACGTGGTTATAACTATAGATAAGTTTAGAAGAGGGGATTACTACACTGGTTTTAGCTTCCAAGTTGGCTGATGAAGATGTAAGGGTGACTACGTACCAGCTCTTCCAACTTTGGGCATGGCTGGTTTTAAATCATAAAATTTTAAATTTTAAATATTTTATTTTATTTTAAAAAAATAATTTTTATAAGATAAATATAATATAATAATAAATAAAATATAATTAATTAATTAAAAATATTCTCTATTAAATGATAAATAGTTGATTGTTTTTAGTTTAAATATGCCTTAGATTTATTTAAAAGTTAAAAACATTTAATTTTGGTGGTTGTTATTTTAAGAGTTGTTAACTAATTATTAAATGAATATATATTTTAATATAAATATTGTTTCAGCCGTTAGTTAAAAAAATGTTTAATCTGATAATCCCAGGCAAATAATAATAGAAGATGTCAAAAATAAAATAAAATAGTGAAAAAAAGGAACAACCCAAACCTTGTGTTTGGGATCTGTGTTTTGCCATTCCATTGAAATCAACCTTTCTCGGCTTTCGCCGGTGAGAGAGGTAAGCGCATGGCATGATTTCTTTTAGCGTAAGTGAAGGTACCTATGTCTAACTCTGCAGCTAATCTAACCTGTAAAGGTAGCAACTACATATGTAAAAAATCTTATTATCCAAGAAAAATGAAAAACCAAAAGATAAATTTAAAAAACGGCAGAATTATTGGTGTGTTGAGAGCAGGTATCATCCCACATGGAGGCACATGGTTTATTCTATAGCTCTCATCAACAAACTTGAGATCCCCGCCGTTGATGAAGAGATTGAGAGTGTGTGACCCACAAATCGACAATTAATTTGGCATCTCTCTCTCTCATTTACAAGTAATTCTCAAACAAATGGTCAAAACTCAAAACCCACCAGCCACTTCTCTTTTATTATTATTGTGTATCTTACTGCCCTCATCCCACCAAGGGAAGTACTAAAAAAGAGAGAGAGAGAGAGAGAACTTCAAGATTAAATAAATAGTTGGTATTTAGAATAGTGCAACCAAATTTTGAACTGGTCGGTCACGGGCCAGATGATATGTCCATCAACCAGAAACAACACACCTCTCATTTGCCGGTCTAATAAACGGAACCCTCAACCCTTAACCTAGGCTTGTTTTATATTTGAAACCAAAAATAATAGTTTGTTGGTGCCACTGCCATAACCAGAAAGAGCTGCCAAGTGCCAACTGTAACATTGCTGTCGGTTAATGACTCCTCCGTTGCTTCCTCTCCCTAACCCCCCAACTCAAAACGCACACTTTTGCATTTGTCTTCCTCTTCCACTATTTTATTTTAATGCAGATTAAAATTATAATCCACATGGTACAGGCTTACAGCAAACAATACATACTTATTTCTTCCATTTCACTCTCCCCGTTGACAAACAAACTCCTCCATAAAGTCATATCATCACGCCAATCCAAATAATAAAAAACGTACCCCGAAATTGCAATAAACCCTACTACAAAACTGACGCCAATAAAAGACAGGTTTTTGTCTTGTTGGGTGACAACTGAAGTTAACGCCGCCGACAATGCACGCCAAGACGGACTCAGAGGTCACCAGCCTCGCCCCATCATCGCCAACGAGGTCACCACGGCGTCCGGTTTACTACGTGCAGAGCCCTTCACGTGATTCTCACGATGGAGAAAAGACAACGACGTCGTTCCACTCCACGCCAGTGCTCAGCCCCATGGGATCCCCACCGCATTCCCATGCCTCCGTGGACCATCACTCGCGTGAGTCCTCATCGAGCCGGTTTTCGGGGTCCCTTAAACCCGGATCCTGCAAGGTCTTGCCTAACGACGCGTCGTCTAGGGGAGCGCATAAGAAGGGACATAAGCAGTGGAAAGAATGTGATGTGATTGAAGAAGAAGGGCTCCTTGAAGATGGAGAGCGTGGGAAGGGACTTCCTCGGCGATGCTATTTTTTAGCTTTTGTTCTTGGCTTCTTCATTCTGTTCTCCATGTTTTCTTTGATTCTCTGGGGAGCTAGCAGACCCCAGAAGCCCAAGATTACAATGAAGGTACTCTCATTGAGCTTTTTAGATTCAACTACGAGATGGGTTATGATGGATTTGCTTTTGTTTCATCTTGCAGAGTATAAAATTTGAGCAATTCAAGATCCAAGCTGGTTCAGATTTTACAGGGGTGGCAACAGATATGATCACCATGAACTCCACAGTGAAAATGATTTATCGAAACACTGGAACATTTTTTGGCGTCCATGTCGCATCAACTCCTCTTGATCTATCCTATTCTCAAATTAACATTGCTTCAGGAACCGTAAGTCCAGTTCCAAATGAAACCAACATTTGCATTATATTACAAAGTTTATAATGTCTCGTCATTTTTATTGAATCTGGGTGGTTTCAGATGAAGAAATTTTATCAATCAAGGAAGAGCCAAAGGTCTGTAACTGTAATGGTTATGGGAAACAAGGTTCCTTTGTACGGGAGTGGAGCCAGTTTGAGCAGTTCAACAGGCACGACATCGCTTCCGGTTTCACTTAAACTGAGTTTCGTTGTCCGATCAAGAGCTTATGTGTTGGGCAAATTGGTGAAGCCAAAGTTCTACAAGAAAATAGAATGCGACATAACTTTCGATCCCAAGAAACTCAATGTTCCTATTTCGCTCAAGAAATCTTGCACATACGATTGATAAGATCCAATCACATGGAAAACACGTTGAAGATGCTTGTTTTTTCTCCCTTTCCTCGGGTTTTATTAATAATTTATTGTTCTTCTTTTGTTGAAAAAGTGGGAAATGAACGAGAGATACAGCTAAGCGGGCAGGTTTGGAGATTATGGGCAGTTGTGGAATTATTGGGGCTGTCCGTGTATCCATTGAGTCAGAAAAACCACATACTTTGAATTCGGTGGGTGGCTTGTGAGTGATCAAATTTTATTATTTTTTTATTAATGTAAAAGTAAGGAAAAGAAATTATATTTACTTAAAATGTAATCCATTCTTTTTCGTAAATTCAGTGTTAGAAAAGCGAATAATAGATTATTTTGGTCAAATTCAACTCTGATTTTACTTTGATGTTGCAACAAATACTTTAAAGCTCTGTCAGGCCATTATGTTTTCCATATCCAAGATTAAAACAATGGGATTAAGCGTAGACTCTTTGGCATGTGATTTGCAGGGAATGTCCTAATAAGCACGCAATATAATATATTGGAACATTTCAATTATTTTGTGAATACAGAATAAGGCCCCGTTAAAGAAAAAGGTCAGGCATGATCGTGCACATGCTAACACACCCTCGTGAACATGGTTCAGTTTCTGAAAAGGGAAACTCCAGACATTATCATTAACAGGATTAACATCTCAAAATAAGTTATTTAGATTCAATAATGGCCGATCTCTCTTCTTAACAACTTTTGGACAGAGATCTTTATCTTGCTTTAAGTTAATTCAAACAAGTCTAATTCTGACAAATAACAGTGAGGTTTAAAAAACTTGGTCAAGAAAAGAAGAGGTTCTTTCTTGAATAGTAAGTTAGGTTTTGGTTCCAATTATACAGTAAAGGAATATTTGGGTGAGTTAGGAGGATATATACCTTTCTTTCGGCCGAGTCAAAAATAGGGTATCTGATTAAAGTTAGATTGTATTGTAGATGGCTACATGTATGCATGGTTGTATTGTGTGATAATTATATTGTCGTAGACAATCGTTATCTGGTGCAAAGAAGATCATCTGAGGCCTCCAAGCAATGCCACCTTCTTCCTTAATCTCCAGGGAAATCAATTTTCCTAACACACGAGGTAGAAGCTGGTGTTACCAACCCAAGCGCTGACTACAGCAGTAGGTAGAATTGGTGAGGTTTGCCAAGATGAAGAAACTTCAGATTTGGAGCATTGATGGTGGAAGATTGAATCATTAGAGTAGTAGGCGACAGGAATCACGTGTCAATTGATACTACATGACTGCATGCCTTCCCGACTCTTCTAATACTGCGACGCTAAGGACATCATCACTGCCCATGCCTGTTTGTCTCACTCAATCAGTGAATGGGTTATATATCATTGGGCTCAGGGCATGAAAAACATTAAAGTGAATCCATCAAGGACATCGATTTCCTCTAATTAGCAATGCTTAGTGCTTTTTAATTTTTATCACATGGTCAGTAATGGAGTTGGCTGGATTGGTGAGAAGTCCAACAATTTGGATTTAGAAGAAAAATAGAGTTTCGGAGCTTGGTGACCTTTTAAGATAAAAATGTTTTGACTTATTTTATTCAAAATGGCAAGGTTCTAAAAATCAATGCAAACACAAATTTTCAACATAATATTCAAGTGAAGCGTGTAATACAATTTTGGTTTCTCAACGTTGAATAAATTTCATAATTAAAGTCAAATTTGACAGCTTGAGAATTAATTAATTACAACCAAAAGTTCAAACATTTCCTTTTCCGTACATTTGACCCATGTGTTTATTTTCTTGATTTAAAAAAAGTTTAAATCGGTATTTAAGTTTGATTTTTTTTAATGTGCTATTTGTGCGTTTTTTTTTTCTAAATTTGGTACTTTATTTGATAAAAGTTATTATGTTTTTTTATACTTAAAGATAACTCTGTTATACATTTTAGTATTTCATTTAAGTTTTAGAGTTGATTTAATAAAAATTCATAATTAGTTAATAATATTTGCAAGCTAACTTCCATCAATCCAACTCTGAATTGTATAACTATTATTTTATTATTATTTTTGTTATTATTTTAAAGTTATTTGCTTGCTAAGTTGCACCTATCTTACTTCATTTGTTGAAAAATATTTATTTTAATGTATTATATTTTAAATTTATTTTTATATAAATAATAATATAAAATTTTTAATACGGGCGGGTCATACTCAAGTTTTAACATTTTTATCCGACTAGGACTTGGGCAAAATTTTATGCCTATTTTTCGGGTCGGGTCTAGAAAAAGCACATAAATTTTTTAATTGGCCTGACTCGACCCATGACCAATTCTAGACACAACAGTTCTACATCTACGAAGACTCGCTCAGTGAATGATGTTATTCGACAATCATTCAGATCATCTATTGGCTTAAGCCTAATCTACTCTTACACAAAGAAGTAATTGTGGTCCTAATATCGACCCAAGTTGTCACAGATCACTCATCCAAGTACCTCACAATACAATCAAAAAATCTCTCCAAATAGTATCTAAAAGACTGTCACAAAATAACCACAAGAACACAATAAAGTTGTCAACAAAGACACTCAAAAAACTATTCTTCATGTATGGCACAAAACAACCTATTTATAATTTTTTCAAATGGTCAATCAACAATGTTTTGATATGCTTTAAACTCCTATTTAAAAGCTAAAATTATCTCATTAATTATCCTAAGTATTTATCACATAAAAACCTTCATATATCAATCTTCTAACTACAAAATTCTCTTGAATAAATTTTATATTTATTTCTAAAAATAACATTTTAATAATAAGACTTTCATGTTTATCCAATCACCTCAAGTATTTGGATTGAGAGTCTTAACACCTAGTCGACCCATGCTTGAGTTTTGTCAAATAATCATATTCAAGTGGATCGAACTTAGTACAACAAAATCTATTCAAGACCCAAGTTGATGATCTAAGCATAGAAACAACTTCACTATAACAAGATATGGACCGAGCAATAACAACTTTTCCAGCCATCCATATCTATTTTTTAACTAAAATATCTTACAAGCCTACTAGTTTTACACCATGGAGAGTTTCATACAAAAAAATGATGAAACTTGAAAAGAACTCAAAATTATATCCATCTTTTCAAAATGGCCCCGACTGAATCTACATACATTAGAAAAATATATCACTCAATAACTTCAGGTCAGAAGTCACCCTTAGCAACCACAATGCAGATTTTTCAGTTTTAGATTTCATCTTGCTTGTTTCCTTAACCTTCGACGTATCCTTCACCTTTCTTACTTAGCAAATAGTAATGAGAAATAAAAAGCATACAAGATCCAATACTATATATTATCATCGTGACTACTTTGGACATTGATAAGCCTAAATACATATTAAGGAAGAATGAAGGTGCCATAAATGTCTTAGGGGTTTGTTCATAAGATATGCAATTTATGCATATCTTACCTAGACAGGAAGGATCTATTGCAAATTCAGAGTTCTTTGAGATGCAATCTTTAAAAGGCTCAGAATTTTTATATTAACATTATAAGTTTAAACTTGTTTTTTTGCTACTTGTGTAATGTTTGTTGGAAAAGAATCATTTGCTCCACGTAGGGGTCAATATTATCGTATGAATGAATGGAAATGGAATCACGATTTAAACAATAATTATTTATTTTTAAACCTTCTAAAGCTAGGAACGTAATGGGGAAATGTTTTGATTTTCTTAAAATGCAATCAGAGAGACATCTTGATAGTCAATAAACACAAGATGTAGAATTATTTTTGCTTATGTTAGATTAAAATTTAATTTGGCTCGAAAAAATAATATTTTAAATTTTAAATTAATTAAATTGAGTTTTTTGAGTCAATTCGAATAAATAATTCAGTTTTCCAAGTTCGAGTCAAGTTGAAATTACAACTCAAATAATTTAAAAACTCTAATAACAGATTAGTGTAAATACTCTTTTGGTCCATTACAATTTAAAAAATGAGTCAATTGGTCACTCTCAACAAAAATTATAAAAAAATTCAAAAACATTTATAAAAAATTCTAAGTTTCATAAAAAAATTATAAAAAACATATAATAAAAAAATAAAAATTCTAACAACAATCAAAAGAATATGTAAAAAAATGTTATTTTTTTAATTTCTAAAATAATAATTTTGAAGACCTAAACAAGTAAATTACCAATTCAAGTTTATGATACTAAAATATCTTATCTTTTTCTTACTTTTTTTTGAAAGAGCTTTCATATATATATATATATATGACTTCAAATTTATATGCTCTAACATGAAATTAGTCATATTGTAATAAAATTTTAATTTGATATGTTTAATTTTTTTTAATTTAACTCGAATAATTTCACTCGTTTCGATTCGAATTTCATTTCACTCAACTTGTAACACCCTTAACCCGTATCCGATGCCAGAACAGGGTTTCAGAGCATTACTACCATTTGCAGATCACTTAAAAAAATTTAAATACTTACTGATTCAATGCATCATATAAATAAATATATTATCATTCAATCAACAGTTTGGCACTTGTATAAACAGCAACATTGTTAGTATAGTTGCACATATCTCATATAAATTCAACATTGATATATCTATTTTCTTGACATATCGCACTTGAGTTTAATAATAGTCTCAACTTACATAATTTCCTTTATCAGCATATCAAAGATAACCATATATGTACATGTCATGAAACATATCATGCTCTTACCATTTCTTCATAAGCATATATCATTCATTTCATTATATCAATATTTCATGCTCCATCATTTCCATATTGTAACGCCCCCACGCCCGAGATCGTCACCGGAGTCGAGCTTGAGGTGTTACCGAACATAATTTATCAAATTAAGAACTTCGAATCATTTGTTTCTACATTCACAGCTTTCTAGTTACCTGCGTCACCGTTACAAGAAAAATCATATCTCGAGTTACGAAACTCAAAATCAAGATCCGTAAATTTTCCCTAAATCTAGACTCATATATCTATTTACTAAATTTTTTCTAGAATTTTTGGTTGGGTCAATTAGTACAGTTTATTAGTTAAAGTTACCCTTGTTTTAGGACTTGGCTGGATTGACCTCTGTTTACTACGAACCATATATCTCTCTGTGAAAAATTTATATGACTGTGCCGTTTGTTTATCCTGAAACTAGACTCAATAAGGATTCCAAGAATATAAAATACAACAACTAATTATTTTTTTACAATTTATGGTGAATTCCTAAAGTTGGAACAGGGGATCCAGAAATCACTCTGGCCCTGTTTCACAAAAATTTAAATATCTTCTAAAATATAATTCCTTTACCTATTTCTTTTGTTTTATGTGAAAATAGACATATTGGGCTTCAATTTCATATTTAATCCATCACCAAATTCGATTTCTATGATTTTTAGTAAATTTTCAAACTCACATCAGTGTTGCTGCAATGTTCTGTTTATGGCAAATTTTATCTTTTCATGAGTTTTTATGGACTAGATAACCTATTAACTTTCCATGACATCAAACATGGTCTAAATTAGTCATTTCCATGACCTATCATTATCAAGCATTTTCTCAACCAAATCACCGCCATATCACAAAATTATTTACACGAAATAGGTATATTGCTATACATGCCATACTTAAGTTTTACAAGCCATTTACCAAAAAATGTCCTTCGGATATTGTGATCGAACCTTCAACCTGTCCCGATTCCCGAGCCGACTTGTTCAAAACTACTGTGAATAAAAAGGAGAGAGTAAGCATAAATGCTTAGTAAGTTCATATGCAAATAACAAGTAATATAACAATACAATTATACCAAACAACCTTAGCATAGTATCACCAAAACATATATCACATTTCTAAACATCATTCATCATCTTACCACCTTATCGTTGTTGTATCTATTTTCAACCCGAGGGTTAAGTACATACCTGTCCAAAGTGTCCATTTCACAACACTTACCAAAACGTCACTTGCATCTTAAGTGTTCTTCCATTTCACTAGAAATTTTACCCGTTGAACACATCGGAATATAACTCGGATACATGGATAATTTGCACATAAGTGCCACATATGTAATCAAGAAATCATGTAACCCGCCCCTAAGTGAACTTGGACTCAACTCAACGAGCTCGGGCGTTCGCATCCATAAGTGAACTCGGACTCAACTCAACGAGTTCGGATGCCTAGTTACATCTCACGAACTCGGACTCAACTCAACGAGTTCGAACATTCGCATCCGTAAGTGAACTCGAACTTAACTCAACGAGTTCGGATGCTCAACCATCCTAGTGACATGTCACTTGTATCCTAATCTATTCCTAAGGTTCAAACGAGATTTTCATCAAACACATATCATTGCCATCTTTCTTGATTGGGGTCGATTCCACGTCTTTCTTGATCTAAAATAACACATTTAGCTTATTTAATACTCACATTATCAAATTAGTCTTTAATTCAAATTTTAGAAAAATTACAATTTTACCCCTAAACTTTTGCATATTTACACTTTTGCACCAAATCTCGGGAATTAAACTTAATTCCTTATTCTTATGTTTTATAACATGCTGATAACTTTTCCCTTCTATGGCAACATCAAATACTCACTCTAACATGTACTTATGACTATTAGGTATTTTTGCCGATTAAGCTCTTTTACTCGTTTTCACTCAAAACCGAGTAGCACAAGTTGTCTAACATAATTTAAAACCTCATATTCTATCATAAAACATCAAAATTCACAAATTTCACCTATGGGTATTTTATAAATATGAACTCTAACTCAAAATATTACTATCATAAGCTATACCGAGTTACCGGGATTTCAAAAACGTAAAAATCATTAAAAATGGGGCTTGGAATCACTTACTATGAAGCTTGAAAGTTGAAGAAACCCTAGCTATGAAGAAACCCTAGCTATGGAGAGAGGGAGCATTCGGCAGCAACTAAGGAAGATGATAACCAATTTTGTGTTATTTTTCCCTTTTTATTTCATTTAATATCCAAATGACCAAAATGCCCCTCTTTACTAAACTTTCAAAAAAAATTCCTTCCATGTCCTAATTTTGTCCATGAACTTAAAATTGGTCAAAGTACCATTTAAGACCTCCTAATTAATATTTCAAAGCAATTTCATACTAAAAACTTCTAGAATGCATGTTTTGCAACTTATTCGATTTAGTCCCTAACTTTAAATTAAACTCGTTATGCCAAAAATTTCTTCACGAAATTTTCACACAATTATGCAATCATATCATAAACCTCAAAATAATTATAAAATAATTATTTCTATCTCAGATTTGTGGTCACGAAACCACTATTCCGATTAGGCCTTAATTCGGGATATTACACACATATTTTATGTATATTTATTCCGGTAATAGCTTATATCTTAACATAAATTATATTCCATTTACTTATACTTATTTCGTTTATCTATCTTCATAATTATTTCATACAACTATTTTGTACATATATTTCCATATGATCAGTTCTTGTAAACATTTCACACAACCATTTCATATAATCATTCGTCATCTGATACATATTACCTGAATATCAATTGTTCAACAGATGTCATAGCATCTCCCATGCACGGCCTTATTTATCTTTGACATGATGCCATAGTGTCTTTCAACTATGGTCTTACTCATTTTCTGTCATGTTGCCATGGTATCTTTCAACCATGGTCTTGTTCATTTCATATCACGTTGTCATGGTATCTTTCAACCATGGTCTTACACATTTCATATCAGGTTGCCATGGTATCTTTCAACCATGGTCTTACACATTTCATATCAGAGAGCACACTGCCGCGAACCTCATCTTTACAGTGGGATTACCAGTCCAGGCTAAATCCCCTGTAATATAAACTCATAGAGTATTGTCGGGATTACCAATCCAGGCTAAATCCCCTGCAACAACAATTACTCTAATGAGCTTAGATCTGAATTACCAGTCCAGGCTAAATTCAGACCTTGATTCAGATTACCCGTCCAGGCTAAATCCATTTACACGTATTCTTCGGGAGGGCTATATCAGGATAGGATCACCCGTCCAGGCTAGATCCTTTTTACCGTCAATTCCCTTTTAGAGATCCATCGAATTTTCCTTTCATTCAACCGGAATTTCTTCCCCTTTTTATCAATATATCAATGTTTCATTAATTTTCATACAATGAACATTCAAATCATATTCACATCAATAACATGCAATCTCAAGCATCTACATTCAAATCATATTCACATCAATAACATGCAATCTCAAGCATCTAAGAATATAATTCAAGTTACACGAACTTACCTCATTGCTTGTTTGTGTTTATAATTTCATTAATCCGATATCTTTTCTTTTCCACGATCAAGTCTCATATTTGAGTCGTCCGGATCTTTATAAATAAATTTGAAAATCATTTTCATTCATTTCATATTCTAATGCATTTAATTAATGCTCTAGGCAAATTTACCATTTTGCCCCTAAATTTTTAATTAATGACGATTTCATCCTTAGGGTCAGGAAAATAAAATTCTTACAATTTAATCCTTATTTCCAACTATTATTCTCATATGTATTGATAACAGTCCATGAATTCTATAAAATATCAGAATTTTCCATAATTTCAACACTTTTCAATTTGATCCCTAAAACATGTTTTCCCTCAATCTTGAACTAAATTAATAATTTCATTCAATTTTGTAATTTAAATAATAAAATAATCCATTTCATGCAATTTGGTCATTTCTGACATTTTTACAAAATTACCCATAAAGTTTTACTTTTATTCAATTTAGTCCCTGAGCCTAAAATATACAAATTAGCCATGCTAGATGAATATTCATACATATTTTCCCTCCTCCTCCTCTCCATTTCACATCCTTAATGTAGATAACACACTTGTAAGTAACATTATCCATAATTTTTATTATTTACTTTTATGAATATTCAAGTTGTCTATCTGCATCATAGTCACTAAATTATTTATATCTGGAGCTATAGAACACCAAATTAAGATCCGATAATTTTTCCTGAAACTAGACTCATATATCTTCTTACCATAAAATTTTTGGTTTAGCCAATAAGTACAGTTTATTATTTAAAGTTACCCTTGTTCTGCTGTCTGACAGTTCTGGCCCTTATTCACTAAAAATTAATTATCTCCTCATACAGAATTTGAATGATGTTTCTGTTTGTTTCTATTGAAAATAGAGTCATTCAGGATTCTAAAAATATAAATTTAATCCCCTAATTATTTTTATCCAATTTTTTATGATTTTACAAAGTCAGAATAGGGGAACCCGAAATCATTCTGACCTTGTCTCACAAAATTCATCATATCTCATGATTTACAATTCTATTGCTTACATCATTTCTTCTATAGAAAACTAGACTTAATAAGATTTAATTTCATATTTTATTAATCCTATAATTATATTTCTACAATTTTTGATGATTTTTCAAAGTTAGACTACTGCTGCTGTCCAAAACTGTTTTAGTACAAGATATTAATTACCATGTTATAACACCGTTATTTTCTTTTTCTAGACCATTTCTCATCACTTTCTCTTATTTTTTCTTCACTAACATATCAAGAACATAAGTCCTTATGTAAGAAAATTCTACTATAACATTATTTCCATGCTTTGTCAAAAATAACAAACTTAAAAACATATTGAAATCTTGATATACTTACCTTGTTCTATTGATACTAATTTTTAACTTGATTTTATCTTTCCTCCAGCTTCTATTTCTTGAATCCAACTTGATAACTCCCCATGGTCTCCTTAACATTTTTCTCTCTTAGTGGCTATGGAAATTCTTTTGATTTCTAGATGAAAATGGTGAATTTTTGGTGGAAGGACCAAATTGTAAAGAAAATAAAAGTTTTTTCTTTTCCTTCTCTTCTAACATTAGTTGCATGCATGGAAAGATGATGAAAATTCTTCATCTTTCCTTCCTTTTATACTAAATAATTAATAATAAAATAATAATAAAATAATAAAATATCTCATTAAAATAATATATATCTAATTAAATAATCATAAAATATCATCAACATCATCATTACTTTCTAAATTTATCTCTCTTCCAATTGACCATTTTGCCCTTTATTATCTTTTAAAATTCTATCCTTGAGTCATTATTTAATTTGGTAAAATTGTAATTTAGTCCCTCATAGTTCTTCACCTATTCAATTTGGTCCTAATTCATCCATTTTTCTTAGTTTCTAGATCATTCCACTCTTAAAATATTTACACTATTGGTCCTTTAACTTTTTCATATTTACACTTTAACCCCTTAAATTTTGAGTATTTACTATTGTGCAACAAAACTTTTCTCACTTTTATAATTTAGTCCTTTCTTGAATTAATCTATCATAATATATTTCTCAATATTGACATAACTCAAAATTTCCCTTTTTGTCACTTTATTTCCTTATTTTACTATATTAAGGATAATATCTTATTGTAAAAATTTTCAGGGTATTACACAACTCAATTCGAAAAATAATCCAAATCGAGTTAGAATGAGAAAATAAAACTTACCAACTTAAGTAATTTAAAATTTTTTCATTTAATTTGGTTTGATTCAATTTAACGACAACCCGAGATAATGGTTGATCTACTGTGAGGAATATGTACATGAAACAAATGTAAAAGTTAGATCTAATATACTGAGGCATTAATTTCATGATCTACATTAGTGGTGAGCAAAATTCGATTCGACTCGAAAAAAAAATTCAAATTTCGAGTTAAACGAATCGAGTTATTCGAATCAACTCAAATTTTTTTCGAATTTCGAGTTCGAATAGAGTTGAGTTTTCGAATTCAAATAGCTCGAATAATTCAAATATCAAACTATAATATTTTACATTTTTACCCAAACTCCCAGACGTTTTTATTTTTCCCTCAAAACTTTTACTCCTTCTCACTTTTCCCCAAAAACTTTTACTCCCCTCCTATCTTAATCCCCCATCTACCCAAAATCCATTTCCCACCAAAATTTTACTCTCTCATTTACTTTTCCTCAAAATTTTACTCCTCAAAACCCTTAAAACTTTTTATTTCCCCCCTAAATTTTTACTCCCTCTCACTTTCCCCCCAAAACTTTTACTTCCTTCCCATCCCACCCCCTATCTACCCCAAACCCATCCCCATTATTTTTTTAATATTTTTCCTCCAAAATTTTACTCCCCCTATTTACTTTCCCTCAAACTTTTACTCTCCAAAACTTTTTATTTTTCCCCTAAACTTTTACTTCTCACTCTTTACTCCCAAATAAAAAATTAAAATTATCCAAAAAAAATCCCTAAACATAAATAGTAATAATTTTATTTATATCTACTATTTATATTATTAAATTAAATTTCACATTTTATATTATTTATATTATTGAATTGTTTAGTCATATTGAATATTTATATTAAAATTGAATTATTAATGATGCCATAAAATATTCGTGTTAAAATTTTATATCGGTATCAATTTCACATTTTATCTTTAAAATAACTTTTACTAAAAAATCACATTTTTACATTTAATATATTTTTTAATTCCAAAATATATAGCGACAAGAATATGAAGATAATTGAAACAACTAAGCAAGCAAATAAGCTAAATCGTATATAAAAGATTAATAAATAAATTATGAGGTGATGTAAGGAAATAAAAAATTTGATTACGGTGGAAAATTTTATTACGATGGGTGACAGTGGTTAGAAGGACTCAAAATTATTTTTTAAATTTTAAAATTTAATCGACTCGACTCAATTTGAGAAAATTTCAAATCAAATTAGGATGATAAAATATGATTCGTCAACTCGATTAACTCAAAAATTTTTCATTCGATTCGATCGAACGCTCACCCCTAATCTACATTGAATTATTTCTAGAAATCATAAATCTTTATATATATATCCCTAAATTTTGATTTACATTTTTTTAATATTTGTTTGGGATTATACCGTAAACAAACCAACTTGTTATGAATCTTATTATGTATTTCTTAACTCTATAATTATGTTATTTATATTTCTGTCCTATAATATATCCGTATTATTATAATAATATTGTTGATCGAGTTTTAGCTCGATTTATATGAACATTGTTGTTAATAAAGAAATGTGTGGGTTTGAGTGCGTTGAAGCGTATCATTCTTCTATTTATAATTTTTTTATTAAATTAATATCTGATAAATTCGTAACATATTGATATAAATTATTTTTAAATTAAATATTTTAAACTACAATTTCAAAGAAAAATTCAAAATAAATGAATGATTAAATTAAAAATTTTAAAAATATTTGAACTATGTTTAATCGTTGGTGTTGCTTTCATATAATTTTTTTCCCTTCACTTAAGAATTCAATTTAAATTGTCGCATTTACGCCTGAGTTTTCTTAAGACAGTTAATCTTTTACATTATACACGCACATTATCTGTCAAATTAAGACAGGTAATTTTTTTTACATTATATACGCACTCATATGTCAAAAATATCCAAGTAAAATACATGCCAAAAATTTCAACACCTCAACATTGCAATTAAATCAAAACTTTCATTAATTAGAAAGTAAATTACAGCCTATTAATATTTTTTTTCTATATTTAAGGATCTACTTTAATCCTAAAATATTTAAACTCTTAACTTAATTTATTTATTTTAAATATTAAACGTTTTAATTTAAAAACTTTATAAAATAATTGAAAGATATAAAATTCTTTATAATGAGATTTTTTTTTAAATGTTGATTTTTTAAATAATTTTTAGTTGAGTTAGATGTTTGATTAACTTGTGGCATCATGTTAACTAGGATTTAAATATAATGCATACTAATATGGCTTTCACATTTTGCACTGGATTGATTAATTATTTTATCAAATTATAAAGTAAAAATTTGAAGGTTAAAATATGCTCTAAGTGTTTATAGATTTCATACATCTGGAATTTAGTCTCTTTACTTTTTAAATTTAAAAATTCAGATGCAATAGTCACCACCATTAAAATTTTTCTACTAAACCTATTGGTATGACATTTTAAAATTAAAAAAGAAAAAAGATCACTTGATAGTTATTAACAATAAAAGTAATGTTGAATCAAATTATAAAAATAGAGGAATCAAATTGAAAAAAAAATTAAAATATATAAATTAATTAAAGGTCAAATTTTATTATCTTATTATATATATATAAGGACAAACCCCCCCAAAAAATGTGTTAAAATGGACTAATTAAGGTACCAAATTATGTTAATAATTAAATTATATAAATTAAATCTTAAATTTAACATATTAGAAGGAGCAAACCTGAAATTTAGCCTTTTCTATGAAATGCAAAAAGGGGGAAACATGTGGGTGAGTGCCATGTGTCCTTTTGTATATAGGTACTAGTATGGTTTCTACGGACGCTCTATGTTGATTTAATTATTTATTTCTTAACTAAATCATAGAGTAAAAATTTAAACATTACAATTTGAAATTTAATCTCTATATATTTATTTTTAAAAATTTAATTATTTATTTTTTAAATTTAAAAATTTAGGTATATTTGTTAAGATTATTAAAATTTTTTTGTTAAATTTTTTGGTCTGATATTTTAAAATTAAAAAAATTACTTGATATTTATGTAATAAAAAATATTGTACCCAACTTGAATTTAATATAGAATTTTAATGGTGGTAACAATTCTTAAAAATTCACATAATTATTTTAATTAGAATAAAATATTTAGGCTAGCTAATGATATTATAAAAGTTGAGGCACCAAATCATGTCAAAATTAAAATATGTAGATTAAATCTCAAATTTGAATGAAATATAGGGATCAAATTGAAATTCAACCAATCTTATAATCTAAAAAATAAAGGCGTTGAAATTGAAATTTACCCATTATGGTTTTATGTTAAAAAAAATAGACAAGTGTCTATTGTTAAATCTCAAATTTCAACAAAATATAGGGATCAAATTAAAATTTGATATTTTTAGATTATAAAAATAAAGGGATTGAAATTAAAATTTATCAATTATGATTGTATTAAAAAAATTGTGGAAGGCATTAGGACCTTTATATATATATAGTGGTATAAATACGGACATGGATTTCTTTTTGTTCATCGGAATTGGGCTACTCTGTAAAAAAGCAAATCAACAAGGGGGTCTTTCGGGTAATTAAAAGGAAATATGGCTCGAATCGGAAAATAAAATAAATAATAAGGCCAAACTAGAAATAAAAAGGAATATTGTCCATCGCCACGCGCCTACGCATCGTCTTCTCTCTCTATATGACGGAAAAACTCGTCTCCTATTTCTCTCTAGAGAATTTACAAAAAAAAAAAAAAACAGAAAGAAAGAAAGAAAACTCAACCCTCCCAAAAATGGCGTTCCCTCAGCAGCAGTTTCAACAACACTACCAACCTCAACAACAACAACAACAACAATCAAAAAGTTTCAGGTAAATCCCCAAAAGAAAAAAAGATCGATCTTTTTAATAACTAAAAAATCATTTTTGATTTTCTGCTAAAAAAAAGAAAACCCTAAAATTTTGAACATGTCTCTTTCTAATATGTTTGATCTCAGGAACTTGTACGCAATCGACGCTCAGGTTTCGCCACCACTTGCTTATTACAATACGCCTAATTTACAAAATTCCTCTCAGCATCCTCCATATATCCCTCCTTGTAATTCCTCTCTTCCTTTTTTTTTTTAAAAAAATGTCTTTATTTTTCTATTTAATTGATGAAGAATTATGTGAAGTTAAGTTAAAATTGAACTTCTTTACTGCTAGTTAGCTGAGCTTACAACTTAGTTATCTCTTTCTTTTACCTGTTAGGCATCAAGTTTGGAACTTTGTTGTTTAATGTCTTTGGGATTCAGATGCATTCATGAAAATGTTCTTATAACAATTGGGTATGTTGATTTTTTTTATTGTTTTAGTTCATGTTGTGGGGTTTGCACCGGGTCCGGTACCGGTTACAGATGGGAGTGATGGAGGAGCTGAGATGCAATGGAACAATGGGGTTGAGCCTAAAAGGAAGAAGTTAAAGGAACAAGATTTTTTGGAGAACAATTCACAAATATCTTCTGTTGACTTTTTTCAAGCACAGTCAGTCTCGACAGGGTTAGGTTTGTCACTTGACAATAACAATAATAATCGAATGGCTTCTTCGGGTGATTCGGCTTTGTTGTCCCTCATTGGTGATGACATAGATAATGAGTTGCAACGACAAGATGCAGAGATTGATAGGTTCCTCAAAGTTCAGGTCTTTCTTTGTTGTCTTTAGCTTAGTTTTTAAATGTAGTTAACCGGAAATAAAACATGTTTGATTAGCTTCCACCATTGTTGCAAGGATTGATTTATTATTTAGGACATCATTTACGCCATATGTGGATATCAGTGGATTTTATGATCCTTTAATGCTTATAACATTATTATGGTTTTGTGCTAAAATTTTGCTGTTGATGTTTGTTTCGTATATTTGTTTTAAGTTTCTTGGTGTGGTTAATGGTTCTGTAAGCTCTGGATAAGGCGGTTATGTCATATTTACATTTCTTTGAGATTGTGGTCATTGTTGTTACCTAGCAGTGGAGTGCTTTTTGAGAACGAGTCAAGTGTTTGCATGTCCTGCATATGTTCATTGTGTTTCCCCTTCAACGTTTTAGCTATTAGTATTGAACTTTTTGCAATAGTAATGTTCTTCCCCATTCTCTTTTCATTGTTTGGTAGAAGTAATAGCAATTAAGATATATCTTTAATCATCTGCGTTTTCAGCTTGTCATTAATTATGGATCTCTTCATCATGTGCTTAGTTTTGTAACTCTACTTATTTACAGAAACAAGGGTTAATTATGTCTATGTTAGAAATGAAGAAAACTAGTGTGGAATTGAATAAAGTGAACTATTTTTGTCCTTCACATAGACAATGAATTTTGATGATCTATCATGCTTGGTCATTCTATAGTTGGAGGATGTTTCTGTTCTCCACACTCTGAGGTGAAGTTCATGGTGGTGAAACCTATTGTTTATGTTATATTTTGGCATTAACTTCTAATCTTTTTTCTTTGAATAGGGTGACCGATTACAGCAATCTGTGTTGGAGAAGGTTCAGGCTAACCAGCTCCAGACAATTTCGCTTGTGGAAGAGAAAGTTTTTCAGAAACTTCGTGAAAAAGAAGCAGAAGTGGAGAATATTAACAAAAAGAATATGGAACTTGAAGAGAAAATGGAGCAACTGACAATGGAAGCAGGTGCCTGGCAGCAGCGAGCCAGATACAATGAGAACATGATTACTGCCCTCAAGTTTAATCTTCAGCAAGTTTATGCTCAAAGTAGAGATAGTAAGGAAGGATGTGGTGATAGTGAGGTTGATGATACAGCTTCATGCTGCAATGGCCGAGCCATTGATTTCCAACTGCTCTGCAAGGAGAATAGCGACAAGAAAGAGTTGATGGCTTGTAAGGTTTGTGCAGTGAATGAAGCCTGCATGCTCTTGTTACCTTGTAAGCATCTCTGCCTGTGTAAAAGTTGTGAAAGTAAGCTTAGTTTTTGCCCCCTGTGTCAGTCATCTAAGTTTATTGGTATGGAGGTCTTTATGTAATGATATACGTATAAATGCTTTAATGTTATACTAAAGTTATAACCTGTATTCTTGTGATATTGATGATTGCTAGTTTGTCAGTTTGTTGTTCAAAAGCCCTTTTATGTCATCCATTGCATGTTAAGGATACTACACCTGCACTAACTTAAGCTGTTGAATGAGTGTTCATTGTTATTCTCTCGTTCACTGTTATGTTCAAGTAGTTTTGTTTTTAACTTGCTTATGCTAGTTTAAGTAGCAAGGTGTTCGGGAGACCTTGTTATGAGAATGTTATTGAGGGGATAAAAAAACACAGGAAGACCAATGCATATGTGAGGTTCATGGTCTTTGTTGTCGAGGGGGGTTATATAGAAGCAAAAACATGCAGTGTGGGAGTTTAGAAAGTGAGTGTAGGTTGATGCAAATCCCAAATGCTTCAAGAAGGTTTCTCCTCGAGTATTTGGTTATATAAAATATCTAAAGTTGTGATTACACTTGCTTTTAGTTAGGTTGAACTATATATAACTACAATGATTCTCAGAGGTGGTTGAAGGGTTTATAAAATGATAAGGAATCCCGTTTGGTTTTTCCCTAATGACTTATTTGTTCATTGCTGTATCTGTTGGATGCACCAGCGTGTTGTTAGTTGTGAAATGCCCCCACCAAAACACACATTAGGAAGCGGAGGTTGGGGTTTACAGGTTTGTAGACACGTAATTGTAGTAGGACAGGTGATTGAGCCATGGATGCATGGTTTTTGAAGCAATTGTGGAGTATTTAGAACAATTACGTATTTATTGTTAATTGTTCATATTTGAACTGTCCTATTTATTATTTACTGTTAGTAGGTTCTTTTCTTGGTCTCTGTTTAGACTTTGAGTAAAACTTGCATTTCTCCTTGGAAAGACGCGTTTTTATTTATTATATAGCCTGGTTTGTTCATCTTCCCTTTCTTCCTGAATTTGATCTCTGTATCCTTAAGGAAAACAGTTTACTTTAGGAATATGAATTGGAGAGAAGGGAAACAATTTAAGCCATGGACGGCTCAAACTCAAAAATGTTGAAAATAATAATAATAAAGTGGCCTCATATTTGTATCAGAGATGCAAAAGCAACCCCCATGTTTTTGTTGACATTACGCACTGTCGAGATTTTGGGAATCTGTGTTTGAACTTTAGCTAGTTAGCTTCTATCTGCTTTGGTACCATGGCCCAGTAATTTAAATACTAGCCGGCGTTTAGCTCTTTCACTGTTTCGAGGAATATGGACTGCTCCCTTGGTTGGGCTAAATTCTAGGTTTCTCTTTGAAGTAGATCGCATTTCAGTGAAGTTCCTCTAATGTCACATATCCCCATGCCTACTTTTGCTTATTCACCAGAATCCCATCCCATGTTGTTCTCGTTCCTTTGAACTCCTCTCCCATCTTTTCCTTTCATTAATTTTAACCACATTCATATAAGTATAATAAAGAGGATTTGGATTAAAACATTTTCTTTTCTTTGCTTCTGATAGTTGTTGCTCTACTATTATAACGTAACACCATCATTTCGAAAGGTCTTATTTTAGAAAAGAAAAATAGTACAAGATAACGTTCGCTTTTCAACAAAAAGTAGCACATTCTACTTGAATATATATAGCAACAGTCTGACCATATATCACGTAGACAAGATAGCTGGCTTCCTAGTTTGCAGAAAATCAGAAACTTTATAAGGCAACTGAGAAAAAAAAAAAAGAAGAGAAAGTGATAGCGCAAGGGCCATGCACAATGCACATGCACTGCAACACATTATGGAGAAAAATGGTGGGAGATATCAGTGAGATCTAAAGCTATGGGAATATTAATTGCTGTTTCTGACTGAATTCTGTATTACTCTAAAAACCAACTGTTGAACTTTAGGATTTGTGTTCAAATCTGCAGTACTTGTGAAAAAGAAAATTTCATATCAAGTACTGTTAGTAGTTGAACTGCCATCGTCCCAACTGAGAAATCAAATTGCAAGGCCGATGTGCATTATACAAAGTACTTCCTAAAAGGAATAATAACCCGAAGACCCCATACTTTTTCTCTACTAACTAATATTGTAATTAGTATATTTGTACAAGTCTAGTAAGGAAAACAGGTTATAATAATTTGATGTAGAAATGGACAAAAGTGGAGGGAATGCTTTTTAATTTCTTTAAGAGTGGAGGTGGAAGATTGATTAACTTTTTTCTAATAATGCCTTGGAAAGTGATGACAAAGAAGAAAGTGAATCTGGTTGCCCCCATGATTATAAACTATCTGCTATCCATTATTGCTGTTATTATTATTCCATTTCCACCTTCACTTCCACTTCCACCTCCACCTCCCACCGCTAACCCGAGCCGATCTCAGTCTTGTCATTGCCCCCACCACCCCCACATTTCCCCCTTTTTTTATTCCATTCCATTCTCTCTTTTATCCTTCAAAAATCGAAGAAATTGAAATGTTATCGAAGTAACACTTTATATTAGTCCAGTTCAATCATCCAACCTCCTCCTTATTCCCCATAAAGCTGTTTTTTTTCTTCCCCCCCCCCCTTGTGGGGTCTTCGAGTTATCCCTAATGGAGGGGCTTACCTCCACTTTGCTTTCTCTTCCTTTTTTTTAACCTGTCCTTTTATTCATCAGATGTAGTTGTACATCCGTGAAAATTATATAAATATTGGGGGACTCCAATGTGATCTTAGACTGTCAAACTTATTCCATTTTTAAACTGAAAATGCATCTCGTGATACCCACAGCGTCAGCCTCGGGTATGACGAGACTATACTATATAGATAGTTGCAATCTGCTAAGTTTCTGAAGGGGTCCCCAAACGTAAAATGGAATATTTGTATTTTCATAGTTCCCAGCGTTGTCTTTCCTCGTTTTTCTTAATGTTTTTTTTTGGACTGTCTTTGTATCATGTGCAATCTCTTTACACCCATTCCCCCCATATTATAATCTCATTATTAACATATATCAGTTTAGTTTTAGTTTATTACTCTATCATTTCCTCGACCGGCTAATATTATATAACAATTAATGCAAACACCGCACCTTCTGTCATTGGAAAAGATGAATTTTCTCTTGATGTTTCAATTTATCATTGTAGGCTTTTCTATACAAAGCAGGACTGGGATTTTATCCCTTATTGGCTCCACCATTCAACATCCTAATTGTAGATTTTGTCCTCTAATCCTATGTTTATAATTGTACGTATAAATGAGCTTTTTGGTTTCTTTTTATACTATTAGTGGTTATACTATGTGTAAATTGTGAATTTAATCTTTATATTTTAGTTTAAATAAATCTCAAAATTATACATAGATTATAGTTTAATGTGCAATTGTATACGTGAATATTGATTTTGTACAATTTTACACACGAAATTTTAGTTTGATTCAATTCTCACAAATTATTAACACAATTATTGATATAACATCATTTTATGTTTATATATTATAGACAAAATTAATTATATTTATCCAATAAAAAAATAAATTGATCTATTTATTTCTTTAATGTGAATGATTGAATCAAAATTAAAGTTTCATCTATACATTTCAAACACAATCAAAGTTTCACGTGTAAAATTGCACCAAACTAAAGTTTATGTATAAGATTGCATATTAAACCAAAGTTTATGTGTAATTTTGAGACTTATCCCTTTTTAGTTTATGCACTTTTGAATTTTGAAATTTCAATGTTGACCAAACAATAGCGGGTAAATTCATTAAGTACTACTATTTTTAAAATTTTATGTGGCATACACATTATTACATATGCAATGCCATGCCAACTTGATATTTACGCATATCACTCTAAAAAAACTGGTTAATGAATTTAACAGATGTCGTTTATGTCGTGGCTAAAATTTCAAAACTAGAAAAATATAAGGGCTAAAAATAATCAAATTAAAGGATATAGACTAAATCTATAATTTTGAACTTAGTACAAAACTAATAACATAACCAAACATATCCAATGTCAGGAATGAAATTTTAAAATACAAATATTACAAAGACTAAATGTATTTTAAAATTTAAAAAATACATAGACTAAAATTGACCGAATTAAATTATAGTTACAGTAGTAGAGGGACTTGCAGTAGAATTTTACTTATTTAAACAAGAAAAGAAACCAAGCAAAAGCAAAGTCTTATCCCTCTCTCTATTGCTTGTTGGCTTCACTTTTGGCAACAGTGGTCCTACGTAGAAAAACCCACCTTAAATTCACGACCTTGTCCTATTCTCTTCAAATATGGCTTTTCTCATTGGAGGACTGTAATTTATAATTATCCTTTTCAGTTCCCTTAATTCTCATGCGTGAGAGCCACTAGCCCTTGAATTTGCATTTTCCTCTCTAATAATGAGTAGCCGCAAGTTCTTTGTCATCAAGTTGATGAGCTTTTAATTGCTCACTTTTGGTAGCCAAAGTTAATCATTTTCGTAGTGGCTACAATCAACATCAATTAATTGCATTTAGCAATATTATGTCAAGACCTCTTAACCGGGGTCTAGTGGAAGAATGGAGTTATATCACTTTCATCTATGGATGGTCATTTTCGAGGAATGATCGAAGACCAGAGTGACTTGCAAGCTTTTTGTTGGACATGATTGACCTGGTATAGTGGATAGTTAGGTGCCAATAATATATATATAGTAGTAAAATATGAAAAGAAGTTGAACTAGGGAACTGGACTGCTCGAATTAACCAAACAGGGCAAATGATTCGCGCCTAACTGCATTTTCCCAAATGAGATATATCCATCAAATTACAATAATTCAAGTCGAATTTCGATGAAACAAAAAATCAAGAACTTGCAAAGTTTAATGTTGTAACCTAAATTATTGGTTGTGAACAGAGAAAAAAAAAAGGGATCACCTTTAAGCATTTTGGTTTGGCAAGAGTAAAATAGAAAGTGAGGTGGGACTTTCATATATACATGCATTAATAAATTATTTATGCATGAAATGATGGTGATGATGATGGAGGGACCCAGAATTTGGGTTGATCAACACAAAGAATCCCTTGGATTGAGGAGGAGGATGAACCAAAGCAGCAGCCTTGAATCGTGGGACCTTTGTTTTTAATCACCTTTTTTTTTTCTTTAACGTTCATCACCCACAGTATAAAAAGAAGCGAAGAGGAAGAAAGAAAAAGAATGTGATGTGCATGTGATCCAACAGCCTTTATGTTCCCCTCTTCTATCCCATCCAAAATCCACCATTCCTTTTACATTCCTTCGAACTCACTTTTTGACATTCGGTTGCTAACTGCTTTTCTGGTTAACCATGTTTAGCACATAACATACCACATATATATATAATTATAGATCTACATGTATATGTTAATGATGTTTTTTTTTTTTGGTTCTAAAAAACTTAATTAATTTTGGGCCCATACTTAGACATGCAAGGTCGGTCATGTTTTCATCATGCACTGATTAAAAGCAAAATTGTTTTTGTTTCAGTAGTAGTGGAATTCAGAGGCCACCACCACAGCCAAATCCCATCAAACCCATACCTAGCTAGCTGATACCAACTAGATTGATATCTTTATTTCTTTCTTTTGTGCGTGTGGAGGAAAGTACTAACTTTATTAATTCTGATCTTCATTTCATCTGTAGTTCGTAGGTAGAATATACTTGCATAATCTATATATATATTGTCCTTTGTACATGACAAAGTTGCACACTTTTTATAGTAGGGAGAAGTTGAATTTTCATGTCTTTAACAAAGGAATGAAGAAAAAGAAAAGGAAAAGGAGAAGATAATGGAGGAAAGATATCTCTTGTTGTTCTCTCTTTTTAATGTAAATTCTCTAAAGTGTTTTTTGTTAAAATGAGCTTTTCTTTTTTCTTTTTTTTTTTAAGAAACAGCAGCCCATGCAAGTCTAAAATTTCGATATGGAAACCACCTCTTTTGGACCCATTGTTAAAGAGATATTGGTCGTGAAAGAAGCTGCTTTTTAACCTCTTTTTTTCTTTAGATGGAAAAAATACAACTTTTGCATGGGAACCTAATAACCCCTCCATTATTCTAATAGCTTACCTTCCATGAACAGGCTCCTTTAATCAATTGATAAAAACGATAACTTCTTCAATCGATCCCATTTGAAACACATTCATAAAATCAATGTTAACGCTCTTAAGCATAAATATACATCTAGAAACTTTATTATTGTGGAAAAAAACACAAAATAGTTATGTTATAAGTCAAATTCTTCCTTTTGTTGGAAAATGGAAACCACGATGGACCACCATATGCATTCAGCATTTAAAGAATTTGAAGAAGATAATTCAGTTCGGAGAAAGAGAATCATGCATTTATAAACGAAAGCTTTACAATTTACACTCGAGACATAGCCAAGTAATTGAAAACAATTTCCCTCACATAGTTCCTAGAAAATTGTGAATCTAAATGCTGAGCTTAACCTGGCTGACTCATCAAAATGAAGTAAATTAAGAGCTTGAATATCTAAACAAATATATTATCCGAAAGTATTAATATTATTATTAAAATTATAAGAAAACGCTATAAAAATGAATGTCAAAGATTATAAAAAATGTTAGTATTAATCAACCGAGGGAAAAAGAATAGCACGTTGTTCATTTTTGCATGCATTATCAGAGAGCAGCCAGCACCCAGTGGGCAGGCAGATCATGTAGCTCTCTTCGAGTGGTGCAGAGGTGTGTCATCTAGAAGAACAGAGATGTCAATCACACAAACAAAAACACTAAAGACAAACCCCTGCCTTCATATCTGCACTGTCAACACAGTTTCCTATCTTGTCTTCTCTCCATTTACATCACTCTGCCATTCCCTCGTGATCCCTCTTCCTTACCCGCAGTTTAGTCCTTTTTCTTTAATTCGCCTAATTTTACCTTTCTACATGTTCTCAACTTTCTTTCACTACGATTCAATGCTCTTGTCTTTTGCATGTATAAACAAATGAACATAACAATAACATATAGTGGTATACTTTATATTTTATTTATATATGTATGTATCATCCAGTTTGTAATGTGTAATATAATATGTAGTATTAATTTATTGAAATGTAAAATCAGCAAATGGGGTTTGTCTTCAATGTCTTTCTCTCTCCCTCGCTTCTGCTGAGGAAAAAAGACAGTGAAACAGACAAAAGAGAGTGCAAGAAGAGACAGAAGGAAGAACCTTGTAGCTTGTCGTTGTCGTATAGAATACTGATTTTGATTCTTTCTTTTTCTTTTCTTTTTAACACTTTAGAAATAAGAAAACAGAGTTGGAAGAAGATCAAATAAAATAATAGGAGCTACCCCTAAGTTTTTATTTAACCCAACACTTAGCCATCAGCCAGCCCTTAAAATAATATAAAGTATGTAGGGTTTTATCCGTATTCGCTCTGTGTTCTAAGTTGTCTCTCCTTGAAATTCCCATATCCACCAATACTATATTTAAATAAGGGTGAGGTTGTTGTATTAATTATATACTAAAATGCAGTATATTGGAAAGTGAATCGGCGGTGGTCATGTGAGAGAGGATGAAAGGTGGGGTCAGGTCAGGGCAGGGGTGTGGGTGTGGGTGTGGCGGGTTTCACTTTCACAGCGTTTTAGAAATTAGAATCGAATCTTCTTGGCTCCTCAAAAGTGCAGAGATGGAAATAGGGAAGAAGTGTGTGTGTGTGTGTGTGAGAGAGAGAGAGAGAGAGAGAGAGATTGGGAGTAATAATGGTGGGCTCAGTAGGATCCGTGTCCAAGTTGCTGACAACTTGTTTGGAGAGAAAGAAAGTGAAAAATATGAGCCTTTCCTCTCTAGATTTCCATACGATTCATTTCATGGGACCCTATCACACCCTTAGATATCATGAATGCCTTAATGCAAACAAATTTTGATTTCATTCCCAGTAGATAAAAGAATAAGAAAAATAAAAGAAAAAGTTTTCATTCGGTTTTCACCTTCTTTTTCAATTTCATCATCATTCATTCAAAATCCGTTCCTTGTCCCCAAAATTGTTCAGTTTAATCATTGAGATTGGGACCTTTTTTTTTTCTTCTAATTTCACAGTTCACCACCGCCATGGGTTAATTACATGATTTGGTTAATCAGAGGAGGTAGGTTATTAGTTAATTTAGAAGTAATTATGGTCTGTAAATCTGAAAAGGATAAGGTGTAGCAGAGAGACCAAAGTACTGTTAATCTATTATTATTGTGGTAGGTGAGGAAACACAAACAATATCTAGCGTAGTTCAAAGGAAATAATATTGACCAGAAATGTGTATGAAACATGCAGAGAAGCGGTATTTAGGTTGTCTAGGAAAGAATCACGACAATGGCAACAAACAAAGAAGTTCATCAACAACAATAAACAAAAAAACAATGACTGTCGCCATGTCAGGTGCAGGCAATGAAATATGGTGAGAATATAATAAATTTAAAAACTACTTACGAAATATAATTTTATAGTTCCTAACTATTTTTTCTAAGAATGTTGTTTATTGAAAGTGTATTAGTAATTTATCATTACACCCAAATGTTTGTTAATGTGTTACATACGACTTTAATTCTCTTTTTACCACGCAAAATAATAAAATTCATGTCATTGAAAAAAAAATTTAAATTACACTCCTTGTATTTAATTTCTACTAGTATTTTAAATTTTACCTTAAATATTTATTGAATTTTAACTAAACATATATGCTTTATTGCAATTTATTTTGTAGGTTTAGCCTACAGGATGACTAACCAATTATTTGAATACGTCTATTATTATTATGGAAAAATTCACTTCATGAAAATTGGAGTTGTATTTGAGTCTAATCATCAAATAAACATAAGGTTTAAGAAGAGGGTAAAACTTGAAGGAATAAATTAAATATTAATCCCAAAATTGCAACCCGATGTGGAAAGGTAGTATCCAGACTTTTCTACATATTTTCAATGTCTTCAAATCCATACATATATAATTTGCTCAAATTTGTTAATAATGATGACATGGAGACAATGTTAGCAACACATTGTTCAAATAAGAATGTTGCAATGGAGTTATATGTTGAGTTGGATGAGCGTGAGCAAACGTAAGATGTAGCTACTCTTCGAACTTCACCTAGATTCACTACTCAAAATTCTTCATGTGTAAATCAATAATATCAAGTTCAGAACTTGCATGTATTTAAGTGTTTTAGGTCTAATGGCATGTACCTAGTTTTGTCAGTATGTTTTAAATTAATTTTGGTACTTTTGGTATTATGACCTATAAAGTTTTAAAAATAAGTTTTACCACTTGAATTCTGATTATCTATGCTTGTTTATGTAAGGTTGAATGCGTTAATTAGTATATTAAGTCTTAATGTTTTGGATACAATGATTTAATGACGTTTGATTGTGTTTACATGTGTTAAATTGGTGATTTTGTATTGGTGGAGTAATGGGGTATGTTTTTTGTACAATTAGGTGAGGTTTGAATGTTTGGAAATGTGCATTTTTGGCCATTTGATCATTAAGTCTTAAGACAAAAAGAACATGTCTAACAGCTTGATTTTTAGTGGTGTCGAAAACTGTGGTTCGAGACTACCAAACCTAACGAGTAAGCCCGTAAATTTTATTATTTAGTATTTACGAGTTAAACGTAAATTTAGAAAGATTTTTTAATTAGCAATTTGTGTTTTATAAGGATTTATTAGGTTAAGTGGTTTAGAAAACGAGGTATTGAGACCTCGATTCTATAAACAGAGCCATAAATATTTTTATAAATATTTATGGAGTGTCATTAAGTTAGTATTAAAGTTTTGTTAGAAAATTTTAACGTTATGATAATTAATTAATTAAAAAGGACTGAATTGAAAAAGATGCAAAATAATGATTAAATGGATTAAGTGTTAAATAAGGGAGGACTTAAAGAGTAAATAAACCTAAATGAGTTGGCTGAGACGGCATAGGCAGAAAAAAATCATGAAATTAGGTGAGAGAAGGGCAAAATGGGAAATAAAATTTAAAAAGTAAAATAACTAAATTGGGATTTAAGAGTTTCTAAACTTTTCAACACCAAATTTCAGCCTAAAAACACCATAGGAGAGAGAGCTTGAGAAGCCGGTTTCATATTTTTTATTCAAGTGAGTTCAATTCTTGCTCTTTTATTGTAATTTTTGTGTTTTTAAGACTTTTATAATTAGGTCCAACTATTTATTTCATTAGTTTTTTTATTTTATTGGTAATTTTGAAAGTTACCATTGATGAATACTAAATTTTTTTGATGGATTAACATAGATTTAGAGCTTTAATTTTGTTATATGGTGATTTTATAAAGTGATTTTGATAGAAATTAATTTTGGGACCAAATTGTGGAAAGATTAAATATTAGGGTTGGTATTGAAATTATAAATATCAAGAGCTGTATAATAGCCTAGAATATTTATATAAATTATCAATTGAGAAAAATTAGCTTATTTGATAGACTAATTAGTAAGGGATTAAATTGCAAAAGTTGTAAAAGTTGGGGTAATTGTGTAATTTTTAAAATTGAAGGGTATTAATTGTGAAGTGAATTGGAATTGAAATATATGCTAATAAATAAGTAATTTTATATTTTAGATCAAGAGCCCGTAGATAATCATCAAAAAGGAAAATTAGTAAAATAGTCCTCGAACTTCTGCAAATCTTACAATTCAATCTAGGTAAGTTTGGATCGTTTAAATTTAATGTTTATATATTAAATTAATGAATGGTATTATGTATTTATTCATATCTTTTTTTGAAAATAAAATTATTGTTAAAATTATGAAATTGAATTGAATGTTCAAAATGAATGGAACGCGAGATTGAGTACAACCGTTCTGTGGTGAAAGACAGCAAAGAAAGAATTGACAGAAAATTACCCAAGTAAACCAAGGTTCAGCATTTGTTGTGAACTTCCATGTTTACTTTCTATTTAGCTCTTACGAGCTTCTGTTTAACTCACATGAGTTTTTGTTCAACCCTAATAGGTTTTCGTTCAGCTCTTTTGAGCTTCTGTTTAACCCTTATGGGTTTTCGTTCAGCTCTTACAAGCTTCCGTTGGGTTTCTGTTTAGCTCTTATGAGCTTCAGTTCAGCCTTCGAGCTTCTAAAAACGATGTACTCATATTCGTAAGCCGTTCTCCGATTGGGTAAGATGTAGTAAGAGACATATGAAATTAATGTTGGAAAATTTATTGTTATTATTGATATTGATCTAAAATTAGTGAATTCATCAATTGAAGTTGTGATTGGCAGGAAGTGTACATTGAATAATTTACTCAATTGATATGTTATAGTAGGTTCGGTAAGATTTACGTTTAACCCATCAAACTTACTAAGCTTTATTAAGCTTACTTGTGTTGTTTAATGTCCTTGTAGATTATCGTAAGGTCGGGAGATCGGATTAGCATATCAAGTCACACTATCCAGATCATTCCGGTAGTTTTTGCAACGTACATTATGGTTTATATGGCATGTATAGAGTTGGAAAAGTTTGTGTAAATGTTAAGAATTACATTTTGTTTATATTTCCAATCAACTTATATATATAGTTTTATCATGCTAGATATATGTATAGATATGGCTAATTGATGAATATTTTTAAGGCACGTTGATGAATGAGTTAGTAAAACACGGTTGATATAGGTAATCAAATGTGTGAATTGATTAATGTGGTAGTTTACAATGTTAGGATATCTATGTGATAATATGACATTTTTAGATCTAAGAATTGGTTATATTAAAGGTCTTGTTATGGCCTATAAGTATGAGAATTTAAACGAGCATTGTGAAACGAGCTTACAAAAACCCTTAAACAAACTCGAAACTAAATCAGGACCATTGTGAAACTTTTACAATGGAAAATTTTGTAATTATGCGTACTATTGTATAGGAGGACAGAATTGAGATCGATTTCGAAACCGAAGCTCAAATGTGAAAGTTAAGGTATTTTCGATCTTAGAAACTAAATTGAAATAAATGAAAAATTGAAGAATTGTTATATAAATGAAATTGAGTTGTTAATTAACTTCAATGTATCGTTAAAATATATTTAGAATAGATGATTGAGATGAATTATGATTTAGATCAATAATTACAACAACCGGAGGATTTACGCGAAAAAGGGAAAACTGTCGAATACCCTTGTTATTTAAACCACTATTGTTTTTGTGAGGTAACTTAATACAATATAAATAAATTCCTTTTACTGATGTGTAATACTTAATTATGAAATAGTGATTTGTTTGTGATTATGAATTATGGTATAATTTGATGTTAAATATCGATGAACTTAGTAAAAGTCTCGTACACGAGGTTATGGTTAATGCCTAAAGGTTCCGAGCTCCAATACGTGTTGCAGACTCAAGAATACATGTACACTAAGCCTTGATCAGGCTATTCATCGTATAGGTTTAACCCTAATGGGTAACCAGACATTATTACTCATTATTCGTGTAAGTTTAACCCAATTAGGTAACCAGACACTATCATTTTCACTTGTGTACTGAATTCTTTTACGATGTTTCATGGGGTAGAAGTAAAATAATGGAAATGTGAAGATATGGAATTTGATTTTGGCTAATGAATGTTTATGATAAAGGTGCATGACACAAATTGAATGGTGAGTGTGAACAAAGTGATAGAATAGAAAATAAATTATGATGTATTTTGAGTTGAAGTTGGTATTTTACCATTTAAAATTATATATGTGGTTTGGTTTAAATATCATTTGGTTGATATTGTCAGAAATTATATACTGATCTGAGAAGAAAATATATTGAGTTTCAGTTTGGTGATAAAGTATTTTTCAAAGTCTCCCCATGAAAGAAGGTCTTTCGGTTCAGTAGAAAAGGGAAACTTAGTTCGAGAATTTTTTTGCCATATGAAATTCTTGAGAGAATTAGTCATGTGCTTTACAGACTAGTATTACCTTCGGAGCTCGAAAAGATTCATAATGTTTCCTACATTTCAATGCTATGACGGTATAGATCAAATTCCTCTTACGTGATTACTCTCGATGAAAGAGAAATACAACCTAACTTGTTATATTTAGAAAAGCATTCAAACTTTAGCTTTGTAAATAGAAGAACTATGGAATTTAATGAGTACCGTTAGTGAAAGTTTTATGGCACCGACATGACACTGAAGAAGCTACTTGGGAAAACGAAAAATCTATGAGATCACATTACTCAAATCTATTCACAGGTAAAAATTTCGATAATGAAATTTCCTAAGGGAGGAGAGTTGTAACAACTCGTTTTCCAATAGTGTTGGAAACAATGATTGTGGGACCATAATTACGACGAGAGAGTTTATAGATATATTTAATTAATATTTTTAGTTAAATATAATATAGTAGTGAATTATGATTTGATATATTTTATTAATTGGTCAGTTAGTCAATGTACAAGTGGTGCGTACCAAAAGTCAGTGGTGTCGAATAATAAGGTATCGAGATCGGGTAAAAGGTGCTACAAAGAACCTTTCTTTGAGACACAATGTCTAGTGTCTCGAGACATGCAAATTTCAAAGTTAATAATCCTATAATAATTAATGACTTGTCTCAAGACATAAAGATCATTGCCTTTAGACATGAATTTGGAATTCGAGTCCCAGCTCTGAAATTAACCCTTATGCCTCATAAACTAATGAAATGATGCATATGAATTATATGATGATTAAATTGAATGTGTTTGTGTTATAGTAGCTTGAGTTGCTTCGGCAACGTAATGTGACATCACACATTCTAATCTGGCAATCGGGTCAAATATGAGGTGTTACAAAGTTGGTTTAACAAAAAAATGGTCAAGCCGACTAAAAAAATGAATGCACTCCCCTAGTAAAAGTTCCAATTGGAAACATTGCACTCAAAAAAATGTTATCAAGTCGAGTATGGAGGATGTCTCGTACGACGTAGCATACAGCGATGTAAATATAACGGAATTTAATGATCACAATGTACTTGATGACATCGATGATGAAGAATGAGGCCATAGTGATGGTGATTATTTCGAATTTGATCGAGACATCTCAACCAATATTGCTAAAAACGCCCCTCAATCTAGTGGATCTACTCGCGTTCTTATAACAAATGAACCCATGTATCATATGTGCAACATTGACATAGATGTAATGCATGCCTTAAAAATTTTGAAATATCTTGATATATTACCATGACATATGATGAGTTCAACACCAAGTATCGGATGTCTGCATATCGGTTTATAGTTCCCATATCTTCAACGACATTATTTGTTGGGAGTGTTGAATGTTTAGGGAAAGGTGCAATTGGAGAGTTAAGGAAACATTAATAAAGAGGAAACTATTTTAGGATATTAAAAAATAAGTTGGACCCACACATGCACTTTTGTACAACTTATACAAGATAATTGAAACTGGATTGTGACTTAATCTGCAACTATATAATGTCGTTGGTGAAAGCAAAAAATATAATTTCGAGTTTCATCTTGATTGCTAACATGCATTCTCGATTCAAATACACCCTCTCAAATCTTGAAGTTTGTGCTTCTAAATAAAAGGCTATAGCAAAACTATTTAATTATTTGGACAAATCCTATAATCAGGGGCAAAACATATAAATTTGCATAAATCAAAATATAAGTTTATTATGTGTTTATTTATAATTTTATTGTTTTTGAAAGGATCAAGCATAATTTTTTTTTATTTTCAAGGGAGTTAAAATGTAATTTTACTAAAAATTAATTTATAATTTCTTTATTTATAAGAGAATTGAATTGAAATTTTTTTTGTGGGGTCAAAATATAATTTTATTATATATTAATTTATAATTTTTTTATTTGTGACAGGACTAAATTAAAAATTTCTCATTTTTAGGGGCTAAGACCCTTTGCCTTGCTCTCATTCTCGCCTCTGTCAATGCAAGAGTTTATTTTAGGTACATTAATAGAATTGTAAAAATAAATTAATTTTTAAAGATACTTGAAATTTTAAATTTAATCAAATTCTTAACAAAGCATTTCTCCAAACCCATTCAAAAAAAATTAATCAAAATCATAACATGGTATCTCTCCAAACCTATTCAACATCAAGTGGAAACGTTGCGATTAGATACGTTTTGTCTTATTTGGAATTGAAACTTAGGTTTTACAAAGGGTAAGGTATATTGGTTTTGGGGAGAAGGAAAAGGGTACCGGTGGCCTTAGATGTGACAAGCAGTCACGTTATGCATTATTCAGTTCTTTCAAATATTTGCATCACTAATAAGTATGCAACTTTGTTATTTTTCTTAATTTTGATTCTACAATGACTGGTGGGAAAATGAGGACAAGATTTTGGGTACGTCCTTGTTTAGTATGCCACCGTGTATGGCACTATATGTTTTTCTTTTTTTTTAATTTCGGTAATTAATCTCATAAATTTGATATTTTAGTAAATATTTTTAAATGCTATTCAATAATAAATTTATATTTTTAATTATTTTATTTAAAGATAATATAAAAATATAAAAGATGTATAATAATACCAATTATAATTTAAAAGAAGATGTATATTTATAATTTTCATAACTAAATTATTGATCTAATTGAGGATGACATCATAATTAAGTTGGTGAGATAAATTGGTTGTACATACTTATAAAAATAAAAAAAAAAAGAAAAGGGGTTTGGCGAGGGTGTGAAGAACTGAAAGAAGAGGAAATAGAAGGGTTAGCGTGAAACCGTGATCTGTTTTCTTAGAAGCTCACATCGAATCTTCTTGCCATTGTTTTAGCAAAATCTTTATATTTATTTTCTTGTTATGATAATGCATTGGGAAACAAAGGAGCTAACAAACAGTCCCCCAATCTAGTCTTTAGCACGGTTATTTACTTTGCACCGACTAATTATGGTCTTTAAAGTGAAATTAGAAATAGTTGTATATTTTAGAAAGAAAAAAGATATGATGTGAGAGAGTTAATCTTTTTAGCCCCCTTTTTTCCTTTTTATAAAACAATTTCTAACACAATTTTTTTTATTGCTATTCTATAATTTTTTCCAAATAATAAATCTATTCCACCATTAAAACAATAAAGCTATAATACACTGATT
Organism: Gossypium hirsutum; assembly: GCF_007990345.1. Lineage (NCBI taxonomy): Eukaryota > Viridiplantae > Streptophyta > Magnoliopsida > Malvales > Malvaceae > Gossypium > Gossypium hirsutum. The sequence goes on along the minus strand of NC_053428.1, from coordinate 20,509,797 downwards.
AAAGTTAGGTTTAAATCTCCACATTATGTATATATGAAGAGGGATTTAGTTAATATTTTTAAAATTATTTATATAATTCAATTGTTAAATTTATCAATATAATTGTATCTTTCATGCATGTAAATTTTCGAATCGATCTAATATCTTTATCATATCGATCTAAAATACTTTATATGTTATATCACGGTTAGATAATTAAAATATTAATTATATAAATAATTACAAAAATATGTAAAATTATTTTAATTTTATAATGTATATATTTAAATCTTATTATGCTATGTATTGATTTAGTCGATTAACATATATTATATTTATTTTTACAAAATTTATCACATTTCAAAAATATTATATATTATATTTATTTTTATTGTATGCATCGTGGCATGCTCGTAATAAGCATATTCATTAGAGGAAGAATAGAGAGTTACATACCTTTATTGGAGTTTAGCCCAATTGCACGATTTCAGGAATCTTTAGTTCTTCGCCCAGACGTTAGCTGGGTACCACCAAAGGAAGCTCCGATCAAAGTTAACTTCGACACTACGATTAGAAGGGAGCAGGAAATTTCAAGTTCTGGAGTAGTGGTAAGAAATTAAGAAGGTTTGATCCTGCCCAGATATACCCATATGAATATGAACGTACCTACGACATTTGTTGTGGAAGCTACTGTATGCATTCAAGAAAAAAATAATTCGAACAAATTAAATTATATATTTTTATAATAATAAAAATATAATTTCACCATTTAAATAGTCGTATATCTTTATAAATTTTAAATGATTAAATCAAATTTTTATCATTTTAAGAGAAAAAGTGTAATTTTAACTTTACTAATTTAAAATTTTATAAATTATAAAGGGACTTAAATGAAAAAAAATTCATTTTAAGGGGAAAGAGTGTAATACCCTTGCAAGACCCAATCATTGGGTCCAAGCTACAAGTTGCCATATTTGTTGCAAAGCAACTACAATCATTCAATCAATATACAAACATTTATACATGTAATCAAGTGTTAATCAAACTCAAAATATGATAACAAGCATTTACAGGTCTAAATCGAGCTTACGAAAGCTCAGTTCCATCTCGGGGTCAAATCAGGACTAAATTAAAAATTTTCAAAATATGTTAGGTGGATGTCGTGATAGCAAAGGCTTGGTATCACAATCTCGAAGGCAGTAGCCTAACTTCAAAATATATCATGTGAGTATCGCAATATCCAAGGCTTGGTATCGTGATCTCAAAAACAATAATCAAATTTCAAAATATATTACATTATTTTAATGTAGAATGTAATAATTATATTTTTTCAGTTATTTTAATTTTTTATATAGGTAACTTAACATTTTTTAATGTTTACATTATAGTATTACATATAACTATAGATTTTGTTTCTTTTTTATTATAAATTACGTATATAAAATACATAATATAATATATAATAAAACTATAAAAAGGTTGGGTCAGGTCGGGCTTGAGTATTAAATGTTCAAGCTTGACCCGACTCATATTTTAAATACTTTTTTTAAAACCCATTTTCTGAGCTTAATATTTTTACTTAAACCCTTTCAAATTTCAAGCGGGCCTTCAAGTTTGGTTGGATAACTCGACCCTTAAACATGTCTAGTTTAAGTGCTTTTATAATACATTAGCCTAGTTATTTTTATACAATAATAATAAAATATTTTAATTTTATTACACTTTCATCCAATTATTTTGTGTCCAAATATACTACTAAAACAAATGGATTGTTTATAAAAACCTTAAATGTCAGTCAATAACTTATAAAATTCTAATTACTAACCTTTTTATTTAGACTAATTTTTAATGATAGATCTGTTGCATGAAAATTTACATATTTATGTTTTAATTAATTTTTAAACAATTTATTTTTAATTATTGTTACCTATTATTGATAATAAAAATTTTCTATTAGTCTTTAAATAACATACAAATTTGGAATATATATATATAAAAGTAAACTATAATGATAATTTGAAAACAAATTTAAAAAATAGGCAAAATAACTTGTTCAAAAAGGAACCCACAAAACATTTTCCACCTATACTAAACAAATAACATAATAAAAAAGAAATGGTTTTAAGAGTACTTGCTTCGCGTAATATAAACTTATAGAATATTTAAAAAATAATAATATCATAGTATCATATTATCTTTTCATCAATTAATATAATCTTCGATCACTCTCTGATGTCATTGTTGTTCAAATATGATTCGATATTTTCTCTTCGATGAATCGTGACTTTAATTCTTTATTCTTTTTTATAATTCTAACTTGTAAATGCTAAAAATCTCCATATTTTTTATAAGTAATTTTGTTAGATGCTACTTGATTGAATATGCTAGATTACCAAATACTATTTATCAAGCTAAACTTAAATTTTAATTGGTATATAACTAATATTAATTAAGTGATAATTAAGATATTTAGAGTTTTATTCAAGTAATAATTCTATTTTACATTAATAAACACAATTTTAAAAAATAAAATTAATACCAAATTTTTTCATGGATTATTTTTTCTATATTATAATTTTATCTTAAATTAGCACGACATTTTTAATATTATAATTCTAAATTAAATTATAATTATTTTGAAAGTTAATTTAATATTATAATAAAAAATAAAAGATATATATTCTTGTGAATTTAAAAGTTTTATGCTTATAATATTTATATCTATATATTATAGATAAATAAAAAAATATTGAAAAGTTAATTATAGGGGGATTAACTTTGGGAGAAAAAACTCCTTCATTGAGAATGGAAAGTACCCTCTCCTGCCACAAAGTAAATGTAAAGAGAGGAATTATAATGGGTGGTGGAACAAGTTATATGTTTTTTTTTTTTTGGGTTCGAAGGTGGAATCAGATTTTTAACTTTGTTTTTCCAATAATGAGAATCATTGGCATTATCAAAAAATAAAATCACATAAGGATCTATGTGAAATAATTAGTAATCATTTTTATTTTATTTCTCACTTTGGACTTCACCTTTGCCATTGGTGTCCCTAATGTTCCTTACTTTTTCTTCACCCTTCACTCATCACAACATGAATCCATTCCTCGCTTTTATAGGATCCCTCACTGTCCACTAATTGCTTATATGGTTTTCATGCAATCTCGTTTTAATTTTGACACTTGTTGGAGTAAAATCCTAGACGACCCCTTTTCTTATGTTCTTATTGGTATTGCTTTTCTATATAGTATATTTTATTAGAGAATCCATAAATATTCCAAGACTGAATGTTTGTCTCAGCTTGCTGTTTTCGAACGTCATTTTTTACTCGCAAATTTAAGAAAATTATCCCTGGCCCCTCGGAGAGAGAAGAGACATAAATAAAACAAATATTTCTTGAAAGATTACAAGAAAGAAAGGGAAAAGGTGTGATGTTTTCAGTTATCCATGGAAACTTTTAGAGCCAATAATTCAATCACCTGAGCAAAGAAAGAAGCTGATACATAGTTGTGAGGCTCAAAGAGAAAGGTCTACAACACATAGAGCTATATGGGTTTTTACAATTGTAAGTTTATTAGTCAGTAAAGGTGGTAGCTAGCGGCTACATCCACGGGGCATGTCTATTTTTCGTCATTGAAGTTCGGAACATTACGAAAGCAAATAACAAAAAACAAAATGAGTATTATCAAAAAGAACAACAAATGTGGTGACCACGTAGTTGGATATATATGGTTTACCATATATCTATTACAAAGTCGTATATTGGTGTATGAAAATCATGGGATTCCAAATAGGAGGGTGTCCTGGGCTGGGTTGGCTTTGCTTTCTTGATATTAAACAACAAACGTAAAGCTACAAAATGGCAAAGAGGACCCTCGTTTTGACATGAAGTGAAACCACCTCTCCCTTCTTTTTTTTTTTTGTTTGTTTGTTTCATGCATCAAAAGAACAAGTCTCTCACTCTGACCATATTACCCAATACTCATCCTTAGTTTCTAATTATGAGTAGCACGAACATACTCAAAAATGCAAAAGACTTTTTTAAGATCAAATATGAACAATGGTTACCCTTCTCGTTCAAGTTTCTGCATTAAGGAACTGTTGACTATTTTAAGATGAGCAACATTAAAATATAGAACGTGACAAGGGAGGAAAAAAAACAGGGAAGGAGGGGGGGTTACATTGTCAATTCCCAGAGACACACTGCAACCATCCATGCCCCTGTGCCTGATTTTAAGTGGGTGTGCGAGGAGCGATCAATTGTCAGAAAAGAGAGAGAATGAGTCACGGGTTTGTCTTGGAAGGCCCTTATTTAACAGTCCTAGACAGACAGATAGACACATATTCTCGCACACTACATAACCGAGGAGAGCAACAAATATATACTAATCCTCCTACCCACAAAAAAATAACACGTAAAAACTTGCCAACCGAAAAAAAAAAGCATTAATAAAGCCAAAAAAAAAACAACCGCTTCTTTACAGTAACCCACCCCCCCTTTTTTCCCAACATTTTTATCCCACCCAAGGATCTACCCATCAAACTATCTGTCCTGACCTGATCGTCTGCTCTAAACCCCTTGTATCTCCCTCAACCATCTCTCTCTCCATTCTCTTCCTCTCTTTCATTCCATTCCTGCTTTCATCTTTCAATGGCTCTGATGCTTGATAACTGTGAAGGGATATTACTATCACTAGACTCCCACAAATCAGTGCCAGCTCCATTCCTCACTAAAACATACCAACTAGTCGATGATCCCGCCACTGACCGCATCGTCTCATGGGGTGAAGATGACACTACTTTCGTTGTTTGGAGACCTCCTGAGTTTGCTCGTGATCTCCTCCCTAATTACTTCAAGCACAACAACTTCTCCAGCTTTGTCAGACAGCTCAATACTTATGTATAATAATAAAAATACCCAATCTTTATCACTTTCTCTTTTTTCTTGTAAATTCTTTTCTTTTTGGGGGTTATTGTACTGATCTGGGTTTGTTCTGCGTTTTTCTTTTGTTAATGGAACTAGGGTTTTAGGAAGATTGTGCCAGACAGATGGGAGTTTGCCAATGAGTTCTTCAAGAAAGGAGAAAAACACTTGCTTTGTGAGATCCACAGAAGAAAAACTGCGCAACCACAAGTGGGGATAAACCATCATCATCACCATCACCACCCACATTCTCCTTTGGTTAATGCCCCGAGTTTCTTTCCGTTTCCAAGCCGAGTCAGCATTTCTCCAGCAGACTCAGACGAACAAGCCAACTGGTGTGACTCACCGCCACTTTCTTCTCCAAGAGGAGGCACTGGAGTCTCAGTTGCTGGTGGCGGCGGGGGTGGAGGCTATAATAGCTCGGTCACAGCTTTATCAGAAGACAATGAGAGGCTGAGAAAAAGCAACAACTTGCTGATGTCTGAACTTGCCCATATGAAAAAGCTTTACAATGATATTATCTATTTTGTTCAAAACCATGTTAAGCCTGTCACTCCTAGCAATTCATACTCCCCTTCTTTGCTTCTTTATGGCCCTCCTTCATCCGTTGCTGCTGCTCCTGTTGTTAATACCACCACCACCAATAGTTCATTCTTGCAAAAGCCTTCCAACCAGCTTCTTGGGCACTATCCAAATAGTCAGAAGCCCCGAGTGCAAGTTTTGAACTCTCCAACGGCTACATCCCAAAGCTCCTTGACGATTCTTGAAGAACCATGCAGCAATAGTTGCAAAACAAAGCTCTTTGGTGTACCCTTACAATCAAAGAAGAGGTTGCACCCCGAGTATGGTGCAACTAACATGGAGACTAACAAAGCACGTTTGGTCTTGGAAAAAGATGATTTACGGCTGAACCTTATGCCTCCTACATGTTAGTTTCAAATATCCATTCAAGAATATTCTAGCTTCCTCTTCCATCTTTTTTTTTTCTTTTTGTTTATCTCTTAGAATCTGATGATGATATTGTTGGAGGAAATTGTGCGTGTGTGTGTGAGTGTTTGTGACTGTGTATATAATTTTTAGTGCCGGTACTATTTTCTTTCCCCTACCTAGCTAGCCACATGAATGCAGGTGGGTTTTGGGTTAGAGTGAAGATGAAAATCAATTTCAAAATTTCAACACCAATCTTTTTCTTTGATGTTTCTTCAGTTTTCCATTGGTGCAATTTATTGCTCATACCCTTTCTTGCTCCCTTTCTTCACGATTCTGATATCTGTACTGTATGTTCCAGTTACATATATGCTTGCATTAATGCAGGAGAGAGATATCAGAGAGACAGTGTCCTCAGTTTCAAGTGAGCCTGAGAAAGTCTCTGGCTATAGCTGCCCCATTGACAGCTTCTCAAGGGCTTTCTCTGCTTACTCCATTAATGAATGATACGTACAACCCATGCTTTTAATTGATACCCTCTTCCGAAATTAAAAAAATCCCATTCAAAAAGATTTACTTTAAAAATGAGGGGTAAATAACCAGCAGTTCACATTTGGTTTCTCATCATCATCAGTGTAATTATGATTATGGTTATGATTATTGTCAAAAAAGAAGGTTATCATATCGTTTGATGAAGCTTATAATCATAATCAGCTCCATTATCATTTCTTGTTCCACTCAACTGTCAGTCGAGCAAAAAAGGAAAAACCCAAAATACCGAGTTTTAAATTTGAGAATCAGATAGAGAGTAAAAAAAACAAATTCCAAAAGAGTGAGTAATTCGATGAAAGCGAAATATAAGAGAAAATAACTAAAAATGTTGTTTGAAATGTTGCAATCAAGGCTTCTATACTTCTTCTGAGGAGCAGAAAACCTTTGCCTTTTCCTACTTTAAGTATCTGATCAACGTCTTCAAAATCCATCTATGGATCCCTCTTTTCTTTTTACTAATTCCAATCTCTCTTTCCTCTTCTTCCACACCAAAAACCTTAAGATAGAACGCTTGACTGACAGCTAAACAATGTAACCCTCCTTCTTCCCAAGAAAAAACACCCCATTTTCTCTTTTACGTCTTTTACTTGTTGTCTCTTTGTCTAAAATCCCAATACAAACAAAGTTTCAGATAAAGTTTGACTAGGCATTTCAACAGGCTCTTTGCTTTCTATTTTTCTTGAATCTGCTTCTTTCTTTCTGTATATTTTTTTCATGCTGTTATTAATTACCCAAGACAGAGAAAACTATGTGAGACAGTGATGAAAGTAAGTTAAGAAACATCTATTTAAGTTCTACCTAGAGACATAAATGCATCGATATGTAATTCTTACAGTATCTTTGTCGTGCACATGCTTTCTTTTCCATATCATACCAAAAATAAAATTCTAAAAAGAAACACCCTAAACCCTAATAAGCTAGTTTGACACTATATATGTCTATGCCAGCCTCTTACCCTTTTTCTCAAGTTGATGTTGTAGTATTGCACGTGACCTAGAAATGAAGTGTACGTGTGATGCAGAAGGATGGCATGGGAGAAACTAAATACTAGAAAAGGTACTACTATCAACATATTCATTGATTTTTTTTATTTAATATTTTGCAATATAACGACATAGTATTTTTTTTTTCAAGTTGCCCTGTTGGACCAAGAAAATTTTCTTCTATTTTGTTTTTTTTTCCCCAGAAAGTTTAGAAAAAGAAAAAGGAAGAGAGAAATGTGAAATTAAAAAAAAAAAAAAAGACATAAGTTTCTTTTCTCTTTTATTTTCTACTCCTCTTCTTGTTTGCACTTTGGAAATCCACTTTGTTTTTGCATTCCTTTTGGTCCAACACTTTATTGACAATTTAGAAAAAGAGAAGACTATTAAATAACATCTACATTAAGAAAAAGTGTATGTATAGAGAGGAAATAAAGAAATGTGTAAAAGGCTGCAAAGATGCATGTGTCCATTTGTTTAATCTCCATCTTAGCTACTTTTTCTCCTTCATCCAATTTGTTGAGCAAAGTACATTTGGATTGGTGATGAATTTGAAGCATCATTTTAATCATTTTCAATAATACATTGAATATTACAATATGGAACTACAGCATAAGTTTTAAAGGCTTTCGGGGGGCATCACTTCATTGGCTTTCTATCTTATTTTATACACCGATAAATAATAAGTTTTCATCTGATATATTCAACTGGAATGTGAGTTTTAAAAAAACAGATGTGGTGATCTGCTTTGGATTAGAACTGTAAATATATAAATACATAGAGTGCGGCAATGCACATGGCTAAGCACTCATATAAATTTTGGAATATATAGATAGATTTGTTGGGTGATATATCCCCAATTTTGTCCCTTTTGGTTGTAGACCTGCATTCATTTTAACATTTACTTTATCCTTTAGTGACTGAGAAAAGGAAGAACAGACTTCTAATTTTTGTTTTTATATATTATAGATACTACTTGATTTTGGTTAGGTTAGGCTTGAATGATGAGAGGAAATTAGGTTTTATTTTATTGGTTTCGTTTGGGGTTTAGGGTTCTCTCAAGTCTCAGAGAAGACTCCGCTTTGAGGCCCATTTAAGGCTCAGCCCAGGATGACCAATAAATATAGAAACGGCCTCGTTTAGGGTCCAGCATTCACCTCTGTACTGTAGTACTTAAACCCCAACAAAACCCCCCTGGTCTGTACTGTTGAATTAAACCAAATTCTGGAACAAAATAAAAAATTGTAACAAATTTGTCCAAACAACAATGAATGTAGTAGTAGCGCCATCATCTATTGACATCGCCATTGGTTGCACTGGGTCCCGAGCAACTACGTTACAAGGCTTTCTCCTCTACTCCCCACGGCCTCGCCTCCGTAGGTTGCATTTTCCTTGCCTGCTCTCAACTTTGCCACCCCTCCGCCACCTCCTTTACTAGTCTTGCTCCAAGGTTTACTCTAAAAACCATACTAGCTCTTCCACTCTTCGCCTGAACTCTTTCTCTTCCCCACAGCCTCAGGCAAAAGTTAAAAGCTTTCCCACGGAAGCTGTTAAACAGCTCGCTGTTAATAGCGAAGGTAGATACATCGTTGCTGGAGTTTCATCCGGTGATATTTACCTTTGGGAGGTAAGATTCAATTGCTTTATTATTTGCCATTGATTTGTTAGTTAAAGCTAAGGTTTTTAGGTTTACTTTCTTTTGACAATTTAGGTTGTTACGGGTAAGCTATCAAAGAAATGGCACGCTCATTATGAGGCAGTTACATGCTTGGTTTTCTCCGAGGATGATTCACTCCTCATTTCTGGATCAGAGGATGGATGCGTTAGAGTTTGGTCGCTTTTCATGCATGCTCCATGTTCTGTCAGGATTGCGCTTGTTTATTTGATTATTGTGGTTATTAGCTTGTTATGCTAGGGTATTTGATGATGTTAGGAGGCTGCAGGCAAGGCATCTGTACAGAGCATTGTTTTGCAGAACACACCCTGCTTGTAACTGATATCGTTATGGGTTAAGGTAGAAGCAATGCAATTATAGTGTCGGCTTCCGAGGATCACACATGTAGGTTTGTTCTGGTTTTAGTTGAAAGCCCAAATGCATGTAATGTCTTGGAAGATTGGTAACTAGAGCTTCCTTCTGGACTATGCATTAGAACCAAGATGGAATCTTTAGGTGGCAAGTTATTGGCACCATAACTGAACCTATTTATAGTCCTTTTCGGTTTCTGTTTTTGAACGGGTAATATTAAAGCTAAGAAATGTTCTGTTATCAAGGTGATATTTTTCTGATTGTGAGATTGATGTTGAGGCATCTGCCAAAGCATTTTCTTAGTCATAAATTGAAGATTAGTCATATAGTTGTAAAGACGCGGGTTGCTTGAGCAACTAATGCTCTCTCAGAAGAGAATAGATCACCATTTTTTGTGTGTGTTTATGACAAATCTATCATGCTGGTGATAGAACCTTATTGCATAGTAGATCTTTTGACTTCTTCTTGTAATTACTTGATGTGATTCTGATGCCTTTTTTGCTAATACATGGTGCTATCCTTTTGTTCTACTAGTTGCTTTATAAAGGTTTCCTGATATCTTGTACATTGCTGATAGGTTTGGAGCTTGTCCAGGGGAAGATTATTAAGAAACATTATGTTTCCTTCCATCATTGATGCAATTGCTTTAGACCCTGGTGAACATGTCTTTTACGGTGGCTTTCAAGATGGTAAAATCTATATTGCTGCCCTTAATGCTGAAAGTTCACCTAGCAACAGTTATGGGCTGCACATCATCGGTTCACTACCTGATCACAGGAGTTATTTTGTTATTTGTTTTTGTTTTTCCTATCTTTACTGAATTAAGTAATTCTGGCATTGTTAGTCTATGATGGTTGGTGTGGTATCTCTTTTTAAATTTTAGTCCTTTTTGTTTGTCACACACCAACATGAAGTTGATGATACGTCATAATTTTACTCATAGATGGATTAATAATAGTCGTAGTTTATAATAAATATTGTGCTTTCCCCATTAAAACTTTAGAACAGTAAGGCTGCTACTTGCATGGTTCGAGTTTGGGATGTGAAAACCCAAAACATCTTTCACATGTTTAGACATGCCAAAGGTTTCATCCAAACAACAAGAGATTTTACTTGTTTTCTTCAAAAGGCTTGATTAGATTGCATGCTTTGCATCTTCTTTAAAACGGATCTCATTTGAAAAAGCATAGATTTTGTTTCTTCACATTCTGCGCTGTACATTTAGTCCATGCTGCATGCATAAAATGGTAAAAATATTATTACTACTGTCTTAAAGTAGGGGAATCTAAAACACAGTCTATTGAACAGAACCCTGGAACATTCAACGAGAGAGCCATGAAGAGAAATGAAAAACTGGACCGCTAATCAGTCTGGTTATGATATAATCCCTTGTTTCTGAAGGATTACTAATCACGAGTCCCTTGAACTTGGCACTTGACTAAGATTTTCAGAACTACCAAGAATTCCATATTAAGTTTCCATCTTAATAAGAACTCTCCTAGTTTATCATGCTAAAAGAATTAATCTCCAACACTTTAAAGGAGTGCTTCCATTATAGTTTCGTGCTCATGATAAACAAACCAAAGAATGTAGCATAAGAAGGAAATTAGTATTTTTCCTTTGCCAAAGCTAAGATTTTGTTCATCTAGTTGGTGTGCTTTTCCTTTTCCTTTTTCCTACTATAGATTTGCACCATGTTCTTTATTTTGCACCCGCAAACCATTTAACTTATGTTCAATCATATTCAGGCCCTGTGACCAATCTTCCCTCTTGGTCAGGCAGCAGGACCAAATGGGCAAGCTCCTCAAGAAGTCGAGATTTACCACCTCCACTACAAAAATATGCAAATTTTCCTCATAATAATGAAACATATTCTAGAAAGATTATGCAGATTCAGGACAGGTGTGCAAAATGTTCAGTTTGATGAGTAATGTTTCTACTATGCAATCACATTCAGCTAGCAACAAAGTTAGAAATCTGTGACCACATGGAATGCTAGTGTGTCTGCAAAGTTGGTGATCTATCTACCTCCATTTCCATGGTCTTAAAATATAACCATGTAGGCATGCACCATAGACATTCTCCAAGTAAACAAGAGATGTATTAATCTGCATGTCGTGGTCTCTGTTTTGAACGTAATGTTTTTTTACTATTTTCTCTCAATAATTTCATATTCAAGCTCTGTAAGACATTATAAACGTGTCCAAGAGACAAATTGTTGAAATTTATTATATTCAAACAATGAATGCTATCAAAGAAATATTTTAATAATTTCATCAGATGTGTATCTTATCTGAAGAAAGGAAATCCCAAGTATACCATATAAAAGATGAAGTTAGATTTCTCAAGGAAATATTTAATTAGCCTCTTAAGAATTATTAATTCATGGAATATTAAATATGTTTCAGAAAAGAAATCATGGAATTGTATGTTTTCCTATTCCTATTCCATTGTATCAGATTCAAGTGGTAGGCCTGCGGGAATCAAACCCAGCATTTTCATGGGTCCAGCAAAGAAACCAATATTATACTAATAATTTCATTGTTTTCTTCTTAATGATGATAATAATAATAATGGAAGGGTCTATCAACTACTTCTCAATAATGTTTTGAGGCTTCTAGACTCTTAACTCATTTCAATTTTATTATATTACCTACATTTTATTATTACAATATTAGAAGATAGGGTTTGAATTGTGTTATCAATTAAGTTCAACAAAATTTTAATCATTATTTCAAACAAGTCTTGATGGTTGGAATATATTATCTCGACGGGTAATCATAATCATATGTTTTTTATTTATAATTTTAACATGCGATTGATTTTGTATATTACTATGTTGCAATCAGACTGTACTAGTTAGATTGGAAATTGATCGGTATATAATTATAGATAAAGGGGTTGAATCGGTTGGAATGCGAATTACTCTGAATCAATTGAAGCAAAATAAAAATCGAGTGATCCCGATTTATATATTTTTTTAAATTTTATGAATTCTTTAATAATTTATTTAGTTGAACCGAACCGACAGCCGAATCAGGAATTGGTGACCTAACTAAATCGATTACCGATTCAATTTTAAAATCTATAATTATATTCTATGGATTAAATTTTATCTCTGTTACAACAATTAAAAAGACATCAATTCAAGTAAAACGTAAAAAGATTGAAAAAGATAACAGTTGGAATGGTTTATTTTGATGTAATATTTTGTAAAAAAAATGTTTTAAATTTGAGATATCTAATAAAAGAAAGTATGAAATTTAAAACTTTCAAAATTACCAAAATTAAATAAATATATGTTCATGTGTAACACGTTCACGCCTTATCAATTTTTGTTTTGATGAGGAAACCGTGAATGACATGCAAGATAGGAGGAAGCCACGTAAACTCCAAAGATCTGAAAATTGTCTGGTAAAAATTTTATATTTAAGTTCACATTAATTTTGGTTTCAATCTCCAAATAATTCTTACAATCCTTTTAAAATAGAGGTGAATATTTTTTATATTATTACTACATAAGTTTAGTATAATAATAAATAATTAGAAATCTAAAACCACAAATAATATGCAATAAATAATAAAATATATGATTTGAAACAAGTTAATGGAAGTAATAATGTGTGCATATTAAAAATTGAAATATATAAAATATTAAAATAAAACTTTAATTGAGTGATAAATTAAAATTTTTACTAAAGGTTCAAATCCTATCATAGGCATATTTCTATTTATTTAAGAAAAAGACTAAAATATCCCTAAATAGTATAACCTAATTTAATTATAGAAGGAGATTTTCGAAATTTTCTAACCGAGTTGATTACTCACATTTAATTTAATTATGAAAGAACATTATTCTTAATGGGATTGTTTAGAGTGACACTAACTTAATAAAACACTTAATAAATAGTAAATAACACACCTATTACTAGTAAAATAAAAAATATTTATAAATAAATACTAATAATTTTATTTAAATAAAAATTTTAAAATTAAAACCCAAAATTCAATATAAACTTTAAATTTAAACTGAGGAAATATGATAATTATAATAAATATTAATTTATAAGTTGTGTACAATTTTCTGTTTTATTTTAATAGTGGTATATATCATGAAATATTATTTAGCACTTAGAAAATAAGAAAATGAACCCCCATAAGTAAAATGGGAAGCTGCTCTCCCTGCTTCTCCTTCCTCTACAAAACCCTAGGCTATTTTATTCCTTCCAAAGAGAGCCACTTTCACCGCTCTTTCTTTTACTCTTACAACAATTCATGAAAAATGGGAGGCTGGAAAAGCAAGTTGGAGAAAAATAAAACACTCCCTAAGATTTGTTCAATTGGGCAACTTGAAAACGATCCCAAATCGAAAATGTTGAAAATCATGCAGGGAAAGAGAGGGATTGGTAGAAGTGGGACCATTTTCTTTATTGAATAAAGTAATATTTTATATATACATATATATATATTTTCCCTTTGCTTGACATCACAGAGCCTGCTAACCCTGCAGTTCCCGATGAGGGAGAGAGGGTGAAGGAAGTAGGAATAAGCAAGAATAATGAATATAATAATGGTGGCTTTGTTTGCTATGTTGGATTCATATTATATCATATAATAATAGAAAGAAAAAAAAGCATTATAAAATGGGATGTGGGGACTACAAGATAAGGTGGTGGTGCAACTGTGATAATGCAAAGTAAAAGAAACCAACCCAACAGCAATATCTTGCTTCTCTGGATTCTTTTTATCCAATCCAACCTCTTCTTGCACAGAACATGTCGCTTTGTTCATGTCTTTCTCTATTATAAAATCAATTTCACATATATCAACAGATCCTTTCATTTATTATCATTATCACAATAAAGTTAATTCACACAGAGAAATATGGGCGCTTTTAATTTCTCAACTTGTGGTTAATATATTAGTCAATCTCAAGCAGTTTTGCTTTGGAATCAGGGCGATCTAATGTGTGTTTAGATTACTGGTGTTGTTGCAGAAGACTGAAGAATAATAGGCAAAACTCCAATCTCTTTTTCACTTTTCCCTTCTTCTTTACAAAAAGAAGCCCAAATATTTTAATATCATATAATAGAAGTGGTCATATTAACTGAATTCCGGGTTTCTTTTTCCATTTTTCAAGTTTTCATCACCCCTCACCTTTTGCAGCCACAACTCTGGTCTTGATAACTACTCTTATCATACACAACTTCATTAGCTATGCGATGTTTTAGGTAGGCTTTTTGGCTTCTGCATGAAAGCAACCAACTAATTGTCAATGTGGAATTACATCAATTTAATAAGACAGAAGATAAGATATAATCCCAGAACATTAGTGAAAATATCCATGCTTAGCTTCAAATACTTAGCATATATTTTAACTTTACGTGCATGGATAGCTCTCAAAACCACTGTTCAAGAATTTCAAACCCATTTTTCATAACTAAGCCGGTAAGGCAATTGAGTCACTATCTGTCTCTTACAAAAATGGCAGAAATCAAAGCTTTGTCGTTGGTTGGAGGATTAAACCTTAATTAATTCACTCAATAGAGCTTTCCTTTAAGGACGTCCACATCATATCATCGTGTGCCCAGCAGGAGAAGCAGCCTAAGGATGATCAGTATCTCAAAACTAAATTACCAGTAAAATGAAATTTACAGTAATCCGTAGCCTGTAAGCAAAATAGAAACCCTGAAATATTAAACTTCGAAGAGATAAACTTAATTTATCTTTTTCTTGTCTGCATTTTTGGCATGGTTGTATTTCCATGGATTCCAATTCTGGGTTTGAAAGCAGATTTCGGACTTGGTTTTATTCTTTTTTTTTATTTTTGAGGAATAAAAAAAAGTGATCAACTTGGTATAATAAGTCTGTACAGAGAAAGCTGTACCTGTACTAAACCGAAGAAAATCAGCCAACTCTAAGCTGTTTAGAAACAATCATGGTATTTTTTGTGTACCTTTTGAGTACACCTTTTGCGACAAATATTTTTTATTGTTCTAAACAAAAAAATATCTCTTGCCCTAAATAGTAGAGAGTTTGGTTTTTTAAAGGCAATTCTCGGTTTTAAGTACCGTCAACGGTGAACCTATTACTAGACTTAAAAATTTCTTTTAAAAATAATGTGTTTTATAATTTGATAAAATCTGAATATTATTTTTCTTTTAAATTTAAGTTTTTTTCTTGAATAATTTTATTATAGTTTTTAATCATATTTGTTATTTTTGACTTAATGTTTAGAAGGGCCAGTTTAGCATTGCTTTTGGAAAGTGTTTTGGGGAAAAGTAGTTTTGAAAAGTTTAGTTTAAGATTTAAGTGTTTAGTATTATTGTGAAAAAATATTTTTGATAAATAAAATGTCTATTTTAAACATTGTGTTATAAAGTAATAAATATGTATTTAAATAATGTTCAAATAAATTAATATTGTGATATCTTAGTAATAATATAAAAATAATTTATTATAATTTATTCTTAATATTTTAATATATGAATTTTAAATTTCAATTTTTTTAAGAAATTAATATTAATCATTCATAAAATTTAATTCGAATATATAAACTGTATTTTAAATAATAAAATATGATCAATAAAAATTTAAATATATAATATTATATATAAAATAAATTTTAATAAGAAACTAATTACATGTATCATATAAATATTATATAAAATACATTATAAAGGTTAAAATTATTATTTATATAAAATACATTATAAAGGTTAAAATTATTATTTATTCCTATAAGCACTTTTGCCAAAAGGAAAAGCTAAAAAACATTGTTTTTACTTCAAGGTTGAAAAGCATTTTTGAGAAGCAAAACTAAACAAAACCAAAGTATTTATAGTCCCTCCCTAACTTATAAATAGGAAAATAATGCATTTTAACGCACTCAAACTCATATATAAGAGGATCATTATATTAATTTCATGGTGTGCAAAGAAATTTTAATCTTGTCATTGATGGTTATTTTTTTCAATAATATTATTAATTAATGTGTATTAATTTAATTAGCATGGCATGTTAAGTTGTGTTTCCATGTTTAGAAAAGAATTAGTACTGAATTAAGATGGGAAATAGTGTTGAAGTAGTTACAAGGGACTCACAAATGGATCTAACTCTATTTTGAGTAGGAGAATTTTTCAGCAATTTTTTTTATTTTAATATTGGAGAATCTACAATATTCTTAAAAAAGAGAATT
Organism: Gossypium hirsutum; assembly: GCF_007990345.1. NCBI lineage: Eukaryota > Viridiplantae > Streptophyta > Magnoliopsida > Malvales > Malvaceae > Gossypium > Gossypium hirsutum. The sequence goes on along the minus strand of NC_053428.1, from coordinate 20,493,211 downwards.
ATGAAGTTGATATACTGATTAAACTGACTCATTTAGATAGTCAAGGATTACAAATTTTTGAAATATCTCAATTTGTGGAAATAGGTTTTGTGAAATAGTGAAATTAAAGGAAGTTGACGTCAGAAAGGAAACCTATAAAACAGTGGCCTTTTCGAAACGGAGGGGCCGAAGGGGGGCAGAGTGAAAATGGGTTTACCTTACACTGTCACCCTCACCTGTCTTTTATACCCCCTCTGCTTCAGGATATATAATTCTATTTCACGTTACAGCTGTCCCATTATTACAATATAAAAATACACATTTCATTTGATGACATTATATATTTAGATTAGTTTAAAACAATTTATGTATTTATAATTCTTTCCTTTACAAAGTCCACTACTTCAGATTTCCCCTAGGGCTTCACTATCTGCTATGTTACTCATTTTCACAATTTCATTTTTTAATTTAATCTCACAATGCTTCATACAATATATGAACAAAACAGAACAGAAGAATTTCTTTAAAACAAATAAAGTAAATATTACTCATCATATTGATTACATCCAGATTTTGGCATTGAATCCATACCCATCTCCATGAAAATGACAACAAATAATTTTAAATTGTCCAAATAAAATATGTCAATTAAAGAATGCTTCAATGATGTATTGTATGTTGCTATCCTCATAAATAGAAATATTTGTCCATCTCCTCCAACTCTTTAAACCATGCAATCCTATTGTTCCAAAATTAAAAGAAAACAAACAAAACCTTAACTACCTTGTGAAAATTCTTTTAAAAAAAGAAGAAGAAAATATCAAATTTGGGGAAATATTTTAAATATTATATTATAATATTCAACCACTTATGCTATATATAGTCATCTATTCCCACTATAGGTTGATATGGCCTGTTACAAATATATTACTATTTTATTTTATTTTTCCTTTTCCTTTCTTCTCTCCCTGCCTTTGTAATAATAAGCTGTAGCTAGCTACTATTTTCTTATCCCTTCTGCAAATTCTGATACAACTCCTACTCTTATACACTTCTCTTTTTATCTTCCCCATCACTCTGTTTATCAGACATTCTCCCAGTCCCATGGAAATTGACCAGTTAAAGTCTGCAACAGGAGATGAAATGAAGACGATGATGATGATGATGCAGATGCAGATGCAGATGGGAAAGCTCCCTGAATTCTACGGGGACTACAACAACGTTGTTGAATTTCCTCACGCTGAGCTAGCTGATCACGCTACCAATAGTTCCAATACTAGCAATTATAGCATCAATGGCAATAGCATGCCGCATTTTGTTGAAAACCCACAGGTTGGTTCACCCGGACCATTTGCAAACCTGCCAACGACCACTATTTCATTCAATGGTTCAACGCCGGTTCAAGAACCAAGTTTCTCGTTTACCCCAGACAGTGCAAGTGCAGGGGAATTATTATTATTATCATCCGGTTCAAATGCTTCTTCCACCTCTTCCCAAAAGATGAATTCAATGGCCGCGATGAGGGAGATGATCTTCCGAATAGCCGCTATGCAACCGATTCATATAGACCCTGAGTCAGTGAAGCCACCAAAGAGAAGAAACGTGAAGATATCAAAGGACCCTCAAAGTGTGGCGGCACGGCACCGGAGGGAGAGGATAAGTGAGAGAATTAGGATACTTCAAAGGCTTGTCCCCGGAGGAACCAAAATGGACACTGCATCCATGTTAGATGAGGCAATTCACTATGTCAAGTTTTTGAAGACTCAGGTGCAGTCACTGGAGAGAGTTGCCACTAGCAGGCCGGCTGGGTTAGGGTTCCCTGTTGCAATGTCTAATGGGAGTTTACATCCAATGGGAAAACCATATCAACCTACTCAAAACCTTCAGGAATTTGGAGATGCTTGGCTAAGTTAGCTTAATAAAAACAAGTATCTTTAGCATAAACCTTTTCTTTCTTTCTTTCTTTTTTTTTTTCCTTTTTTGGCTAGCAAATGTTAGACTTATTTGGATGTATAAAATAAAAAACAAAAAGCAAAACGAATTGATAATCATGATCATGGATGACTGTTAGCAGTGTCTTCATGTTTTAGCCATGTTGTATTGCTATGTATATTTCAGGCTCAAATCCCTGAATAGATATTTCCCAAATCAAAACTTCATATTAGATCAATAGTACTCCATATTTTTCCATTCAAGATCATCTCTCTGTATCTGTCTCTGTCTCATAATATAAATTTGTACAAAAGATGATGTCCAAATGGCGAGCTGTTTTATCATGACATCGATTCTCTCCAGCAAACAAAGGAGGGCTAAAACTACCGAATCCAAGTAGTAGTTAAACAGTAATTAATGCATGTTGGAATTAATATTAACCCATCAAAGGTGATAAAAGTGACTTGAGTCTTGTGTTTTGATGATTTTCCATGTCATTTTCAGAGAGAGAGAGAGATGCATGGGGGAAATTCACGTGAAGACTGACAAAGCGGTGGAGGGAATTGTAGAATAGCAATGTGGCAATTCGATAACGTCGTTTTCCTTCAACAGCTGTTCACGTGATGATACTCCATTAATTCCACGCCACCTTCGTCAACTCACCTCTCTCACTTTTCAATTCGAAAGCAACTCACTTCTACAATCAAATACATGATGCAGGTGAAATATTATTCCTAATATATCCTACATTATTTTAATTATCTTCTCTCTGTTTGTTTGTTGGAAATGGGTATTATACGTCAAAATATCATGCGTTACGTGCCGACAGCACCCGTTTTGTTTTCACACCCCAATCGAAATTTATACAACCCTGTTTTCAACGTAATACTACGGTAGTTTTCAACGTCTCATACCTACTTTCTTTCACGATTGCTTACTTCAGAAACTGAAAATTTCCTGTCAATACAGAGGACTTTGACATTCAACTTTTATAACGCTCCTTTTAAAATTTAACTCACGATTAACTAAACCAAATTTCAATGATGATAAAAACATAAAATCCATAAAAAAAAAAACGGACTCGATTTGGATTTGCATGCAATGTCCGAATATTTGGAGCTTTTATTTCTTCTTCAATGGTGAAAATTCGGTGGATGTTGGTGAAAGAAAGATGATGATGATGATAGACTTTTTCTTTTGTTTATTATTATCATTTTAACATTTAATATTATTTTAATTAAAATTTCAACAAGTAAATCACCCAAATCTAAGCACCAACCGTCAACTATTAGTAAAAATGCTCTAATTTCCACTTTGACCTTATTATAATATTATTTAGCTCTTTTAGCAATTAAAATTTTATATTGATTAACTTTTATCATTTCTACGATTTAATCTTTATATTTTAGTTAAGTATCAATTTAATATAATATTATAATATACTTGTAAATATTAAATAAAAATATTAAAGGACTCGATCATCAAAAAATAAAATTCCAAAACCACCATTTTTAGCATCATTGAAATATATGTTATTACAATAACGTTAAGTTTTAAGTTAAATAAAACAAAGTACATAATCAATATTGTAAAATAATATATAATATATCATCATCTCAAGGTAAAAAAGTGTTAGATACCCATAATGATAAGGGGAATGATGAGTATTATACTTTTAATAGATTCATAACATAAATATGTTAGAGTGTTATAATTACGAAAACACTTTCGATGGGATCTACCTATGTGAGTTGAAGTGATGTCGCTTTTAGAAGCTCAAAGGCTTGACTATAACAGCACTCATTAAAAGATATTACAAACACATGGCCATAATAGTGTCCCTGGATACTGTGCATTGACTGATGTTAAAATAATTGTGTGAGATGGTTTGGTTAATCAGATGGAATAGTTGGTTCAAAGGATAGTCTACAATCGATTAATTTAAAAATGTTTTTACTAAGCGAAGGTTCAATTGTAAGACACATTTATTTATGCAATTGATTTATAAAGTTATCAAAATTTAGAATATTTCAAAAGTGGGGAAGATTGTTGGAACATTTTCAAAATATATAAGGTATTTCAATAGTTGCAAATGAAAATTTATAAATAACGAAAAGTTATGCCACTTGGTTATTAATCAAAAGTTGTCACTATTTATAGTGATGAGTTTTGTTTTTTAAATTCAAAAATTATGTCACTTGATTAATAACAAATAATCATAATTATTCAATTAAATATCTATTAAATAATTATGTTTATTGCTAAATATATGACTATCCACTTGGATGGTTATGTCCTACGAAGATATATGAGATTTACTATAAATATGAGTGAATTTATAGAATTTGATATCCTTGCTATCCTCTCATCAGTGCTTAGTGAACTATTTCCGTTAGTGCAAAAAGTAGATAGTCATTGGCTTTCATTGTATCTTCAAGGTTCATTTATCAATAACTCATTTACACACCATAATATAAGTGGGGACAAATAAAACTTAAAAAAAAACAACATTGATACATGCCTTGAAGATTTTATTAATTTCTCATGAATTTATTTTATCTCCACGCACCAACAATAATCCGTTTATGGGTATTTTTAATTTTGTTTCTAATTAATTTTCTTAACATAAAAAAAAACAAGAAAATTTATTTCCAGAGAATTAGCAGGTGCATAAATTGTTAATTTGAAATTATTTATAAATATGATGAGGAATGGAAAGTTTTAGATTGTGACAATTTACAAAAAAAATTAGAAAAACAAAACTCATTTCTATTTTGTGGGTACAGACATATCATTTTCAAGTGAATAAAAAAGAGGTTTTCCAGTTGAAGAAGTGGGAAAGGTTCAAAGGAACTAAAATGTCATTTTCTGGATGTGAGCCATTGGTAAGCATCAAACAAAAAGGATGGATGTTAATTTTGTCGTGGATTGGGCTTCATCTTCATGTATTATTTGGAATTTTGGACCACTGACCCATATCTACTCTCACAAATCCTTTTCTTCCTAATCAACAAATTTGATTAAGACACTAAATATGTCTCTATCTTTATTTATCAACCTAAACAATAAATATGAATATCATCTTCAGACTTGTTTATTAAAGGAATTGCACACAAACATCAAATTGTGATTCCACACCATCTTTATCCCTTTTTAATGAGAGAATGATAAATTAAATTTTTCTTCTTGATTTTCAGCTTTTTTCTCCTGACAAAATTCAATTCAAACTAAAAATGCTAAAAATCAGGAGGAAAAATCTGATTTGTCATTTTTTTATTGAGAAGGGATAAGGATGACATGGAATCACAGTTTCATATAATCCTTTCCCCACAAATATAATCATTTTTCTCATTTCTTTTCATAAATAAATCGTTTGATAAATCATTTAAAATTGATTTATTATCCATTATTAATTATGTGAATATCATTATTATTATTTATGCTATATAAAAATAAATAATATTTGGTATACTATCAATGGAGTTTTTATACTACACAAGTAAGATTATAAGGTCGATAAGTGTCTTATAGGGATATAATCTAATATTAAAAATAAATAAATAAATATTTTTTTTAAAAACACACATAACAATTTTTTTAAGGTTATTTGTGAAATAAAAAATAAAATATACTATTAGTGTACCAAATATTAACCCATATAAAAATTAATTCATAAAATAAATATATATTAATTTTCTTAATCATACTAGCAAAGTTTTAAAAAAAATGTAAATACATCTCAATTATTTGACCTTTTAAGCTACACATGTAATAAAATAATTTATGCACCTTTTAGACTACGTATGTAACGAAATAGATGATACACATTTTTTTAATTGGTATATGTTCACACTATTTTAGTTTGATTAATAAAATTTTATTTATTTATTTTCTAAATTATTTTTTATTTTTTATATAATCTAAAAGTATCATTAAAATTAAAACATTGATACACATCTGATATTTAGAAAATATATTTTAAATTTTTTTGAAATAATTTTTTTAAATATTTTTAAATATTATATAATTTAAAAAATTTATCAAGAATAAATTTCCACGTACAATTGTCCAGATTTAGTTTGAAATTGAAATTTGTATGTCCCAATTTGTAACGCCCCCTTACCCGAGACCGTCGTCGGAGTCGAGCACGAGGCATTACTAAACTTATTTGAGCACTTAAACAAATTCGGACAAGCTGTCCAACTGCGTCATAGTTGCTTAAAAATTCATATCTCGAGTTCCGAAACTCGAAATCAAATTCTGTAAATTTTTCCTTAAACTAGACTCATATATCTATCTACTAATTTTTTTCTACAATTTTTGGTCAGGCCAATTAGTACAGTTTATTAGTTAAAGTCTCCCCTGTTTTAGGGTTCGACTGCTCTGACCTCTGTGTATTACGAATCAGATATCTCCCTGTACAGAGTTTCAATGACTATTCCGTTTGTTTCTAATAAAACTAGACTCAATAAGGAATCTATACATATAAAGCATAACTTCTAATTATATTTGTACAATTTATGGTGAATTCCCAAAGTCAGAATAGGGGATCCAGAAATCACTCTGGCCCTGTTTCACAAAAATTTAAACTTCTCATAAAATATAACTCATATACCTGTTTTGTTCCATCCATATGAAAATAGACTAATAATTCTTCAATTCCATATTTTATTCATCATCTAATTGTATCTTTACTATTTTTAATGATTTTTCAAACTCACATCACTGCTGCTGTCTGAATCTATTTTATGGTAAATTTTGCCTATTTCATGGTTTCCATGGATTAGCTAGCAATTTAGCATACATAACACCAAATATGATCATGATTAGCCATTCCAATGGCTAATCATTACCAAGCATTTCCATACCACTCAATATCCATATCATAAGACCATATACACAAAATGATTATAATGCTATACATGCCATACTCAAAATATACAAGCCATTATGCCAAGATGGTATACGGATAGTGTGAGTGGGCCTCCGACTGTTCCCGATTTCCGAGCTGGCTTGTCAAAACTACAAGGAATGAAAAGGAAGGAGTAAGCATAAATGCTTAGTAAGTCCATATGAAATTAATAAGCAATTACGAACATGCTTTTAAGATAAAACACCACAATTGTACAATTATACATACTCAGCTTAAACTGTTTTATCGAGATACATTTACTAAATAATTTACTTCTGGAGCTACGGAACTTCAAATTGAGTTCCGTTAATTTTCCTTGAAACTAGATTCATATACCTTTCTGCCATAAAATTTCCAGAATTTTTGGTTTAACCATTTAGTACAGTTTATTCATTAAAGTTTCCCCTGTTTCGCTGTCCAACAGTTCTGATCTCTCTTCACTAAAAATTATTTATCTCATAATTCGGGACTTGGATGATGTTCCCGTCTATCCATCTTGAAAATAGACTCGATAACGATTTTAAATATATAAATTAAAACTCATAATTATTTTTGTACAATTTCTAATGATTTTCTAAAATCAGAACAGGGGATCTCGAAGTCATTCAGACTCTGTCTCACAACAATTTAAATATCTCATAACATAAAATCCAATTGCATATACCGTTTCCTCTATATGAAATTAGACTCATCAGGCTTTAATTTAATATTTTACTCAGCCCGTAACTCAATTTCCACAATTTATGGTGAATTTCAAAAGTTACACTACTGCAGTAACCCAAAACTGCCAAGGCCATATTTATTCATTCACCACTATTATTCACTAAATCCATACAATATCATTTCATCCATCATGGTAAGAACACATAATTATGCTTCATAAGCATAGATCCATAATCTCAATGTCATCAAGTATCAAGAACTTATTCCAAATCGTGTCATTTTCATAGTATTCACCAATTCTTAATCTTTTCGGGCCATTTTACATTTTCGTTCATAATCAAATTAGGGAACGATTACGGAATTGAGTACCTCATTATCACAATGCCATAGTAAAACTATGGTCTTGCACATAGTCACATATCACATACCGAGGCCATAGCCCAGCCATGGTCTTACACGGATCACGTATCACACTGATGCCATATCCCAGATATGGTCTTATACAGTAGCACGTATCACATTTCTCCGAAGCCATAGCCCAGCTATGGTCTTATACGGAAATCACATTTCACATGTTGCCATGGTCCAACCATGGTCTTTTCCGTCAATTCTTCTTAGCCACTGAATGAAAGTACTCAAGTCTGTTGTTCCATTTAATTTGTACTTTTATTCAAATATCATTTTACAATTATCACAGTTTAATGACATTTTATATGCAATAATATACTATATCATTCATGAAATTTTCATTTCAAAACATTAAATTACACATTGCATTATTAAAAATCATATGAACTTACCTCGATATAAAATATTAGCAATCGAGCCTATTCCTCGTAAACTTTATTTTTCCCTCGATCACGACTTGAATCTCGTTTCTCTTGATCTATAATATAAATTATTTCTACTCATTAGCATTTATTTGATTTCTATTTCACTTCACAATTTATGCTGTTCAAATTTCGAAATTTCACTTTTACCCCAAAATTTATAGTTTTTACAATTTAGTCCCTACTCAATTCACCCATAAATTGAACTAATTTTTCTCAATTAACTCTTTATTTTATCATTATAAACTATTTCAAAACCTTTGATATTCTGAATTTCAACACCAACATCTAATTCACAATTTTTTTCACAATTAGGTCCTAAATACCATTTTCTAGCAAAATGACTTAATAAAACAACCTTAATATGAAATTAGAACTTCAATTTCATAATAATTCATCATAAAATGCCCTTACTCTGCCAGGGGAACTTCCAATTTCATCCACCAAATCAAAAACTAATGAATTAGATGATTGGACCTAATTGTAAAAGTCACAAAAACATAAAAATTACTAAGAAAAAGTAAAAATTGAACTTACATGGTGGAAAAATATAAAAAACCAGCATAGTAGACCTGCTACGGCGTTTCTGGCTGAGAAAGATGAAGAAATGTCTAGATTTTTCAATTACATCATTATTTAATTACTAACTTTTATGCTATTTCCAATTTTGCCCATTGTTCACATTGTTTTCTTGCTTATTTCATACCCAAACCGTCCAGCCATTAACTTTTGGGTCTAATTGCTCTTTAAATCCATCTTTTTAAATACTTAAGCTATTTAATCACATCTCACAAATTTTGCACTTAGTTCAATTTAGTCCTTTTCACCTAATTAATTACCGAAACCTTAAAATTTCTTGACGAAACTTTAATACTAACTTATTTACACTCCATAAATATTTCTAAAAATATTTATGGCTCGGTTTATGAATTCGAGGTCTCAATACCTCGTTTTTATTCCATTTTATCTACAACTTCCTATACTACATAATTTCATTTAATATCCGAATGACCAAAATGCCCTTACTACTAAACTTTCCAAAAATTTCATCCATGTGCAATTTTTGTCCATAGACTTACAAATTGGTCAAATTGCTCTGTGAGTACCTCTAATTAATAATCTAATTCAATTTTATGCAAAATGCTTCTAGAACAAAAGTTTTGCAATTTATTCAATTTAGTCCCTAATTTCAAATTAAGCACTTTATGCATATAATTTCTTCATGAAATTTTCACACAATCATGCAATCATATCATATCATAGACCTCAAAACAATTATAAAAAAAAATTCTTTCTATCTCAGATTTGTGGTCTCAAAACTACTATTCCGACTAGGCCCAAAATTAGGATATTACACAATTCATCTTGGATTTATACTTAAAAAAAATTATTTGATATTCCTTATAGACTTTAATAATGTTTTATAAATTTATAAACTATTTTTATAAAGTAAATCTAAAATAAATTGAGTTCAAACCTGGACAATTATCCAGGTTCATTCCAAACATAAATAGTTTTTTTTTTTGACTTGGTAGTTAACTAGACCACTGCATCAGCTTCGTTAATAGTCACATCAGTAATATAATAGTCAAAAACAGAAAACATTGATCAAATATCTTAAATAATGTAATTTGAAAATTTAAGGACTTAATTAAACAAATTTTTATAAAGAAGCTTAATTCATTTTTTTCACCAAAATTTAGGGGCTTATATCTCTTTAGCCTTTTATTTAACTTGTTTGTGCGGATTTTCCTTATCTTTCCTGTAAAGGATTCAAGAATAAAAACATGATTGAACTTTAAAGTATGAATCCATTGAATCTAGAGGAAATTTTCAAGCCTTGGTAGTAAGCACAATAAATTACAAGAATATATACTTGATTGAGCTTTGAAGTATGAGTTCATTAAGTCTAGAGGAGATTTTCAAGCCTTGGTAGTAAGCACGATGGCCATGGGTTCCTGACCCGTATCCCCTTTGATGATGTTATGATTGATTGAATTTTTTTTTAATATCTTTTAAATTATTAATTTTTATGAATTATAAAAAGAAAATAAAGCTTTAATAGTAATGCAACTAGTGCGACTCAAATTCTGATCACATTTGAGGCGGTGAATACCATGACCATCAAACCGAGACATAAATTTTTTTTTGTTAATATCTTTAATGTTGATAGTTTTATTTATTTGTTAGATATTCAAACATAAATAACATATAAGAATGTAGATGCCTAATATATTGAATTTGTTGATTGATCTCTTTTGGCTCAATATTTTTCTTTTTATGTTATTTATGCATTCACAAATCAATTGTGGGTCTTAAATCATATAAATTTTCATACGCTATTTTTAAATGATCTAAGTGCCGAGTAAATGTTGTAAAAATAAATTATTATTTTTTAAAATGGAGGAAATGCATGTCATCCCCAAAATCCATGTGAAAATAATAATAATATTCCTCCTTACCCAAAAGCCACAGTTGAAGCAAGGAGATAAATATTTAAAAGCAAGGGAGGGCAGACAAATAATAATAGGAAATGGTGGAAGATATTTATCAGAAAACCCATGTGAGATAGCCCACTATAACTCCAACATTAGCACATAGTGGGATTACTGGGTTTCAGCAAAGGGGAGCCCCCCTTGTCCTCTCTATTTCAGGCATAACCCCCAATCCAATTTATTTTTCAAGACATGCTTTTAATATTCTGAAACACTACTGATGAATTCAAGACTGTAGAAATAGGTAATTTTGAAATTTTAAGATGAAGTAAATTATTTATATATTTAAGTGAAAAAAAGTTGAAAGTGTTGACATTCGAATTTTAAATATGTTAAAACATTTTAAAATAATTATTTATGTCAGGTGAATTTAACTTGAATTTCATTGATCAGTGGTGAATATAGTATAATAGTTCAAACGTTTTTAAAGACTAGATTTGACCATGCTACAATGCCTATGACATTGAAAGTCCAAATAAGTGGGCTATCATTTTGAGCTGCACATAACTTAGGGAGGCAAATATTATGAATGATTATGTGTCGGAAATGGGCATATTGTATGTGACACAGAGTAAAAAGCTCCGGAAAAACCCTTTTTTTTTTTTTGGGTACAAGGACAAGAGATGCCTACCGCATTAGGTTCGAGTTTGATCTCTGGAGGCTCAAAAACTTTTGAAAAATTGTAATTGGCTGCTTATCTATGGAATATGGCCCTCCAAGTACAGACATTTTATCATGGACTTTCTAGTTATGACCAAAACTATGTTGCTAAACTTGATGCAAAATTACTAGTTTCGTTTTTGTCTTAATTCTTACACCAGACAGGAAAACGTGAGCATAGTTATCTATAATCTTTGAGAGAAAATGACACCCAAAAATAAAGAAAATGAGCCCAAGGAGATATAAATGAATTTCTTTCGTGATTTGCAAAGTGAAATACGCACCAACTGAAAAGAGAAAATCGACGGTTGTGTTACTGAAAACAAAACATTAAAATATGTTGGTTGGTTGGTCGGATTAGATTTTAGTGAGGAAAAATGGGGTCCCTCTGGGATAAGGACACAAATATAATCTCTTGGGACAATGTTATGTTTTCCAATTTGTCCTTTTTTGAGGGGTGGGATGTATTTCTTGCAGGATCTTGGAAAAGTTTGTCCCCATTCTGTTGTTTTCCAGAAATGTGAAAGCAAAATGCTTTGAGAGAGAGATATGTCGATCGAAGGGTGCTGAGGGTTTATCACTGTAAAAATTCTAGGACCGACCCCCAAAAAAGAACGTCTGCCAACTATATTGGATCACATTGTTCTTGTTATTTATGGACTCTACAATAATAAATATCGGTGGTCCAAAGATTATACATCCTTTTCGGTGGATACCATCCATTGTATTTAACTTGGATGAAAGGACCATTTTTCCCCTTTACATTTTAGTTTTTTTAATATTTAATAATTATGTTTATGAGAAATTAGAAGAAAGTGTTTTATCTTTGACAGATTAGTCAGATATAACCTCATTAAAAATATAATTGTTTTGTATATTATCTGATTTACTGATAAAACTATAAAAAGGATAACATTTTTTTTTCTTTTGTTGTTTGTTACAACTGTTTGTGGGTGTAGGTCATGGTTGGGTTTAGTTATGGTGTCGATGGGAGGGGACGAAGGTAGAAGATAATATGGTGATTCGATTGTGATGGTAAATGTTGAGGTTGAAATGTGAAACTGAAAGATGTTGGTGGTGATTGGCCAACGTGTCACAACAGTAAAATGTTTAGGTACCACAGTGGGAATTTCGCTAAATTATAGGGGTAAAACTTGCTGTTATCCCTTTTTTCCTGACAAAATGTAACTGATAAACAAATTCCAGGCCCATTTATGATTTTATATTTTGTTGGTCTCCAAACTTCCATTATGTGAACTAGGCCTCTGGCCCAAAATCAGGAAAGCTAGGTTTAAGTTGACCAGTTCATTACTGCACAAGATTATACCAACCTACCCAAATGGGATCCTCGCCCTCGGATCTTCAACTTCAAGACCCAATACATAAACACGAACTTAAAAGGCAAAGATGATTCAGTGACATATACCTCGTCATTGGCAAATCTGAATAACTGGATTTGTTTCACCAACACTCTATACAGAGACGTTGAGGGGATCTCTTGGGATGAAACTTTCAACGGGTTAGTATTGTTATCTTTCGAGGTTTTGCTTTCCGACTTTGTAAAAAAATTGATTGCCTAATGCTATCAGAAGAGATGACAGGTTTATCAGAACGAGAATGCTTCGTCAAGATAGTCCATATGTGCAATATGTGACACATATTCACCACATAATCACCTAGTAAGATCCAATCCAATGAGATGAACCGTTGCCTCTTCAAGTAAGGTCAAAGCACTCGGATTCTCCATTGAGTTGAGAGACAATATCAATCTATTGTGAGATCCATTAACTCTAGACGAACGGTTTTTTGAAAATTTCTCACAAAAGAATCCATCTCCACTCGGCGATAGATATTCTAATGACAAAGTTGCAATGCTTTTGCATCTATCTGATCTATCGTCGGTACTATTACTTGAGATAATAGGGTAAAACTTAAAAGATATGAGTGATATTTCCATTTCCATGGCAAGCTGTCACAGAAAAAATATGTAAACTTGAAAGGTCGATTTACATACATACATGCATACAGGATTTTATTACTCAAAACATTCAGGAAACCGTGGGAAGTCTCGGGACATGCCAACTGGGGTCTTGCACTCGTAGGGAATTTTTATGGAGGTAGCAGTGCTTCATTCAATCAAAACTATGGCGACACCATTTTCGTGTCCGCGTAACAATTGCTTCCTGTGCAATATTCATCGTCTCCAGAGGTCTCTGTTCTTCAAACTGGCAAGAGATAAGATGAAACAATGTAAGTATAAAACTCTACTACCGATATAATAAGTAAAACTTTTGATTGCTAAGTGGACACACTTCCATTTTCTACATTCACTAAAAATTAAATGTAAAACAAGCAAGTAATCTCGTGTCTTGTTACTGAACAAGATGCCATATAATCAAAACTTGAAGCAGTCTATTTACATGAAGTGCTAAGCTGCCCGTTTAAACAACACGAATAGCTAATATGTTTACCAAGATCTGCAGTTGGGACTTGTTATAGAATTTGGAGTACTCTCCACATCAATGAACTCATCAATCCAATACATACATACGGTTAATTCATGACATTTCAGTTGTTTCAGTAATGATATTTGATATGTTATCACTGTCTAAACTTAGGGTGAATAAATGTTTATACTTCACACATGCGCACACAAACACGGAAAGGGAGAACGAAACAAATGAAAAAAGAAGAAAACAAATCAGTAATCACTATTCCAAGCAGAAATTACCCTGCATTTCAGGCCTGATTCAACCAGTAACAGATAGATAAGCAAATGCATTAGAAAGCTTGGCAGGTGAAGCAACCACTCAATGAACTCATCTGGCGGGTTCTTCTGAAAGATATAGCCATATGCGAGGTCTTTGTAACCTGGTGGGCCTGGTTGGCCAGCATCAAACTTCTCATATCTTGGGCTCTCTTCTGAGCTGATCTTAGTTTATTCATTATTTTATCCATTGATGACGATCTCTTCTTTTCCAGCTTCATCTGAAGTACATCATTGTGTCAGTAATGATGAAGAAATAAGGTTTTTGGTCATGCTAGAGCTGTTGCATTTTCACCACAAATTATCATATTTAGTGGTCATGTTTGTCACTTTGTCTATGTTTTTGTCATGTATATTCTATTTAAGAGAAAAACCAAAAGTTGTGCCGGTAAAAGAACAAGTGACACTATCTACTCAGTTCCAGTTCATCAAGATGTTACATGATTGCTTTAATACCTAAATGAGCAAGCTAGACAGATAAGAAACTGAAAGAAATATTTAAATCATACTGCGAGAGGATTTTTATTTTTTCTGTATCAAGGTTGATCATTGACTTAAATATATTACTACAGTTGTTAATAGTACTCAGGAGAAAAGAAACCTCTAGTTTCCTTATGGCTGCCTCGGCTTTAGCCTTCTGCAGATTTTCCCAGGCAGTGATTTTGGCTTCTTCTCTTTTCATCCTGCAAAAGAGGAGGAAACGAATTGATATTGAATATCTACCATGCTTGTTTTATAGGATTTTCAATTTCTTCCAATGTCCTCTCATATTGATCAGTTTCTGATATCTGAAGATGACATGAAAGACTTCAGAAAAACCTTTCACCTAACTAGACTAAGTTTTGCTTGTTTAAAGTGATAAGTTCGATGCAGTTTTAGGCAAGATCTACAGAAAAGACAAAAGGCAAATCCAACACAATCTGATAGGAGGCTCATAATATCTCCTAAATTAATCATTATACTGCAATTATTTAAAGCTGTTACTGAAGGAAGAATGTGAATGTGAGTGAACAGAGAACAAAATGTCTGACTGGAAACTTTTAGCATGCTACTGAAGGTATCTTTGAGTGCTTGATTATAGAAATGAACCCACAGGATGTTTACTCCAGTCCTTAAGGCATATTGTCACTCCCAAAGTAGTTGATCTGTACTTTAAAAAAATAAATAGAGGCAATGTAGTAGTGAAGTAGACATACTTGGAAATGCTCTTTCCTGTCTCTGTAACATCCCATGTTGATGTACAAGTATCTACAACTTTCTTTCTCCAATCATCAACAATTTCTGAGCTCTTCCCAGTGTTTCGAGCTCTATGCTTCTTCGACCACCTAGTCAGGGTCACTCTTTCATCTACTGGCACATCTCTCAGTACTGATTTAGAGCCATGGATGCTCTGCAGTTCCATGATAGGTAGAGCTGAAGGGGAAGAGGGAGAGAAGGAAGGCCTTCCTTTGGGAGACGAGTGGGTGCTACTCTGTGGGCTCATTTGGGTCGCCATGTCTCTTCTTGAAACCGTTTGAGAAATATCAGTGGCTGCATCCTTGACGACATCAAGGTTTTCTTCTGCATCTTTGGTGAGAAAACAATTGGAAAGATGACTTATAGAGTACAATAGTCTTAATAATTACCATAATGATGACAACCTATCTCTTAATATTACATCAAGGTTAGATTTAGTGAATGTTCGTTTTGATATTTCATGGATCATATTAAGAAAAAGAAGCATCAGTTTCATAAATCTAAGCGTATGTAGAGAAATAAAGGCCTACTCTGTTCATGTCCACCAGCCTTGACTTTTACGTTCTTTAACGTTTAAATAGTTCCCATATCGAGAGGTATGCACTTGGTAATAACTCAAAAAAAAAAATTAGGATTTAATACAAGGTCTTTAAATTTTATTAAATGACAAGTTTCAGTTTATGACCACGCATCAAATATAAAGTCTTAATATTAATATTACCAATTTGGATGACAAGACAATAAACATGAAGAAAGAAATTTCCGGGATGGATCTCATAAAATTAAAAAGGCACTCATAATATCGAGATTACTGGAGTAGGCCAACGCTCATATTATCAACTAAACCAGAAATTTTGCACAATAGAGATGGAAATGTACCTTGAGACGATGGTGGATTCGCTGCCTCAGAGCATCCATGTACGCTAACAGAACGGCCCATGCAAGGCTCAGTCTGAACAGCAAATCCTCCACCATGGCTACGAGAATGAACTGTCAAACCATCAGCTGCAATTACACCAGCTAAAAAAGGAGAACCAGCCATGAAATTCCCCATATGCCCTCTATCAAACATTTGCAACGCAGGAGAGTACAACGAATAGTAAGCAATCCCAGGAGGACCAAGGGGACCACTCTTTGATTTTGGTCTTCTCTGCGGATGCACAATAGATTGCTTTGAACCAGCATCCCCAGAAACAGGACTAAAAATCCACCTCTCAGCATCTTCCCATTTTGAAGGTAAAGTCCTTCCATTGTTAAAAGCCAACAACCCAGAAGCATTCCCCTGCCTCCTTCCACCATTGCTGTGCAATGGCACACGCTCTGAACTCCAACCCTTCTGCATCCCAACACTTGAATGATGATGATAATTGGGTGTCCCAGGACTAGGAAATGCACCCAATTTCCGTGGCACAACAGAGCTTTTCTTCACAGTCCCCAACCGTGGAGACAAACCAGAGATATTATTTAGATCTAATGAAGCTGGTCTTCGCCTATCAGGATTCTTCAACAAAGCGTCAGATCTCGTCTTCCTGTCCTGACACTCTATGTACAGAATTCGTAATTATTACTTTTTGAAATATAGTAAGCTAAAAAATACAACTTTAAAAAGTAACTAAAGGTTACCTTTAAGAGCTAGGGAAAACGAGTTTCTTGCTGAATCTCTGAGTTGCGTTTCGTCCTCTGTATGAGCTGGACCGCTTTCTTCCGTTTTTACTGCGTATGTCGCGAAAGGGAAAAAGGGAGAAGCGAGGGGGAGGCAGACAAAAGGACAAGGACAGTGAGTGAATTTAAAAAAAAAAATTGGGCTTATTCGTTTTCTTTTCCGGTGCAATTTCAATTTTTTAACTTTTTTCAAAAGAAGCTACTTATGAAAGAAATCTCGAGTACCTTTCACTTTTTCTCCTTTTCTGGAGAGACGAATGTGCTTGGGGACTGTTATAGCTTTGTTTGGATCTGGATCTGGATCTGGTCCACTCGAACTCTCATTCTGATCTCCACTTTCTTGTCCTGCCATATGCTGCAAAAGACATTGACATTTCAATTTCAATTTTTGTTTTCCTTCTGTTTTCCTCTTTTCAAAAAATTGAAAAAGAAACCTTAAATCAGGTAAGGAAAAAAAAACATGCAAGTTTATAAAAAATGGTCGATCATAATGTACGCAGTTACAGCTTGCTCTGCTTACTGCACTCACAAATTGAGATAATAAAATGTTGAAAGATTAGAGAAGTTACTAAAGAGAGTTCGGAAGCAATGGAATCGCGGTCATGAGCATCGGAAGCAAAAGAGCAACGATCAACACTAGCGGAAGCCGACGAGAAGAGGCTGAAGTTCGATTCCAAAGTAAATATAACGGAGTCAGGGCTCGCAGCTCCAGCTCTGTAGCCTGATCTCACTGTGTTTCGATCTTGAAGCCCTAGCTCCGCCATTTTTCTTCAAAGCTTCACTTCTTTAGTTCTTCTACTTCTACAAATGTCGGCCGGCCATTTTCTTTTGTTTATTCTCCCTCTTTTTTTTTCTTTTTTTTGTATTCTGTTGTCAGATATGGCGGGTTCGAGCTAAAGACGAAGGCCTTTTTAAAACCCTTTTTTATTAGTGGGTTTTTTTTTTCTTAATTAGTGGGTTTGATGCCTTCGATTTGCGGGGTTGGATGGTCTTAGAACTGGGATTTTGACCGGCTTTAAATTGACTTGACAGCCCTTTCATATATGGTAATTCAGATTTAATCAAAGAGGGTAATAAGGACTTTAAGGTATACATTTGTTAGAGAAATTGCGGGGTTGTCACGTTCTAGGACAAATTTCTTTTTTTTATATATAAGTAGATGCTTGGTTTTATTATGAATTATTCTTTTCGTGCAGGACAAATTATCGGAATTAAATGATGATGTCTAGAAGGAGAAAAAGGCAACCGTTAAAGGAGAATTGGGAAAATTGATCAAACAAATTTACCACGCCATAATGATTGTCACTCCGACTTTCATTTAACTTTTCGTTTTCTTAACCTTTAAATTTAAATTTTTTTCATATCACTTCAAAATAAATAATAAAATTGAGACTAAAACTTAAGTCTCATTAATATTGCGACTTTAAGTAGGAATTTAATTTCAAAACTATTTAAATTAGTTTATTTCTAGAAAAATAAAGATTCACAAATTTTAATTTTCTAAGGCTTTGAAATAAAGTGAAAGTAAATTTTTAAGCGAATGAGAAAAAAGTGAACAAAAAAACCGTAATAAAGTATTTGAGTAAATGCTCTCAAAGTGTTTCTATTACTTTGAATGATTACAATGGAAGGGAAAGATCTTCATTTATAATTGAGCTCTCCCAAATCAAACGGTACAATTTAAATCATATCGACAGTTGAGATTAAGCATATCTATAAGTTTGAGAATCTTGGGGGATTTAAACACTTTACATGATCCTTTAAGAATACAAATATTCACCATGGTAATTCTAGTTTTATTGGAGTATTTCACTAGGCCACCAATACTTCAAGTAAATAGACTTCTCCATGTGTTCCATGGATTAGATCAGTTCAACTGTTCAAAATGGGTCAATTGAGCTCTATTTAATCATTTAATTATTTGATTCGCAGCCCATGATACATACATGTGAGTTACTACGTAGATGACACGCCAATATTTAATTAAAATTTTTAAAATTCTAAAATTAAAAGTTAATTTTAAAAATAAAAACCATTAAATTTATTGTAAAAAATATAAAAATTATAAAAGATAAATAATTTTATTTAAAATCAAATTCTATTA
Organism: Gossypium hirsutum; assembly: GCF_007990345.1. Taxonomy (NCBI): domain Eukaryota; kingdom Viridiplantae; phylum Streptophyta; class Magnoliopsida; order Malvales; family Malvaceae; genus Gossypium; species Gossypium hirsutum. Next base: position 20,473,971 of record NC_053428.1, on the reverse strand, counting down.
TCAGTATAGTACTATGTTAAATTACAAATTTAATTTTCATATTTTAATTTGATTTTTTAAATTTTTTTGAATTTTGAAATTTTAATTTAAATACAAATAATAATCATTAAATTCTTTTATTTAAATGAGATTATTTCTAATATTTTATATTAGGAATATATTACCACATATATATATGATGCAATGTCTTTTTTTTTTGTATTTTCACATAATACAATAAAATCATGTTATTTTATTTAAGGGATTTAATTGTTATAGTTTGATCTATGATTGAAATTTCAAATTTCAAAAAGTTTAAGGATAAAATTTATTCAATTAGAGAAAATGGACTAAATTTACAACTTATATATAATACAAGACTAATAAAAATTTTTGACATAGTAAATTTAACCTTAACTTTTTGAGTCAAGACTAAAATTTTAAACTCCGAAACGTACAAAAATTAATATGAACCAAATTCAAGTACATGCTTGTAACTTACATTGAGTATAGAATGATGGCATAATTTAAAGTCTTTTATTTAGTATTACAAATCCTATCACACACGTATGCGTATAGAAATTACAGATTTAAAACACCTGTGTTCGGTTAAAAATAACATATAAAAAAATAGTTTGAAACTAATTAGTCATAATAACACATGAAATATGTATAATATTAAAATAAAATAATATATCAAATTGTGAGTAAAATAAATTTTGAACACATAAATACATCGTATTAACAATACTAAATGCACTACAAGTTTACAATTGTTTATCATGGTATTGTCATCAAATGTCGAGTTGACTTGCAACACCAACTCAATTCACAACATTGTTAATATATACAACTAACGAAGATAATAAATTGTGCACATTAAAATAAAAAATGTATATAACATATCAAAATAAAGCTTTGGTTAGGGATGACAAAAAAACAAGAATATGACAGGTTGTAACCCAACCCGATCTATTAGGATTGGATTTTTTTGAAAAATTAGATTCAGGCAGGCTAGTTTGGATGAAATTACCAAAGAAATAAAATAGTCAAGTTAAGATCAAGTTTGAAGTAAATCCATCGTGCCTTGTCCTGAGATATTTATAAAAATACCCTTGATATGTATATAATTTTTCTTTCAATAAATAAATATATAAATAAATAAAGATTAAATTTTAAGTATAAACTAACAATAATAATATTATTTGCTTCAAGAGATCTTACAGTCTGATATTAATTTCCTCAATAGAATTGTTTGATTTTATTGCTTTCGCTTAATATTGTTTGCTACTACTAAAAAAGTAATATTATTTATTTCAATATAAGAAATAAAACAATTAAAATTGCAATCTTACTTGGTCTCGTATTAAATTTTGGATTCGAGGTGGATTTTTTTCTTAAGAGTTAGGGTCAGGGTGGATGGGTCAAGTTTTAGGTTGGGTTTGGGGAGGGCAAAAACCCGTCCCATCTTACTTTGATCTATTGTCATTCTTAGCTTTGGTTGAGTAGTAAATTTAAGATATTTACGTTTTTATCAATTCAATTGGCATGAATTCAAATACCACTATATATATATTGGTTTTTGTTAAAATAAAAAGACCAAAGTACTATTAAATAATACAACTTATTATGATTACGAAAGAAAATTTCAATAATTTCTTTAATTAAATTAGTGCCTTGTTGACTCGTGAAACAATTTAATTAACACCTTAAATAATAATATAAATTTAATATTTAATCTAATATATTTAAACTATCCCTAAGTGTTATTTGAGTGACACTTGGCTTAATAACAATATTTAAAATAAATAATTACAAACAATAAAATTTGAATTTTTATGTCAAATTTTTTGAAAGAATAATTAATTATTAATATTATCTAATAGAATAATAGAGAAAGTATTATATAAAAAATAATTTTATGATTATTTTTTTTATTTTGAGAAAAATAGGATGGTCAAAACTAATAATTGGTAAGTTGGAATTCTTGTGTTATAAAAAGGAAACCCATCAAAAGGAGCTTGCATTTTAACATTAATTGAATTATATAATTCAATTTGGATTTTTCGAAATAAAAGAAAATATATATTAAAAAATAAAACTCCTGAATTAATTTACGTGTTATTGGTTGAACTGTTCATCGATTCTATTTATGTTTATTAAAGATGATTTGGTTAATTGTAAATTTTATCAAATATATAATTTGAGAAATTAAAGATATAAAAAATGTAAGTAGAAATAATTATGTTTATCAACAAATTAGAAATCATAATAGAAACAGGGAATGAGCAAGACAAGCCATCAAAATAAAGTCGGAATTGCCCCTACATTACAATTCCATTTATGACTTGAATATATATAAAGGTAAGTTATAAAAAAATAGTCATTTTTATTTGTCTTATATTATATTTTAATTATTTATATTTGAAATATTATATTTTAGTCATTTATATTATTGTTTTGTTATGAAGTAATCACCCTACTGTTAAGTTCCGTTACTTCCCTAACGGCAATTCTACATGACAGTCCAAAAGGGTTTTAAATATTAACTTGGATGTCCTACATAGCAGTCTAAATTAAATTTATTTAATTAAAACCTTATTTTTATTCTAGCAATTAGACATCCAAATTGATATTTAAAATCCATTTGAACTATCACGTAGGATTGCCGCTAGGAAGGTAACAATAGAGTGATCACTTTATAACAAAATGATAACGTAAATAATTAAAACGTAACATTTTAAATATAAATGACCAAAATATAATTAAAAACAAAAAAAAAGTGAAATTGTTAGACTTTATATGTATTCAAGTCATAAATGGAATTCTAATCTAGGGTCAATTCCAACTTTATTTTGATGGCTTGTCTTGCTCATGATAACTGCTGAACCCCACATATAAATAAAACATTGTTTCTAAAGTTACATCAATAATCATTCTAACTATATAATAAACGAAACTCACCGCAATTAGCTCTTTTCCTCTCTTAACTTTTACTATATCATAATAATAATAAATCATGTGTGTTATTGACTGCTTTAAATTGGTTGGTTGCAAATATAAGTAACAAAGTCAGACAAAAAGCATAGTTCCACCGAATTAATTATTTGTAATATATAGATGCCCAAACATTATCATTTGACTTGGGTTAATATGCAGGGGTCTTTTGATAAAATAGTAAAATTTTAATTTTGATGAACAATGGTTTAATCTTGCATAGCATTGCATCCTGAGTGGGCAAAAAACTGCCTCACTACGTGGAGCTGTCATCTTCGTTTCATCCGACTAGTATTACTCACCTTACAACTTGCATGGATATTTAATTTTAACAGTTTTCTTCATCTCTAACAGCCTTCGGGGCCTACAACGAAGCTTAGCTTCCTGTTTCTTTGCATGTGACCTTTAATGGTATAAAGTATATATTTAAAGAAAAAAAAAACTAAAAGCAATTAGGCAGCAGTTCGCAGCCCTCACTTCCTTTTTCTCATATTCTGCTGAATTTTTAATTAATGTTTACTGAAATTATTAAAATAGGAAGAACTAATAATCAAAGATAAAACGATTAATAAATAAATCATAAAGGATATGTACTCACTATTTTTACTTAGCTACTTATATACATATACGCACATATCATGAGATGAAATTGGTAAATTTGATGTCCCGATTTGATAATATACTTTGCTAGGAGCAACCATGTTTTTGAATAATGACAAAATTATTATTTTGACTCTCTCCATGAAATTAATAATTTAGTTTCAGTCTTTTAATTCCTTTAAAAAAACTAGTAATTTTTTTTAAATACATTTTAATCATTCAAAAAATTAATAATCTGATTTAAAAGATTTCAGTACAATTATTTTGATATTTAATCTTTTAATAAATTGATTTATGCTGGTCGGCATTGTTGTTGCTATCATTGTTGGTGAGTGAGGTTAGCTAGGTGTGTTTGGTTGAAGCAGGAATGGACCCAACCCCTTTTTGGAGTAGAATGGATGGGAGGAGGAGGTTGAGGTTCAGGTGTCGCTTTGCCCGAATTAATTATTTTGTGGTACACTTCACAGATAGCAATAATTTGAATGGATATTTTTCTTCTGGTTCATCTTGCGTGGTATCTCGAGTCATTGACCCCAATCTGATTTGCCTTTTAAGATGGTATTTGTCTTCTTTTCATAACACGAAAAAAGTTGAAAAACCAGGCCATGCATCATCTCTGTTTTCGATTGGAAACGAACCTCCAAAGGGACCATTTTTATAATCCTACTCATAACTGTAATATCTTCCTACCAAGCACATGCTCTCACGTTGTTGGCAACTGTTTGTTAATATTGTTTATTACTAGCTTATCCAGTTGTTGCATCCATATTCACCCATCTCTTTAACATTAAATATTTATTACTTTTACTTATTTAGCACAAATCATGAATCTTCCCTGCACCTTAACTTGCATCCATCTTTACTCATTAATAGTAAACCTGCATATGAAGCACGAAGTAACCACCAACTGAAATCTCAATAATTTAGCCTTGTTTTTTCATTTATTATCCACTCCTATAAAATTTATTGTTACTAACCGATTGCTTCACAAGTTTGATCCTTATAAACTACTGTTAAATGAGATTTATTAGGGTTGATATGTAGTTTGGTATATGTAGTATACTTCATTCATTAATACCTTACTTAAACATGTTTTTGTTTTTAATTCGGTACCTATGGACAATAAATATTTGGTTCCTGAACGATCACAAAAATGTTACAATAATCTAACGACGTCATAATATAGACCAATGTAGTGCTGCCATATGTTATATATATATTTAAAAATACAACCTTTTTCTTTTGTCTTTTCCCATGTGGCTTCATCTTCTTCTACCTTTTGCTTGATTGGGTATTTCCTTAGCCAATGAAGAATTATTATAGAAAAAGGATAAATAAAAAAAAAACTCTCATCTTCTACAAAAAAAAAAGGTTGTTTTTATAAATAAAAAATAAAAAAATTAATTAATTACGAAAATGTGTTGGAGACAAATTATTTAAGGGAATGGGTTGTTTGTTACCATGTTTAATTGGTCGTTGTCATTGTGTTAGGAGGCACACATATATGTATCCAAATACCAGTGAAAATAGAGTATAAACAATGAGAAAAAAACCAAAAAAATATTTTTTTAATGGTGCTACTGGTTTGTTAGGTGGCACCAGTTTAAAAAAATGTTTAAAAAATATTGTGAAGAAAAAAATATTTTTTTTAAATGGTTCCGCCAGTCTGTGGTGACGCCAATGTGAGAAAACAGTTGTGTCAAAAAAATTATAAAAAAAAAATTAATAGGTGTTGCCGGTGTGTTAAGCAAAATTGTCAATGTGTCAGGTAGCTCTAGTTATCCCAAAACACTGTCAGGCAACACCGCCGAATATATATATATACTCTATCCCCGACTAAAATCTAATTTGTTGGAATTTTTTTGTTATTGTTGAAGTTTTAGGTTTGTGTTAAAGTTTTTGGTTTCTACTCAAAGTAATAAAAGGAAGAAAAAAATATTTATGTTTAGTAGAAGGGTAGAAAACATGAAAAAAAGAAAACTTTGCGTTTAGTAGAATAAATGAAAACGGGAAAGAAAAGACTTATAAGAAACATTATAATTTATATAATTGATAAATTAATCCTAAAAATTTAAAGGAAAAAGAAATATTTTTTATATATAAAAAAAATTACCCTTCCACTAAAACCCCAAAATTTTGTATACCTGTTAATGTAATGTAATAATTTAGTCATGCACTTATACCTATTAATGAATTTATCTTCTTTTTTTTAAAGTTAATGAATTTATCTTATTAAATCATATGCTTCCCCTTATTCAAATCACAATTCATTTAACTAAATATCATTAATCATTTATATTATTTAATCATATATTCACATATATCAATTACTTCCTTCATATCAATTACCAATACATAAATGTTTCCATGTATTTAAAAAATATAATTATTGATAATTGTTTGGAGACTTTGGAAGAGCAAGAACCTATTCATCTTTCAAGACATCAATTGGAGGCTTACAAGACCATCAAAACTTCCCTTAGTTGGGCTCAACATTTTGAACCGTTTCTTGGTGGACCTAGATCTACAATCAATTCTGGAATTCATCATCACCTGGCTAATAGTTGGGTTCATTTATTTTCTGATGGACCAGTTGCTAGAGATTCTGGGAATGCCTCTGCGGGAGGAGTGGTTCGAGATCGGAGTGCCAATTGGATTTTGGTATACACCCATTATTTGGGTAGATGCTCACATTTGGAGGCAGAATTCTAGGGCATTCTTGATGGAATTCTCATTTTATTGAATAAGGGTTATAAGAAAATTCAAATTCAGTCTAATAATCTTGAAGTGATTAAGGCATTATCCACGAAGATATTAGTGGATTCGGGCATTAATGTTCTCAGAAGAATCAAACGAATCTTGTGCTCTAATGGCCAATGGGACTTCAAGTACGTCTCTAGGGAGTGTAATTTAATTGCAGATCAACTGGCAAAAATCAATCTCTCTTGGAAATCATCTCTCCAGCTCTTCGAAGTACCCCCGACTTGGTGGTTACCGCTATTTAGCAAGATAAAGCTTTTAGAAACTCTTAGGAGGCTTTCCTTTAGCTATTATTATTGTTATCTTTCACAAAAAAATAATTATTATAATTATTATTTTTAAAAATATATATTATATATAATTGGGCAATATTTGGCTTAGGTTAAAAATTTCTAACTTGACTCAAAAAAAAAAGTCTTAAATTTTGTTAGTGTTTGGTAAATAATGTTTTGGGTCTTCTTTTAATTGATTTAGGCACAAATAGAGGATTAAGTAGTCAAATCTTATAATTGTAGTGTTTAGTGAATGGAGGTTTGTAAGAATTTGTTGAGCTAAAACTTCAAAAACAAAAAACGCAGGGATGAACTGTAATGGCCTAAATTCAAAATTATCGGAACAGTGGTTTCGTAACCACAAATCCGATTTAAAGAGAAATTTATTTCAATATTTTTGCATGAAAATTGATATGATAGGAAAATCTTATGAAAATATTGATAGAAAAATTTTACCGATTTAGTGGTTAGTTAAAAAAAGAAATTATTGAAGAAATTAGGTAAAAACAAGGTATCGGGACCTCTATCTCGTAAAACCGAGTTGAAAATAATTTTATAAATATTTATGAAATTTTAGTAATGTGGTATTAAAATTTCGTTAGGAAATTTTAATGTTTGGGTAGTCAATTAAATGAAAAGGACTAAATTGTAATAGGTGTAAAAGTTACTAGAATGATTAAATAGCTTAAGAGTCTAATGAGAAAGGATTTAAAAGGAATTAGACCCAAAATTTATTATGGCTGGACGGCAAGGGCATGAAATTAGTAGGAAATTTGATAAATTACGGGCAAAATTGGAATATTGCAAAATTAACTAAATAAAGATAGGACTAAATAGGAAATATCTAGATTTCTCTTCATTTCTCTTCAATTCCAGCAGCTAAAAACACCATAGGAGGGTTATATAAGCTGGTAGTTCATAATTTTTGCACCAAGTGAGTTAATCCTTGCCTTTTTCTTGTAATTTTTGTGTTTATAAGACTTTTACAACTAGGTCCTACTATTAAATTCATTAGTTTTTGATTTCATGGATGAAATTGAAAGTCACCATGGTTGAGTGCTGTAAGTTTATGATGAAATAGAATGAAATTAAAACTTTAATTTGTTTATGAGATGATTTTATTAGGTAATTTCAATAGAAATTGATTTTTAGGACCTAATTGTGAAAATGCTTGGAATTAAAGTCTATTACTGAAATTATGATTCCTAAAGGTTGTAAACTAGTTTAAGGTGATAGAATAAAATGTTAATTGAGAAAAATCATCTCAATTGAGAGGCTAATTGAGTAGGGACGAAATTATCATTTATTAAAAGCTTAGGGGGAAAATGGTAATAAACAGCTTGCACTAAAATAGTTTGGACAGCAACAGTAGACTAACTTTGAAAAATCACCATAAATTTTAGAAATCGAATTAAAAGATGAACAAAATATGGAATTAAATCTTATTGAGTCTAGTTTCTCATAGAAGAAATAGTGTAAGCAATGGATTTTTAAATTTTGAGATATAATGAATTTTGTGAGACAAGGTCAGAATGAATTCGGGTTCCCCTGTTCTAAGTTTTAAAAATCATAAAAAATTGAATAAAAATAATTAGGGGTTTAAATTTATATTTATAGAATTCTGAATGAGTCTATTTTCAAGAGAAACAAACGGGAATATCATCCGAATTCTGTATTAAGAGATAATTAATTTTTAGTGAAGAAGGGTCAGAACTGTCAGACAGCAGAACAAGGTTGAATTTAAAGAATAAACTGTACTTATTGGCTAAACCAAAAAATTCTGAAAATTTTATGGTAAGAAGATATATGAGTCTAGTTTCAGGTAAAATTAACGGATCTTAATTTGGAGTTTCGTAGCTCGAGTTATAAATAATTTAGTGACTATGACTCAAATAGACAACTTTGAATAAACTATAAATAATAATAGTTGAATTATAGAGAATGTTGCATATGAACATGAAATGTATTAAATTGATAATTAAATTTATTTATTTAGATCCAGAAGATTCAAATACGAAGCTAGATCGAGGAAAGGAAAAAGTTCGGGATTAGTAGATTTTTTTTTTGTTTACAAACAAGTATCAAGGTAAGTTCGTGTAACTTGAATTATATTCTTAAATGCTTGAAATGTATGTTATTGATGTGAATATTATTTGAATGTTCATTGTATGAAAATTGATGAAACATTGATATATTTGATAAAAAGGGGGAAGAAATCTCGGTTGAATGAAAGGAAATTTCGATGGATCTCTGAAAAGGAATTAACGGTAAAAAGGATCTAGCCCGGACGGGTGATCCTATCCTGATATAACTCTCCCGAAGAATATGTGTAAAATGGATTTAGCCCGGACGGGTAATTCGAATTAGGGTTTGAATTTAGCCTGGACTGGTAATTCAGATCAAAGCTCATTAGAGTAATTGTCGTTGCAGGGGATTTAGCCTGGACTGGTAATCCCGACAATACTCTATGAGTTTATATTACATGGGATTTAGCCTGGACTGGTAATCCCGCTGTAAGGATGAGGTTCGCGGGAGTGTGCTCTCTGAAATGGAAATGTGTGCACATGAATGTGAATTGACGGACCCGGGAATGTACACTAAAAGTGTACCTTTGAAAATCCATCGAAATTTTGATAAATTCAACGGGATAAATATGGAAAAATAACAAGGAAATGGAAATTATGATATTGATGAGCTCATCAATCATAGTATATATTATTGGTACATAGAAATTATTGTACTAACTTGAATGTTGAGTTTGTGCATGTTAGGGTAATAATGCATTGAATGGATATAAGAATGTTTATTGTATTGTATTGTATTGAAAATATTAGGTAAGTATAATTCTTGTTACATGAGCTTACTAAGCACAAAGTACTTACCCCGTTTCCTTTTTCCCTGTTTTGTAGTATTAAGAGCTCGGAGGTCGGATTTGGTCGGAGACACATCACACTATCAACCTCAGGATTTCGGTATAGAAAGAAACTTTATTTTGGAAATCAATGGCATGTATAAGCTAATAAAGTAAATGTTAACGTGAAATGAATGTAAAGTTAGCCATTAATATGGTTAACAAACCTGGTTTTGGGTATGTGATGACGTTATTTTATAAATATGCATGAATTTATCTTGAAAATGTGTTGAATTGGATTGGTTGACGTGGATTGTTTTGGGTTTAAAATTTCAGAGAAGGTTAGATATCTATAAAGGGGTTATATTGAGTTAAAAAAAATTAATTCGTAAACTCCGGTAATACTTCGTACCCTATTCCGGCAATGAATATGGGTAGGAGTATTACATGAACAACTTTTTCCGCAGCTGATTGAAACGACATATGTGAAACGACATATCTGACCATACTTGCTAAAAAATTACTCCCATTGTCACATGCTCTCAAATGTTATTGAATATTTATGTACTCTTAATTTATTTTCAATTTACTTGTGTAAAATGACTTTATATGTAACTTTATATCAATTGAAATATGTTACTTGACAAATTTATTCGGAGACATAATTATCACTAATTTATATACTAAGAATATGACATAATTGTTTACAATTATATTGATACGCTATTAATATGTATCAATTTCTACAAGATTAATATTTGCAAATAAGGAACTTAAGAAATTTGTTTATTTAAAAATTTAAAAATATTCATTAATTAATTTTCATAATGGATGTTTTAATTAATTGATAATATTGTTTTATTTTTAATAATTTCACCAAATAAAAATTAAAAGTATTATAAAAAAATAAATACCTAATAATAAAATGTGTCATATCATTATTTGTTATTTTACATATATTAATTTTTAACTTTCAACTATCAACTAAATTTTATTAAATACTTTTAGATAAGCAACAACTAATAGAATCAATTGCTCAAATCAATTATGAATCAATTACCAAACAAGTTTCGCTTCGTGAAAAAACATTTTTCAGGCATTATCATTTGAGTTTTATCCCACATACTCCCATATTTTGGGTGGAGTTTCAGGCTTGATCGCCAGACCTTGTGCAAGTCCAGGATACATTCCAACTTAATAAAGGACGGCACAGCACTTGTCCCTAGGAAATGCTTGCAGTGGTTGAGGATATTAGCAGCGTGTTTGGTTCGCTGTTTTCCCCCCCTCTGCATGCGTATTCCCCCCTATGCAGCAGGCCCACCAGGAAACGGTTGTTTGGTTCGCTGTTTTCCCATTCCCCGCCGAATCGGTTACTCCCCCATTACATTGATTGCGCGTAATAGGCATTACGGCCCCTCAGCGCCGATTACCCATTCCGCGTCTTTCCCTTTTTTCTCTTCCGTTTTCTGCCCTCGTCCTCAACGCTGTCAAAAGCTTCCCCAAAGTAATCGACGGAGTCCTCGACGTTGTCAAAAGCTTCCCCAAAGTCGATCCTTCCAAGGTCACCCCTTTTTCTCACATCCATTTCACGATTTATTGTTTGATTTTATATTTCGGTGCTTGGGTGCTTAGGAAGAAATGATTTTGAAGTTATTCTTTTCTGGAACTACTTGATATTTCACCCGATTTATAGTGTTTTATGTGCATTTTTGGGTTTCATTCCCAAAATTGAAAGCCAAATCTTTCACCGGTAATCAATCATTTTTATACAATTTCTTTTCATGCTCATGTTTCCTTGTTTGGGTTTCTTTCAAAATTTCTGAATCAAATTGCTGTAGTTATTGGTAGATATTAGAAGAAGATAGTGCTGGTTTTGGCTTTGGGGGATTTGCATATACCCCATCGGGCGGCTGATCTCCCTCCCAAATTCAAGTCCATGCTAGTTCCTGGAATGATCCAACACGTCTTTTGCACTGGTAATCTTTGCATCAAGGTATCCCATCTTTCTTTTCCTTTCTGGATTTTTTTTTGTAGCTGAAATCATAGTTGAATTTGGTTCCACTTCTTTAGCACTTTGGGTTTTATGTTTCTCAGCAAGCAATTGAATATATTAATTTTCTCTTCCTTTTTTGGAACTATGGATTGTTCATTCCTTTGTAGTAGTTATGCTAAATTTATGCCTAATTTAATCTGGATTTCATGTTTTTGCCCAATTATTTTCTCTTTGAGTTGTAATATGCGAAGAGATATTATTTGCTAGTTTGAATTTGGGAAAAGCAGCAGAAGCTACCATACCTGAATTATCAGTATTTTAAATGATCGCCAGCAATTGTTTTATTTGATAATTGTAATTTTGATCCGAATAGCCATTGCTGCTACCTTGCATTTATACATGCAAAGAATGATTCCTGTCATGTTTGATCTGAAATGCGTATAATCACGTGTCAGATACTAGTTTGTGCCCAACTCTGACATGAGTATGTTCAAAATTTCCGAAGCTTTTCCGTATGTTTGAAGGATTTTATCTCAATCCTTTGAATATGTGTAGGGCATATGTGCCACTTTTGAGAAAACGAGAAGAGTCCGTGTAGCATAGCATTAAGTAGGATTGAAGTACATATTTGGTTGAACTTAGAAACATGTAGGAAGTTAGTCACTAAGGGCTAGTTTCTCATTGCTTTTGAAAAGTGCTGCAAAAAAATGCTTATGAAAAATGCTTTTGAAAAGCTTGGTCTAAAATTTAAGAGTTTACTATCTGTTTAGTATTGCTTATGGCTCTAAAAGCACTTTTGAAAAGCTATTTTTCTCTTATTTGCATAGCCAACAACAAATCAAATGAACCTGATTTGTTAGCTTTAGCTTTATGGAAATTATGCCATAGTATTTCTACCAATTGAACTTTTACGGTTTTTGTTTTTCTTATTAAAATTACCACTGGCCCAGCTAATTAGGACTAAAATTTCAGGAAGTTCAAGATTACTTGAAGACACTTTGTCCTGACTTGCATATTACCAGAGGTGAATATGATGAAGATACAAGATATCCCGAGACCAAAACATTAACTATCAGACAATTCAAGTTGGGATTGTGCCATGCCATGGCCATCAGGTATTATTTTCTTCTTTCCGCTGGTATATAGTATTGGACTCTGCATTTTAAATCAGTAAGTAGTTTGCCATTGATGCAGATTATAAATTTATATTGAAGCATGCATCTCCTGCTGTGAAAAATATGTGATTTCATGCTAATGGTGTTAAATAAATATAAAATAATCGTTCATGCCTTACATTTCAAGTTAAAATATGTTCTGTTTGGAAAACTTGTAGACAGAGATCTTGCTCTCTTTTTCTGAAGCTGCTAAAGGATGCACGAAGGATCTACAGTTTTATGCATTTGTAACTTGTGATTCTTGCGGTAAGTAGCGCCTAAAATTTGTTGGAATCATGTTGTGTTCAAGAACCATACAAGCACAAATGTAATCCACTAAATGCATAATTCCAAGTGGAGAGAAAGGTAACCTGGTATGTTCATCTAAGTTACTTACATTTTTTGCAAGTTGATTAATCATAGACTTACTGTTGCTTCTTTGTCCTTCTGCAGCAAGACCTGCATTCTACAAATATGTTGCCTTCATGTTCATCTTGAATGCACTAGAACTGTTTGCTTTACCTAGAGCTTCTTTCTAAAGATCAATATACCGATATTGCTGTGGGAACATATCCAAAAATGTAGAATGTGCTTTACCTAGAGCTTCTTCCTAAATATCAGTTAGTCCTTGATTTTTTTTTCAGTATGTACTATGTGTTATCAAGTAGATTTGGAGTTTGAATATCTACATCTAAATTATTTTCATTTCCAAGCAGAGATCTTTTCTGATCAATTTTCTTGTAACAAAATAAATAGTATCATTGTGTTTGTTATTGTAGAATTACAAGAGTCTTGTACTAATAGAATTTGATGGAGTTTGAATGGCTCACAGGTTTGATGGAGTTTATTTTTTAATTCTTTTTTAATTTTTTAATTATGTTCAATTATAATTAACACTACAAAAATTATCTCAACAAACGAAACAAAAAAAAGTAAAATGCTACAAACAAATCATGTTTTCTTTTTAAAAAAAAAGAAAGATATTTAACACACTATATTATTCAAATGGGTTTTTTTAATAATAATTATTAAGTCATCAATTAATCAAATCCACAAAATCAATTATTTTAGATTATATTTTATAGTATTATATATTATGATTTTAGTAAATTCGTATAAGAATATTTAATACTAAGAATTTTATTAAATTATATATTTATATTAAATTATATTTAATAATAATTATTTTAGATTATATTTTATAGTATTATATATTATGATTTTAGTAAATTCATATAAGAATATTTTAATATTAAGAATTTTATTAAATTATATTTTTTATTAAATTATATTTAATAATTATTATTTTAAATTATATTTTATACTATTATATATTATAATTTTAGTAAATTCATATAAGAATTTTATTAAATTATAATATATTTAATTATAATTATGTTTAAATATGATTAAATTATTTATTATTGATAATAATAATCTTATTAAAATTTAAATAACAATAACAATAATCATTTACCAAAACAAATTTATGCTAAGGGTATTCTAGTCATTTTAGTTTTTTCCATTATGCTATTACACCTCTATTCCATTCAACCAAACACAAGATTACTATTACGCCTTTATTCCATTACATTCAACCAAACAGTTGATTTGCTATTACACCTCTAATCCATTACACCTTTAATCAATTACACCTCTATTCCATTACGCCTCTAATCCAATACAGCGAACCAAACGTGCTCTAGGTTTTCATGTGATTTAGGCAGGGATATTTCCTTCTCCCGTGTTGGCGGAAACGAACAACAAAACCACTGATCAGGCTGCAAGAGACATTGAAGTATATGCATGCGCTGATCAGTGGATGGAATCTCCACCGGATCAACTTATTAAAAGCTTTGTTATGATTTCTACTTTGAAACATTTAAATGAAATTTCATTTTTATCTCTTTAGAATGTTGGGCTCGAAAGTTGGGCTACGAGCGCCCAGTTTTAACATACTCAAACCCTAAGGCAAAGAAAGGCCGAATCAACTAAGGGGATCGCCGTTTTAATCAAATAGAAGTTGGAGCTGATTGTTTGCTTGCGATTTGTTCTTGTAGCCAAAAACTGAAGCAGAGTGCTGCTGAGGGGAAGCAAGAAAATGGAGGACGGAGAGATAGAGGAGGGAATGGTGGTGGACGAGAGATCAGAGTCACCAGCTCCGCCGCGCAAGCCTCAGAAATCTCCTTACGATACGCTTAAAGAAACCAAAGCCTCGGTCGAAGCGGTCGTCGCCAAAATCCTCTCTGTCAAAAAGGAAAAAAAACCAAAATCCGACCTCAGAGAACAGGTCACCCAAATGTTCCTTCACTTCGTCAATCTCCGCCAGGTTATCTTCGTCTCTTCCTCTCTATCCCTCGCATTTCTATTTTTCCATTAGAGAAGGAAAAATAATTGAAATGTAAACCTCGTGTTTTGATTTTCTTTATTTTTCAGGCGAATCGTAGCATATTGTTGGAGGAAGACAAAGTGAAAGCGGAGACGGAACGCGCAAAGGCGCCGGTTGATTTCACGACGCTGCAGCTTCACAATTTAATGTACGAGAAGAGCCACTATTTGAAAGCTATAAAAACTTGCAAAGACTTCAAATCTAAGTATCCTGATATCGAGCTTGTACCCGAGGAGGAGTTTTTTCGCGATGCGCCTGAAGAAATCAAGGGTTCAAACTTGTCTGATGATAGCTCGCACAATTTGGTGCTTAAGAGACTTAATTATGAGTTATTCCAGGTATTTGCTAACTAAATCGAAGCTTAATTGATAAATATACTATTTTCTTTATCTATTTTTTTTGATGTTATGAAAACTGTGTTTAGTAAAGCATATAACGTGTTTAAAGGAATTAGGGTAAAACTGCTTTGCTAAGCCAATGTTTGGATATTATCTTTCTCAGAGGAAAGAGCTATGCAAACTTTTAGAAAAGTTGGAACAACAGAAGAAAAGTCTTCTGGAGACGATAGCCAATCGGAAGAAGTTTCTGTCGAGTCTGCCATCACACCTCAAGTCCCTTAAGAAAGCATCGTTGCCTGTTCAGAATCAATTGGGTGTTTTGCATACAAAGAAACTGAAGCAACATAATTCAGCCGAACTTCTTCCACCTCCACTCTATGTGATTTACTCACAGTTCATGGCCCAGAAGGAAGCATTTGGTGAAGATATTGATCTGGAGATCATAGGAAGTCTGAAGGATGCTCAGGCTTTTGCCCGTCAGCAAGCAAATAAAGACAATGGTGAGTAATGCTAATCTTATTTCTGTTTGTATGCATAGTGACCATAGTTGATAGCTCTTCAGATGTTACTTCAAAGTTATTTCTGTACTCGAAGGTAATGGACAATTAGGTTATTACAAATGGGCGTGATCATTCAAGTTGAAAAATAAGGGTTGTTAACGAAATTAACTTTGTTAGGTTAGGTTAAACTCCTAGGAGGGTGAGTGTAACTAATCCTGTCTATTTCTGCAAAGAATTTTATTTATGATGTTTCTGATACTTATTTTACTTAAGTTTATCTTCTTAACTCTGCCTCTAACATGTTCTGGGCTAGCAAATGACTTCAATTTTTTTTAGTCTAGTACTGATATTGTTAATTACCAGGCGTATCTAATAGTATAGAGAGCTCAAGGATGGAGGATGATATACCAGATGAGGAAGATGATGGACAGAGGAGGAGAAAACGACCAAAGAGGGTTCCCAGCAAGGAGGCTATTGATCAGGCGGGAGTCTATCAAGTTCATCCTCTGAAAATTATCCTACACATATATGATGATGAGGCATCTGATCCTGGATCCACAAAACTTATTACTTTGAAGTTTGAGTACCTGTTAAAGTTGAATGTTGTGTGCGTTGGGACTGAAGGATCATCTGAAGGACCTGAGTATAATATCCTCTGTAATTTATTTCCTGATGACACCGGACTGGATCTGCCTCACCAGGTTTGTGTCTGATGGCTATTATGTGCCCTGCTTTCACTGTTACCTTCACTAACATTTTTAAGCTTTCCTTTTCATGTAATACTGACTGTTCTGAATGATATTGCAGTCAGCCAAGCTCTTCATTGGTGATGGGGCTACATTTGATGAAAAGAGAACTTCACGTCCATACAAGTGGGCCCAGCATTTGGCAGGAATTGATTTCTTACCTGAGGTTTCACCATTGCTTAATAGCCAGGAAGCTTCAAACAATGAAACCAAAAGCGAAGCTGTTATCTCTGGTCTTGCATTGTATCGGCAGCAGAACAGAGTGCAGACAGTTGTGCAAAGAATCCGCTCACGGATAAAAGCTGAGCTGGCTCTTGCGTGAGTCACTGTCCTGTATGTTTGGAGTTTGGATCTTGAAGAAAACAATAAGAAAGCAAATAGGAGTGAATTCCACAATGTGGTCAAATCTGAATATTTTGGTTATAAAATATAATTTCCTGTGCTAGGTTCTTTGTTGGCATCTTTATGATATAAAGTCCCAAATTTGTGGTTTTAGTACAAATTTCTTTCTCTCTGCCTTAAATGGAACTTGTTTGTTTGATGCATCTTGCGCGTTGGAATTTGTTTTATTTTATGTTGGAATTCTCTTAGCTTGTTTTGTCTTCAGTATGGTAGGTTTTTGTTGAAAATTTGGAATTCTTTCATTGAATTACAGGGAACAGCTTGATTCACTTTCGAAGCTTAAATGGCCTGCTCTGAATTGTAAAAGTGTTCCGTGGGCCTTGCATACTCCCTTGTGCAGTTTGCATAGTTGGTCATCTGTAGGATCCAAAGTCAACGAGGCTTCGTCTCAAGTTGTTATGGACTCAGAACCAGTTCAAGAGCCCATGGATGTTGATATGGATGGAAGATCTGGTATCTCGAAGGAAGAGCTGGAGGGTTTTAGGGAAGATGGGGAGCTTCCATCTTTGCTTTCAGTTCCATCCTTCACAAATGATGCTAAACTGACTCCACTAAAGGGATCTAGTCTTAAACATTCCAAGCAGTTGGCCTTGATTTCGAAGAGCATTTTGTCCCCAGGCAGTAGGGGAAAATTACCTAGTTTCAAAAAACATGACGATGACTCTGTCTTCATGCTAGAGACTGATAGTGAAGTGGATGAGCCCCTAGAGACAGAGACTGAAAACTCTTCTTCTACTCAGTGCTGTGAAATAGCTGAAAAATCATGGGTTGACTGTGGTATCAAGGAATTTGTTCTTCTTTTAACGAAGAAAATGGACACAACTGGACACAATATGAAACTCGAAGCCAAGGTGTCAATAATTACTTCGTTTTGTTTTATCATGTTCATTAAAGATGGAAATCTGACATCAAATTAAACTGTTGCAGATTAAGATCAGCATGGAGTACCCTCTCAGGCCTCCTTTGTTTACTGTGAATCTTTACCCTCCTGGAGAAAGTTCTTCCGAGAATGACTTTTCCAGGTGGCAGAATGAAGTTCGTGCTATGGAAGCTGAGGTAAGCAACTAGAATTTCTGAAGTAGCTATTTCTCATGATAATGCATTGTGATTCATTAGAGTATTTTCTCCAGGAGTAGACATGGAATGATATTACATGTAGCATAATTACAAGCTCATGCTTCTTATGGTGAATCATGAAGTTCGGAAATGATAAAAAGTTTTACCAATTTCTTTTTCTCCTAGCAACTTTAAACTGCATTGCCTGAGAGCCTACTGCAACTATCTTCCCTAAGCATGTGCAACAAATTCTCATTCTCTGGTTGCGTCGTTGTAGGTAAATCTTCATATGTTAAAGATGGTACCCCCAGATGATGAAAACTATACATTATCACATCAAGTCTACTGTATTGCTATGTTGTTTGACTATTACATGGATGAGGCAACTCCATCTTCCGAGAAGAGGAAGAGTAGTTCCGTGATTGATGTTGGATTGTGTAAACCTGTTAGTGGTAGGCTTCTCGCCAGATCATTCAGGGGAAGGGATCGTCGGAAAATGATATCCTGGAAGGACATGGAATGCACTACTGGCTATCCTTTTTAGAATTAACGTATATCATAATTTGGATGTAATGATGCTATCTTGCTGTACGGCCACAGAGAAAGTGACTTGGATATGGATCTTTAACCCAAAAAGGGGACCAGGTTGAACCTTTTGTGCAACTAAAACGGTGAATCTACTAGTGAAGATAAGGTTGCTATGGCAACGTGGATCTGATTCCCTTGACTTTGCTAAACTAAAAAAGAAGGGGCTCAGCCTTTGATTAGCAAGCTGTATTAATGTCAGATGTGGCCTTGGGGGCTGAGGTCACCGTGATCATCGTCAATTTGTTTTTTCATAATCTTGAACCGTAAGGTATGTCTGGTGCTCTTATTTATCAATTTGCGATTATGTTTTAATTGGTTTTTGAATTTAGGGCATATGGATAAAATTACGAACAGGCATGTTTTCTAAGCTGTATGCTGAATTACACCCCTCCCCCAATAGTATTGCATGTATTTCTCTTCGTTGAGCCATCAACGGCCCAAAGAACAGAGATTGGGTATTTTCATTGGTTACTTCTGCCAACGGCCGATGGTTTAGTAAAAGAGAATAAAAGCCTAAGCATAGCACGATCCAACAGGCCAAGATGAAAAAATTCATATCATTATCCTCTGATGAACATGTACTGGGCATCGCATTAACTAAATGGGCCATGCTTTTTCATGAAATAAACTCAAATTAGTTCCAATTGATGTTGGGGATATTCGGAAATTTACAGATGTGGTTAACTAAATGAACCATCATCCTTGTGGGAGCAGGAAAAAAATTATTGCAAATATTGGAAGATCCTTATTCTACTCTACAGGCTACAACACTAATTCATCACTCCAAACCTAAAGATGGAACAACCATCCTTTCCACTTAAATATGTACAACCACCTGCCACGCATAATTTTAAGTTTTAACCAACGAATCACAGGCTGCTTCGTAAACATGATTTACTTTCACCAAGGACCGGTCTGGGTTCTTCGTAGGCATCGCTTCTTAGCTCCTTGTTGCATATCCACCATCTCAATGACCTATAGCAGTGAAGAGTTTAAGCATGATTTTAGAATATAGAACATTCAAAGGTTGCCAAGTTCAAAGCACATTTTCTAGTGAGGTCGGTCATAATATTTAATACGGCAGAAGAAAAGTTTACAGCTCACGTGGATTGTGCAATTAAGAATGCTTTCAAAAGTAAACCAAGTAGTGCAGTAGGGTACATAATGTAAGATTATGCAAATAACGATGCTTCATGGTGTTTGAGGAGGGTATAACTTAAGTTGTTAGTATATAAATAAAAACAGAGGTGCCAAAGACAACTTCATCACCTGATTTTTCTGCATTTCCATGATTTCTGCCTGCAAACAACCAAAGTACAGACGATAAGAGAATGAATTAAGTACTATTGTGTGCAAATGATAAGGGGTGCATTGAAAGAAAGAAAAGTAAAATACATGTTTCTTCCGCAATTCTTGATTCTCCTCTTTTAGCTTTGCAACTTCTGCTTCCAATTCCATTGTATAAGCCTAGAAGAGAACCCCCCAAAAAAAACCAAAAAAAAAAAAAAAATTAAGAAACTTCAATGCATGTTTGAGACAACAGTAATTTCACTGGTTAAAAGCCACCATGGGATACAACCGTTTTGCTTGATAATAGTTATACCAAAATCAATAAGGTCAAGAATGTCAACCTCAATTAAAGGGTTTTTTTAGGTTCGTATACGATGCACAGCTTCAAACTTCCCATGTTGTTAAACAAATGCTCTATTTAGCTAGTAAAACTTCCCATGTCATGTCAGATGGCTATCAAAATTACCATACTGCAGCATAAATATTCCATGAAGTTTCGGTACGCACCAAGTCACAGATAATAAGAGCAGAAGGTCAATGACTGATAAAACTCATTAAGCCACACAACAAGAGGAAACTGGGTGGGATGGTAATTCTGATTTCTCAACTTTGGAAATTTAATGTGGGTTACGTTTTAATCGACTCGAAAAGCATAAAATTTCAAACAGAAGTTCATTGAGTAGCTAAACGAATTTGAGTAACCTAGAGAATAGATTCACCTGCTTGCGAGCTCGTGATCTTGCAGCTGATTCTCTGTTCTTTATCATTCTCCTTTGCCTCCTCTCAGCAACCTTTTCCACTGCACTGTATTTCCTACCCCTCATGCTTCCATTAAACACATAAGGAACTGGGGAAACTGATGAAGTATCTCCACTGCTCTTCCCAATCCCATCTGACGAAAGCTGGTTAGCAGGTGATCCGGTTCCTAAACCAACCATCCCCATGCCTCCACCTTGCAGTGCACCTGCCTGAATCAGACCATTACTTATTCCCTGATCCCCAATCCCATGCATTCCACTCCGAATTCCAGGACTCCCCAACTGACCGCCACTTTGTAAAGGTATCTGAGCTCCATACCCCACCCCTGTTTGCTTAGGAAAGATTGGTTGTTGGTGTTGGTGCTGCTGAGCCAACTGGTGCTGGTTTGATCTAACTCCATTAACGTTAGGATGCAAATTGGAAGCCTGAATACCAATTTGGTTACCACCATCAGGAATCCTAGTTCCCATCAAATTTGGACCTTTACCACCTTGTTGAAACCCAATTTCAAAACCAGTATTATTCCCACCAAAGAACCCCCCGTTATTAACCTTCCCAGCCAATTGGGTATCCTCTCTTACCACACCAGCCCTCACCAAAAACTCCTCTAAAGTCATCTCTCCTAAAGTTTGCTGCCTTTGTGGCATATTATTAGTGCCTCCTCCACCTCCAATACCGTCTTTCCCCAATGAATACTCCTTTGAAATATCTTTCCAGACTTCATCAACTGTTTTCTGGCTAAGTGTTCTTGGCAGAGTCAAAGAGCCTTGCCTTTGTAACCCTCCATTTCCCTCTAGGACACCACCGGAAGACGCCATTGTTTGAATTTCTTCAGCACTCCAAATGTTCCTCAACAATTCATCCATGTTCATTGACCCAAAATCTTTGCCTATTCCACCCATAGTGCTTTGAAACTCATCAAAGGTTAGAGAATAGATTGACGGCTGTCTAGTTAACAGGTTATTGCCCGGCGGTTTGTTCCCGCCGCAATCACCTGACGGCGGTGGGTTACTTCCAAAGTTCATGTTAGTCCCCATTAAAATCTGTATAAAACAGTGTCAAAGAAATGATCCTAAAAACTATGCTATATAAAAGTCCTTAACTACTACTTCAATGAAAATAAAACAGATAAAATAAATCCCATGCAGTTTGAAAGATTTACATATTTCTATATTTGGGAAGTACACGTTAAAAAAAAAGAGGAAAAACCCAAAAATCAAGATCTATACAGGAATTCTTTAACTAAGAAAAACAATAAAAAAACATAAACACAAAAGGGAAAGTAAAGACCAACTCTTTCTTTTTTTGTTCTGCAAGTGCTAGTAACACCTAACATTCCAATGTGCTCAAGAAATTTAACAAGCCAAATAATTGAAAGATCAGAACACACAATCACGCCCCCCAAAAATTAAAAAAATCAGATACTACATATGAGTCGATTAATTATTCAAAAGAAAACCCAGTTTTCTAAATGAAATAAAAAAGTGGAACACGGCAAAGAGAAGAATGGGCTATAGCTAGCTAGAGAGACAAAGAAACACAGGGCTAAAGTTAGAGAGAGAAATTTAAAAAGGTAATATATTTCACCTTGTTTTTTAGGTTTAATATAATTTGTGCTTCTGGTTGCTTCTTTGGACGGCGTTTGGGGCGCCGTGGAAGCGCCAAGTGTTGATTTGTCTTTTTCATTTTCCCTTTTAAGACATTAAATATATAGGTTTTTTAAATAATTTTTGTGGGGAAGCTAGATTTGGGAGACGTGGACCAATAGAGTAGGGGTAGGAGGATTGTGATGTAAGCTCTGACCAATCATAAGTCGAAAAGTGGGACGATCTGGGCTGTCCACGTTGCGTGCAGTGATTGAACACTTTTGGGTTGGTTTGGTTTGGTTTTGGATTGTAGTGGTATTGTTGGTTGGATAGCGCCGACAAGAGATAAATAGCTAAAGAACAGTAATGGGCAGGCGTTGAATTGGATTCCGGGGGTATTTTCGTCTAAACACAATGTTTGCGTGATGTTTATCCCCCTCTTTTTTTTTTCATAGCCCCGATAAAGCCAATAATTTTTATTTGTTCCTTTATTACATGAGATTCGGGCTGGCTTCTTCATACACGTGATAAAGCGTTGAATTTTATGAATTAAAAATCATTAATTAAATTAAATTTTGGTTATAAAGCATTGATTTTGGTTTTTGGATAACATATTGTTTATTGTTTAATATATTAAAAATATTACTTATTTATAATTTCTTCATACTTTATTTTTTTACAAAATAGAAAAAAAAGGAAGTGTGATGTCAAATATTATTAGCTCTTAGCTTGGACGAGATTCATATTTCTACATATAATTGAGTATGAAGTAAGCCACCAAAAAGACGAAACATATAAAACTAAGCTACCCAAAGACAGGTTATTTACCTAAGAAATAGCACCTTGTCTTCTGAGTTCGTGTGTGGCCAATGGAAGATCCCATTTTTGTATTTGATTAGTTCAAATCAAAGGCAAAAGCATGATGATTGATGAGATAAGATGTGGCAACAATTTACCTATAACAGAAACTACAAACAAGAATTCACCTAATTTTTAGTCAAGAAATAAATACCTTTCTAATTCAGCTATCTCTGTAACATGACTAAGGATGTTTGATTGTAGAGTGATACCATGTTAGCAAAAGACAAAAAACTCTTTATTATATATATATACCTAAATTGCAGGCAAAGAAAGCGAAGAGAAAAGCAGAATTTTATAACATAAGATATGGTTTTGTATTGGTAATGAATACTTGGATGTCTTGTTCCATACTTTAAAGTGAACTACCCAATTCATTAAAATATTGTTTCATTGTCGGAATTAGAAACGACCAACCGTTTCTCTACTTTTCACCTATAAGTGGAAAGTTTCATGAATATGAGAGGTGCATATGTTAATTGGCAATGATTAGCGATTAGCTGAGGTGAAAGCTTGCTATGCCAACACCTAATGGTAAAACAATCAGGAAGAGCTAAAATGATGATAGTGAAGAAGTAAATGGGACAGATATGCAATTCACTATCTCTGCCAGTTTATTAAGTGCAAAGGCTGACTGACATATCCTCCGTTTTAAAGAAAGACATGGTGCAGTCAAAGCAGCATGAGTGTGTGCACATGGCCGCGTTTATGTGTTGAGAGGGACAGAGCAGTAGCAGAGCAAATGGTGAAATCCAGTGATGTATCATGAATTAAGGGTGTGTCAAAGCCATTTAGCAGAGATGGTTTAATATTTTAGGAATATACTTTCCAGAAACTACATCCGGCACTTACTTATACTACCTGCGTTTTTTTTGTTGGGGGGGGGTTTCATTTGCTACTGGGCTTTATAATTTTATACCACAAAAGAACTTAACAAATACATATATACATGGGGAATTTACTCAATATCGAATGGGTTGTCCCACCTGCTACATAGAGGTGATGAAAGCAATCCGTATTGCAAACTTCGACATGTCTAAACATAAGAAAACTAATCCCACACAAAATCAATCCCAAGAGAATTCCGAAACACACGTATCAAAAGTCATGGAGGATCCTCCATACATTTAACAGTATAAAATGTCATGATAACAGACTAGAAATTCCCATAATAGATCTCTATCTAAAACTAAGCATAAATTCATCAACTTTTCTACAGTCTAACCTGCTGTTGGTCAAACACAAAGGTTTTTTAAAAAAAAACTAAAATACATTAAGGGAGATCGTGCTGGAGTATCGGCAGCTTTCCCTAAAAACATACTCAAGGGTCTTAGAAGTCATAACAGTCAGGACGAGATATAATTAAAAGTATTCTCTTTATTAGACATAGAAATGTATGATAGTAGTTGCATCTACTTTTATGTATAAGTTGCTAATGTTCAAGTCTCTAGTCATCAAGAGACCATCCCTGAAGGCCCACGACTCTGGTTGCTCCATTGTCCTAGGCGGGAGCCATCTTTATGAAGTTTGTACCATCCTCTTAAGGGGGTCTTCCAAGCCACCGGGACAAAGGATGGTAGAGGTGTTATGGTGAGACTTGAGAGGGCAAAGAACTCTCCAGGTCCTTCAACAGCTCGAGTATCGCATTAATTGTGGATTGCCCCCAAAAGCCAAAGCATTTCATCGGAGCCAAATTTCCCACGTCATACAAGAAACGATCATAGTCCAAGGAATTTTTGGACTATGGAACCAAGCATTGGAGGTTAAATCCCTGTTTTTCCAACTGGCCAATCTAGTTGGTAAATTAGGGGAGTTAGCAAACACTGCTGCTGACCACCATTATTTAGAGATTTGACATTCCCAAAATAAGTGCTCTATAGTTTCCTGATGAATTGAGGAAAGGGAGAGGGGGCACTAATCTCAAACTTCCATCCCTCTACCTTTAAAATAAAATTTTATCAGTCAAATTTCATTATCCAATACAGTATATGGTTGTCACATGAAAAACGCATATGAAAAATATGAAGTGTTTTGGCAACGGTAAATCTCAGCCGACAACATAGATGGTGAGACCGTGAGAGAACGATTCTTGGTACAGGTTGCCCGCCTTTTGTTTTTGCTTATTTTGCTTTTCTTCTTGTTTTGTTTATTTACTTGGGCCAAATACTGGACCTTGGGTTGATAAATAATAGGAAGTGATTCACATAAAAATAAATTTTCTTCATTTGTAATTAGGGTATGTACTTATTCATAGTAAAAAAGAGAACAAAAAAACACAGTTATTACTTGTTATCTTATGGACATTGAAACCACCAAAAATAATTCCTACAATAAAAATAACTCTAAATAGTAGTAAAAAGTGGTAGTCGGGTCGAGCCCACGACTCCAAACGAACCTACTGAAAAATAAACAAATAAATTAGGGGAATTTTAAAATGTTTAGAAACTAAATAATTGAAACCACATAAATAAATAATTAAATAAATTAGAAATTAAATTGAAAATAAAATTTGAATTTTGTAATCAAAGATAATAAGCCTTAGCCCTAGATTCGGTGGATCCCAAATTTTTGTATCGATCTTTGAAAATTAATTTTCTCCTCCAAATAATAAGTTGGTAATAGCAATTAAGAACGTCCTAACCATCAATTCTTTCTCTCATAGTTGGTTTCGGTACAACCTGCAAACCAACCATTACCAATTATCTAACCGAGATATACGTGTTCCCGATTCAAGATTCTGGCAGCCTTGCGCTCTGAAGAACCCAACTCGAATTAACGACCTCAACTGTGTGTCGTTTAAACCCGATCACTTCTTCCTTGATTTGTTGTTGGAGATCCGAATACAGCACGACCGACTCATTTCTCCAACTGTCAGCAAACACGACTCCAACCCAACGTGCACATTTTGACTTGAAATCAAGTTAACTTTAAGGGATAAGTTGTCAATCCCAATACTTAGGAAAAATATAAATACTGATTGGAAGGATTTTTAGTGTGGATACGTATCTCACAATTTTCGACTGGAAAGAACACCGGCCTAAAGCTAAGATGGAATTTAGTGAAACATGGATTTAATCATATTTTGGTTGGCTATGATTGGATTTGTACGAAAGATTGTGGAAATGGGAAAGAAAAGGACTTGGAAGACATTTAGACAAAATTTGAAAGAACAAAGAATTGGAAATGAAGTAACACAATGTTACGCACCAAATTTGAGAAAAGAAAATAATTCTATTCAATTCCAAATTGAAATCAAAATGTAAAATTAAAGGTGTCTTTCCTAAGTATATTAAAGCCCTATTTATATACATGGTATGTACTAATTTTGGCTTTAACCACTTCAACATATAATTAAAATTAAAAAAAAAATAAAATAATATTTTTTCTATTTTTGACTTTTACAAAGTCAAAAGAATCTGATGAGTCCTTGACTTTTACCACATTTTTTATTCAGCCTCATTTCATTGATTATGTTTCAATTTAGTCATTTTCTGTTCGTTTTTTACTATTAGTGTCCCAATTGCATCCCTAACAAGATTAAAACATAAAAACACTAATTCAGCAGGAATAAATTTAAAAATTAACTGAATTAAACACAAAAATCATGCAAATTAACATGTTATCATTCTCTCATTCTCTAGTATCTAAGCTTCAAAGTAAATCCCTCTTTTTTAATTTCTCAATTTGTAAATTTTACTATGTATATTCTTTTTTTTTTTCTCTTTTAAACAAGTTATACACATATAGTGTCATTAAGTAAATATTTATATATTTTTTGTGTGGTAAATATTTTTAAAATATATTTTTATTGAAATCAAAATTTAGTATTAATACAATTTTAATTCATATGTGCAATATATAAATATACTTTAATTTATGCTACAATGTTATGAATTCTTTTTTTTCAAACTGTACATCTTCACAATTTTAAGTTAATATGCATTTTTTTTGAATGTATTTATGTAATAGACTCAATCAAAACATGAGAACATAATGGTTAAATAATATTATTAGTCCCTGTAATTTGTAGAGATTATGGATTTAGTCTCTCTACTTTAATTTGATCAATTTTAGCCTTTGTACTTTTCGAATTTTTAAAATTTTAATCCTACCCCAATCAATAGCAATTAAGTTCGTTTGGTTCTGTGTAATTACTAGTCTTGTATTATACATATAGTTGTAGATTTACTTCATATTCTCCAATTGGATTATTTTAAATCTCGATATTTTTTGAATTTTAAAATTTCAGTCTTAATGCAAATAACAATCGTTAATAGGTTAATGAGATTTTTAATGACTAATAGTGGAAATAACAAGTTGACATAACATTACACATATGATAATATGTTTTTCACATTAGATTTTGGAAATAACAAAACTTAATGAATTTAATAATTATCGTTTAACGAGGATTGAAATTTTGAAATTCGAAAAGTACATAAACTAAATCCAAAACTTTCGTAAAATATAGAGACTAATAACATAATTTAATAAAAAAACATACATGGTGGATTAATTCAATATTGGTTAATAAAATATTATTGAAAATTATTATTATTAAATATCTAATTCAAATATTTGTTAAGAATAAAGATTATTGAAAATATTAAAATACATGAATATTATCTTTTATTTAACAAATCTAACTTTATAAAGTAACATTACATTCTTAAGAAAGTGTTGAATATATGAGATGTGTTAATGTAACTTCTCCAAAATTTTAGTTAAAAGTTTCCAAATATTCTCATCAATTACATTTTATTTAAATCATAATTTGGGAAAATACCAAACACCCACTTAAATCGGAGGGATAACACGTTTAGACACACTCATTCTCCTTATTTGTTAAACAATTTTGAACATTACTTCATTATAAATATATTTCTTTGAAATTTATTATTTCCGATTTTTTGTTACTTAACAATAGGTTTCCAATTTAGTTAAGAAATAACTAAAAAAATTATATTTAAAAATCCAAGGTATTATGATTGAATTGGATCTGCCACAATTTAATTTTATATATTATTTAAAAATTATTATTAGTAAAAAAATGGAAATAATAAAATTTTAAAAGTTTTGAGGGAAGTAGTTTTCAATTTTATATTTTTTGTTTATGGAAAAATGGTTGAATTTGATAAAAAAATTAATTAAAAGTTAAAACTAGGAAAATAATGGCGATGATACTTTAATTATTGTATATATACCAATGTAGTCAGTTCTACGCTGATTTTAGTTGCATTGACCAGTGTGCACTATTCCACCTAATTCTACATTGGTGAAAATTTTAACTTGATTGTATTGACTCACCCTACTGAATTCTAGTCTCATTGCATGAATAGTTAAAAAAAATATTAATATTTTAACAATTTTTAGTAATAAATAATAAAAATTTTAACCTTTAAAATTTAGTAATTTTAAACTAAAAAATTTAAATTTTAAAATAAAAAAATTAATAAATACTAAAAGAAGTAAATAATTTATATAACGAACAAACGAAATAGAAAAAAAAGGTTTAATTCCTAAAAGCTTCGTAAACATGTTATCTTATATGTTTTGTACAGGATGATTTTGTTGTTTATAATTTTAGTGTTTAATGTATGAAACAATTTTTTCCTTATTTATTTTGGATTTGTTGAATGATGAATTTTTATTTATAGGTATTTTATATAATTGATAAATCATTTGAGGGAAGTAAGTAAAGTAGTACCGTTGACCCCAAGAGTTCCATATGTTAATCGGCAATTATATGGGATGATGAAAGCAGTATCAACTTGGATTTGATTAAGAATGTTTGCTTTGTAATTTTTAGTCAAAGGATTCAAAATGATACTAGTCCTGGCGTAATGCAGAAATGTCAAAGGAAGAGAAAACTGTGTGGTTTACTTGTATCATATCAACGTCAATTTCAAGTCATTTTCGTAATAGTAATACTATTTCTAGCGTTGAATACGCTAGATTAATATCCACAACCCAGAGTTCCTTTTTCTTTCTCCTTCAGAAAGAAAAGGTGTGCGAAGACTTGAACAGTATGTCTCGAATCTCATATTTCCTCCTGCTTTTGCTATTAATAATGAGAACAATCGCTGAATCAAATGGCAAAGATGAGGGGGAATGCGCAATGAAACATGACGGAAGCAGGGAATAGCAATGGAAATGGCCGTCCAGGATTTTCATCATTTAACTTGCTCAATCCACCTGGTTTTGCGCTTCAAAGATTCACAAGGAAGCTCAGCTCGAGCAGCTTCTTCTGGTAAATCTTTTTAATATCCTAAACTGCATTGCTTCCTCTTTAGCACATAAAATTACGTCAGGGATGGTTAGTTTCGCCAGATTATGAGAATTTTGGGCTTGCAAGATAAAACAAAAACTATAGGTCCAATACCATACTTATAAGTCTGATAAATATACCTTACCCATCTTATCAACGTTATTATCGGTGTATGTGAGGATCAACATGTTGTTGGTTAGATTACCAGAATTGTGTTTGATTTTTTCAAACTAATTTTAAGTTTTGAGTTTTTTAATTATATTGATTTTAATTTATTATTTAGTAACTTTTTTTTTCATAAATATTTTAAAAATTCAAATAAATAAAAAATAATTAATAACTCTTATTTACAATCTTAGTTAAATTATTTTTATTATTTAAATATAAATTAAATAAAATTCAATTGTTGTAACGATATTTTAACTCGTGTTTCAAAACCTTGGTGTTTGGATGGATTTGGGTTTGGTGACTTTTGATTATCATCAGGGGTTGTTGCGCTAAGTTAGGACAATTACATGTTTACCAATCGTCTCATACCATGTAAGCAATGATGTAATTTGGAGCTTTGATACTACTGAGTTCTTGACCATAGCTATAACACAATTTAAATACTACATCTATTGCAGCGTTGGAGCTCATTGGTAGCGAAGAAGTGGAAGCAATCATCGGAACAATTACACCGCCAGAAGCAACTCTAGTATCTGAAATCGAAAAGGCCACCAGGGATATGCCTATTATATCCCTAACTTCTTCACCATCCATCTTACCAACATACCAGTTGCCCTTCTTCCTCCAAATGGCTAATGACATCAAGGTCAACATACAATGCATTGCTGCCATCGTAAACTACTTCCGATGGAGAAAGTGACTGTAATTTACCAAGATAACAATGATTTTATTACTGATTCTGTTATAACTCTGCTTTCTGACTCACTTAGAGTTGTTGGTTCAGAGATTGATCATCATTTATCTTTCCCTCCTCAATCATCTGTCTCGGAACATAATGGTGCCATCAAACAAGAGCTCAGGAAGCTGAGGAGCAATAGCAACAGGGTCTTCATTCTAGTACAGTCCTCTATACGGTTCGCTATCTCGCTTTTCGAGAAGGCTAAACAAATGGGGATGATGGAAAAATGATATGTATGGATTGTCGGCGATGAAATCGCCAGCCTTCTTTATTCTATTGATTCTTCAGCTCTTTATAACATGCATGGCGTGCTCGGTTTCAGAACCAGTTTCATCTGACTCTAGCAAGTCTTTTAGACGGTTCAAAACAAAATTCCGAAAGCACTACGGGACAAGATACGCTGAAGAAGAAGAGTATTCGAACCCAAGTATTTATGCCCTGCGAGCTTATGATGCAGCTTCGACAGTTGCTGAAGCCATGGACAAATCACCAGCTAATGCCACATCCAAAGAATTGTTTAAACAAATATTATCAAGTAACTCTGAAGGTTTAAGCGGAAGAATAAGATTCAGAAATACCACATTATTGAAACATCTTCCAACCTTTCAGGTCATTAATGTGGTAGGTAAAAGCTACAGAGAGGTTGCAATTTGGTCACCACAATTAAGGTTCATGGAAAACTCCAACAGACATGAAGGAGAGAACACTACGTTTGGCAACATGACCATGAAAGAATTAGGCCCGATTTATTGGCCTGGCGGCTTACAAACTGTTCCAAAGGGATGGACTTCTTTTGAATTTGACGAGGACAAGCCACTGAAAATTGGGGTTCCTGCTGTTGTTCCAATAGGGTCGGAAGCGTGTAAATTATTATACTAAAAAATCACACAAAGTTCAATTCCCAGGGAAGAGAGGTGGATTACATGGATCTCTTAAATACCAAGCATTTTCTTAATCAGAATATCCCTTCTATAGTAATTTAATAGCACAATTAAATACTACTATTATACCCTCAAATATTGAAAGAAAATTAGGACAAGAAAAAACACAAGAGTTTTAACGAGGTTCGGTAAATTATACCTACATCCTCGGGCACTAACACCAGATGATAACTTTATTATCTCCAAAATATTACAAACAAATAGAATTCCTTAAGAATTCTCAAATGGGAGAAGAGAGAAAACTAAGAGAGAAAGATTGGTTGGGATAGTTAAAATGAGAAATGGTTAGACCTATTTATAATTGAGGTTTAGGGACTAACTTGAAAATAGCCTAAAAAATTAGGGACCAAAATTACAATTATCTCTTTCAACTTTAAACAACTTGCTAACTATTTTTTTCTTTCCGTGCCAATTGCAACTCCCACTATTTTTGACTTTTTTCAACACTTACCTTATTTGACTTTTCAACACCTGCCAGGGGAGCCTTTAATCAGTTCGTTAAAGTGAGTTACGACCAAGGCATTAATGGTTCATATGTCACAGGATTCTCAGTTGAAGTGTTTGAAGCTGTTGTCAAACGCCTTCCTTATCAATTACCTTACGTGCTGGTTCCGTTTTATGGCTCATATGATGATATGGTGGAACAAGTCTATAGCAAGGTCAGGTTTCTTCCTTTCACCATGCTATAGCTATCTATAATCTTCCAACTGTGCTTGGTGAACACTGATAGATTCATGTAAACTTGATAGGGCTTAGATGCAGAAGTTGAAGATACAGAAATAATGGCATATCGATATCAATACGCAGAGTTTTCACAGCCATACCTTGAATCCGGACTTATTATGGTAGTGACTGCAAAACCAGACAAGTCAAAAGAACGGTGGGTGTTCTTGGAGACATTTACAAGGAGAATGTGGCTGATAACTATAGCAATGCAAACTTTCATAGGATTTGTTATTTGGCTAATTGAACATGCGGAGAACCCTAATCTCACGAGGTTTGGGGCAGTACTTTGGTTCTCTATCACTGTTTTATTCTTTGCACACAGTAAGCTCAGTTAAAAGTCATTTAAGTTCTAAATATGTTCCATTTAGCTTCATTAGAGAAGTCTGAGATATATGATCACATGCAGGAGAACCATTAAGGAGCAATTTATCTAGATTTGTGCTGGCACCATGGTTGTTTGCAATTCTAATCATATCGGCAAGCTTCACCGCAAGTCTTACCTCCATGTTGACAATCTCACACCTCCAACCATCTGTTTCAGACATTGACACACTTTTGAGAACAAATGCAAGCGTTGGATGTAATGGGAATTCATTTATCGTTGGGTATTTGATCAATGTGTTGGGTTTTAAGCCAAAGAACATCAGGAAAATCGATTCCATTAATGACTATCCGGATGCATTTAGAAATGGAGATATTCAAGCTGCTTTCTTTGTTGTGCCTCATGCAAAAGTCTTCCTTGCCAAGTACTGTAAAGGGTTCACCATGACAGGACCTACCTTCAAGCTTGGTGGTTTTGGCTTTGTAATTAATTCCTACCACTTTCCATATACTGTCGATTTTCCATTGATGAATCTTTTGTAAAATATATTTTTGTCTGCTTTAGGTGTTCCCGAAAGGTTCTCGTTTGGCATTTGAGTTTTCGGAGGCATCCTAAAAGTGATAAAAAATGGAGAAATGCTGCGATTAGAAGAATATTTGCTCATCTCTAACAACTCATGTTCACAATCTACGGGCGTGAGCGACGGATCAAGCTCAAGCTTAGGTCCTCGCCCATTCGCTGGCCTGTTTATCTCGGCCTTTGCTTTCCTAGTGGCTACAGTGCGCCTGGCAAGAAGACACCAACATTCATACGGGCCAAGCTAAATGGAGTCCGAACATGTGCATTTACATTTCTGACAAATTGTACCCAATTTGTCGAATTTCGGTTCTTCCAGGGAAATCCCATCCGCCAAACAAATAGTCAAGCTAATATTTTAATGACAAAAATTAACATCTAGTTGGAAATTTCAGAAACATTACTGTACATATATATATATCCATGTCTTTTTTTGTGAATAAAAGTAATTAATATCAATCAATTTCATTTATTTTTCTTTTTTCATACGAGAATCTTTCCGAATATTAAGGTAAAAGTTACATTGAGTTAATAAACTTGTAAATAAATACTTGCTATTTTGTTCCGCTTAAGCTATAGTTAGTTGCAATTTTTTTTAAAGTAATATTATTTTCTAAGGCTTCGTTTGAATGGGCGATTGACTGCGATGATGTGTGCTTAGTTTACTTTTTGTCTCACACTACAATATCACTACAGTATCTAATCTCACCGCTATGGTTGTTTTTAAACTAATCACAACTAAATACACTACCCATCCAAACTCACCCTAAAAAATAAACCAATCCAAACTCACCCTAAAAAACAAAGTATAGAGCGATGACATAATTACAAATGTCCTTCTTCCTTTTTTTGTTACTGAAATTGAAAATAGATTAGAAATAGAGGAATTGAAGCATAATTTTTATTACCGTGATTAAACGTAGAATTAGGCCTTTTCAGAAAAACCACGTGGCATGTTGCTGTTAAATTGAAGCACTTTGACGCACACAACATGACAGAGTCAGAGACCATTCCAGGACCATGTCGGATGTCGAGTTGATATCGATCATACCAAATTCATCCCCTTCTTCCGCTCGCCTAACCCACGCGCGTCAACATCAATCTCCTTTTTCCTCCATTCCACGCGAATTCATTTCTCTGCCGGACTCATTTTTCACGTTCCACACACCACGAAAACACCCACCGCCCACACCGTAATAATAATTCCTCAATTTTCTCCACCGTTTATATTAAAACCAGAACGCGTATTTTCACGCGCACATATAAAACGTACGTTAGATCTCCGCCGACACTGTACAGTCGCCAGTTCATAAAATCTACACCAAATTGCGCGCACCTTTTTCTTTTTCAATTTTTTGCTCTAATCTTAAAAGAAAAAGGAAGAGGTTTCCTAGCAGGCATTCAGTTTACAGGTGGAAAACGATGGCGTTGATTACACTCAACTCCCAAATATAAAGTCTCAAAAGGAAAATTAAACCTTCGAAAAGCCTGAACAGATAGAAACAATAGCAGTAGCAATCTTAACAGTTACAGACAGCCTTGCAATGCAAAGCTGTATGTGAATTTATATCTGTAAAACAAATCTGGCGCGCGCCCAGGCACAGGCTCACGCCTTAAACATTTGGTGGTTCATTTTTTTAAAAGAATAATTTGTAAATCCTTTTGCTCTTCTTTGAGTCATTTTCACAAGCAAATAACAAGTGACAGCTCCTAGATCTCTCCTCGATACTGTGTCACCAAACAAGCTTCATTTAACAGCTTTTTACCGTTGTATTTGGAATGGTTATTATTACTTAATTTTTTTGATTTAAAGTTGAAAGTTGGTATTTGGTGAAAATAGAAAACCTTCAATTAGAACTTTTTCGAGGAAAAATGGACGGTGGAGATGGGACGGTGAGATTAGGAGCTTTGAATTTGAAAGCTGGTCGAGGCGTAGATTTGGATCCAGATGTCTCCGTTTCCTCGCCGGTAACCAGGCAAAAAGCTGCCGCCGCCAAACAATTTATAGAGAATCATTATAAGAACTATTTGCAAGGATTGCAAGAACGTAAAGAAAGGTAAATTTTGGTCCGTACTTCTGTTCCATTTATAATATCCACGTGCTTCTTTATTCTCATTCTTACTATTATTTGCAAATGCAAATTATTGTAGTTGAATTCATTTGTTTTAGGTCATTATTGAAAATTTGATGTTAATCAATGGATGTGGTTAGCTTTGATGGAATTTGCTGTAAGGTTTTTGAGAATTCAAATTAAGGTAGCTTTATTTGGATATTAACTGTTGCTCTTTTAAGACGGCGAGCACTGCAAAGGAGAGCCGAGGAAGCTCAGATTTCAAGTGAGGAGCAAAAAGAGATGATGAGGAATTTGGAAAGGAGAGAAACTGAATACATGAGGCTACAAAGACGTAAAATCGGAATTGATGATTTCGAACAATTAACTGTAATTGGAAAAGGTGCATTTGGAGAGGTATATTTCATAGGCTTGTTACATTAATGCTCTTTATCCTTGGTTCAAATTTTCAGTGGAATTTTTAACCTGTTGCCATTCTGCAGAACAAGAAATTGCTAACCTATATAATCATATGGCTTTGCACTTACTACCGTATATCTGTAACAAATGCAGGTTAGATTATGTCGTGCTAAAAGTACGGGAGAGATTTTTGCCATGAAGAAGTTAAAGAAATCAGAAATGCTTAGTCGTGGACAGGTAACCCATAAAAATGAATGGATAGTTTCGAAATAGTATTGCATTTATTGATTATGCCAATTTCTTTTATCACAGGATTTGTATTTCATTTTTGTTTTAATTTCTAGTTTAATCATATGAATGCAAAAATTGCTAGAATACCTGAACATGACCAGTAGCTTCTTTAGGGATGCCTTTAATGCAGGAATATTTGCATGGTTATTGCCTTCTTTTTCTTTCAAATCCGCCTTTAGTTTTGGTAGTATGGTATTATTGAATCCCAATCCCATGCATAGGCAGTTAGCAAATACTCGCTTCATCTTAAAAACATCTTGATTTCACAGGCTTTGGTTAAGTTCTTTTTGGAACCTTCTCACGCATTCATTGGGATCATGACACAAACCCACAGATTAGTTTAAAGTGTTATCTTTACTTTTCACTTTATTTTTTCTGCAAGGTTGAGCATGTTCGTTCCGAGAGAAACTTACTTGCTGAGGTTGATAGCCGGTGCATTGTAAAGATGTTCTATTCTTTTCAAGATTCTGATTTCTTATACCTTATTATGGAGTATTTGCCTGGTGGTGACATCATGACACTATTGATGAGAGAAGATATTCTATCTGAAGACGTTGCGCGTTTCTATGTAGCAGAGAGCATTTTGGCTATTCATTCAATTCACCAACACAACTATATTCATAGGTATTGCATTTTGCTAACATGTTTGCAAAATTACTAGGTGAGTGTTTCAGTGGCTGGACCTGGATTTTCCTCAATGTATGTGCATTTTAGTCAATGTGAGAGGATAGCCATGGCTAGCCACAAGGTTTTCATACATTCTGCTTGGCCTGGAGGAAAGCGGGGTTAATTAGATACTTAAAATGCTTGAAACTTGAATGGTGTCTTTAAATATGTTTACCCTCTATGATGTTTTGTAGGGACATTAAACCGGACAACCTGATTCTAGATAGGAATGGGCATTTGAAGCTTTCAGATTTTGGCTTGTGTAAACCTCTAGATGGAAAATATTCAACAATATTGTTGGAGGATGAAGATTTAACTTCTATGGAATATACTAATGAAGCTGAGGTCCAGTCGCGCTCTGAAAGAGCCCCTTGGTTGATGCCAAAAGAACAGCTACAACAATGGAAACGAAATCGCCGTGCATTGGTATTATCTTTATCTATCTGCAGTTACTTACATACAAATAACTTTTTACTTTACTGATTTTACATTTGTTAATCAGGTAAGTTACTTTCATTCAGTAACAGTTAACTTCTGGTTTTTGCAGGCTTATTCAACTGTTGGAACTCTTGATTACATGGCTCCTGAAGTTCTTTTAAAGAAGGGTTATGGTATGGAGTGTGATTGGTGGTCTCTAGGGGCAATCATGTATGAGATGCTCATTGGCTATCCTCCATTTTGTTCTGATGATCCTCGGATAACATGCCGCAAGGTGGCACCAAGTTTGTCATTCTAAGTTATTCTGTTACCCTCCTTTGTCCACTAGATACTAATCTTTCTCTCTTTGCATAGATAATCAATTGGAGAACCTGTTTGAAATTCCCTGAGGAACCAAAAATATCTGCCGAGGCTAAGGATTTAATTTGTCACCTGCTCTGTGATGTTGAAACACGCCTGGGCACCAGAGGAGTAGAAGAACTGAAGGTAAGTATTTTCAATGACATATAAATGTTCATTAGCATAAGTGTCATATATTAAAGTTCAGACAGTTCCATATATGTTTCTCATACCTGGTTTTGTTGCAAAATACTCTAGCAGTAACGACAAGTACACACTGATTCTCCTGACAAAAGGCTGCATCTAGATCTTAATTATGTAGATTGGTAAACTAGTTGCACCATTATGTAGATTGACAAACTATTAGCATTATCTGTTTGTGCAATACTTAATGTATTAGATCAATTTGTTCATTTTCTTGGTTTGAGATCATTAGCGTTTGTTGAATATTTATCAGGTGCATCCATGGTTCGAAGGTGTTCAATGGGAAAAACTTTATGAAGTTGAAGCTGCATATAAGCCAACAGTCAATGGAGACTTGGACACTCAAAATTTTGAGAAGTTCCCCGAAGTGAGTACTCTGAATGTTGATGCATCTGATTCATATCCTTTTGATGGGGCAATTAAGTATTTACAACTCTTACTTGGAGTAATTTAAACTCAGTAAAGCCTGTTTTACATGGCGGATATTAATATGTCTAGAAATTTGTAGGCTGGTAGCTGCTTCCTTTTGTTTTGGTTGAAAGGTGGTGTAACAATTTTGATTACCTTCTTGTTGGTCCTTAATGTTTTTTAATATAAGTTCGGAATTCCTTTTGTCTTTCTTTAAAGTTACTTCTAATACATTTTTAGTAAAACTAATTTTGCAATTTCTTGCTTTTTCGTAGATTGATATCCCTCCCTCCGCAATACCACAAGTGGGACCTTGGAGGAAGGTAAAACACCTTTGCTCAATTTTTTGTTTATTTCCTAGAAAGCATTCGCCACTCTATTTTAGTAAATTGATTCTGAAAATTGTTTACTTTGTTTTTGTTTATTTGATTGCGCAGATGTTGACATCAAAAGATACCAATTTCATAGGATTTACTTTTAAGAAATCAGATATCGCTAAATCACTTGAAAGTTCAGGTATACTTCTGTACACGTACTTGGGAGTGATTTGTAACTCCCATGTAGTAACATTATTTCGTGGGATTCATAAGGTTGGTGTGTCGCTAAAGCTACTTGATGACGGGCAGTGCAATTCTTTTTTTCTTTTTCTTTTTTTCATGATAGCAGTTCAGAAATGCTTTTGCGACTGGTTTTCGCACAGCAGCTATGAATATGATAACTGTACAAACAGAGAATTTTATGACAGACTTCGTGAGTTGCCACACATGTTACTATTTGGGATTAGACTTAATAATTTAGGTATGCATTACAGGTACTGACAGGACAGCCAGCGGCCCTTCAAAGGCCCCATCTCTTATTTCCTTGCTAGGTATGATATTTTCTCATTGGAGAATACTGAGAATACCCGATTTATTATATTCGTGTATGGTTGGTTGCTGGTTGATCAAAACGTATATATGCCTCATTATCCAGCATTAGAACACACATACTTGCTATGCACGAGATCGGATTTGTTCTGTATACTATATTGTTTTTGTTCTCTTTCCCCTTTTCTCTAAGTAAGCAAAATATCTGAATTCCATTTGCCCTAAAACCTGTCTATAATATCTAGAATAGTTGTTTAGCATAGGACAAATTGGAACGATCGTGTGTGGATTCCTCCCCACTTTCCTCTTGTGTAGCAAAACATCAGATTATGAATTGATTGTTTATGGAAAAATCATCTCCATATATGATGACATAACTGTTTTATCTTTGCAAAATAGAGGGTTCATTTGACAATCAATTAGTTCCTTTCAATTGAAACAGGTCAGATTGATCTTCAAGAAACAGTGATACCAGAGGGTGAACAAAATGCAGAAACAGGAGGAAACTTGAATCAGACAGAACATAGTCTGTCTGTCTGATACCTTTTGTTTTCATCTCATGAAGAACAACACTCAGTAAGCCAAAGCCCAAAGGGTTGCTAGCTATCATATGAGATTGAATTTGTGATGAACTGGTTCTTGGAAGGAAGACATTAATAAGGTCAGGTGGAAGGAAGTCATCTTGACCACTATATTTTGGTCTTCTTTCTCCAAAAAAGTGTTGTGTATAAGCTGCTGCTTTAAAACCCAAAATTATGTTGAATCCATTTTTGTCTGTAAAATAAATACTACATTAAACTTTTTTATAAACAGCTTCATTTGTCTATCCAAATTTTAGATGATATAGATAGGTGGTTGTTAGACACTAATAATAACATATCTACAACAATATTTGAATATTTTAAAATTTCAAAATTAAAAAATCATAATATATTAATAATATTAATTAGTGAGAATTAGATGGTAGATTTAATAGAATTTAAAAAAAGAATTTAATATAGTTTTATATAAAGTTAAACGTTATTGAAATAATATATTAATTAAAATATATTATTTTTATTTCACTTAAGAATTGAATTAATTTTATTAAAATTTTAGGCAAAATATTCTTATAGATAACTAATTTAATAAAGAGTATATTTCATATTTTATAAGAGTAATTGGTATAAATGAAAAAGTTTTATAAAGGTTAAAAATAAAATATGATAAATCAGTTATACAACAAATTTAGTTGTTGTAATGAAATGATGTTATAGCTATTAGGTCATAGGTGTTATAGAATCCATCATATTGAATTTTTTGAGATTTGGATGTTAAAATGGAATTTGAGATTCATAGATTTGGATTTTAATTTTGAAATAATCATAAAAAAAATATAGAATATTTGCTAAAATGATGATGATGATGATAATAATAAAAAAGTAGGGCCACGTAATTCTCCTGATGCAAAAAAATATCCCAGGTTTAAGAAGATTAGAAGACAATTTTATTTATTAAAAAAGAGAAAAAGATAGAGAAAATGCTTGAATAGAGAGGAGAGGAGATGGACGGCCTGAATTCAAGTGATGGATTTTTCTGGCAATGTTGAGACAACTCCAATTTCTTGGCCTGAATGGAATTTTGGCAAATATGTTATGACTCACAGCCTTGGCATTCTCATTTCTGATTCGAATGTTATTAGTTTAGAATACGTTAAAGCTTAATGGAAAACTACCGATTTAGCATTATTTATATAGTAGATATCTTGTAAATTAGTAAAATCAAATGAAAGAGAATTTAAGATGTATATGTTGGGAGATTGTTATTAATCTTTAACTTTCAATATTCTAAGTTGATTAATAATGTAATACATTTTCATTATGAGGTGAAGTTAGAATTTTTCTTTTTTTTAGAGGATTGAAATTAAATTATAAATTTTATAATAATAAAAATGTAATTTTTAACCGATTAAATCAAAATAAAAATTTGAAATTTATGATAATCGAAAGATTTCTGTTAGCAGACAAGTAGCTTTCCAAATTTTACATTACATTCATCGGCAACTCATTTTCAGATAAGAGTAAACGTCATGCTTTAGTATTAGTAGCTTGGTGTTTTCCATAAATCATGACCACACTCATGATGTATCCTTAGAGCTTTCTACCAGGAGCTGCAAATGATACACGTATTGGCTAGTTGAAATGGATGATGTCTCTGGCAGGTGTGCATCCTTTGAAGCACACCCAAGCTTGCTGACCACGGTTTATGCTGTTTTTATTGATTAAATCCTACTTAACCACACTCTTCTATTGAAAAATTCATGTCTCCAAGACATGACATAGAACCTCATCATGCAGTGAGTGGCCAGGTAATATATGATTTTTATATGGTTTTCCCCTCGTTTGAATCATGTCATATTCTTGATCATCTAACTTTTAGATATGCCATATCTTGAGAGGTTCACTGATTTTTAAAAAAAGCCATATCTATTAGGCTTTCTTCATCTTCTGCAGATAAATTCCAAAATTTATGAATTTAAAGGATGAACTGCCATTAGTAAGTTCACCATATATCTATACCAACACAAACTATCAGAATTTTCTCCGAGATTAAAAAATGTTGTGCTCTATTTCTAACATAAATAACCCTCCACGGATTCACGGTAAGTTTAAAATTGAATGACAAACAAAAAAACATAAGATATGATATAGGATTTCTTTTCAAAGTCATAAATATTTAAAGAGTTGTGCATAGGTCGGGTCGGGCCCCTAATAAAATTCTAGCCCAATTTATAGGTATAGCCCTATCCAAAAAATAGGTCTAAATTTTTGTCCAAGTTCGACCCGGATAAAAATATTAAAACTTGGGTTCGACCTGATTCGTTTGTATTAATTTTTTATATAAAACAATTTTAAAAATATAATTCATTAGAAACACTAGAAATATTACTTAAATAACATTAACATAGGTACAATTTAATAAGCAAATGTGTCTAAAAATAAAACAAGAGTTGTATAATATCTAAATAAAATCAACAAAATAGTAGCAATATAATAGTAAAATGACAGCAAAACAGTGGGAAAATAGTAAAAAAATAACTAAACTGTGGAAAAACAGGAGCAAAATAGTAGGTTTTTTTTGTGTAAAATATCTTTCGCCAACTCTACAATCTTGAAACCAAGTAAAGCAATATCCACGTTCCATTTACACCCCAGTTTTCTGATCTTCCTTTTGTTTTTATTTTTCATTCACACCACAGTTATTATTGAAGTTATGTTTTCTTTCTGCTAAGCAAAAGCATCTAAAAACATATCCATCAGTAAAATATTTATCAGTTTATAGTTCATCAAATACTTGCTAAAAACATAAACAACAGTTTCGACAAGAACAGCAAGAATTTGGGTATTAAAACTACAAGTTTTCTGCGAAGGAAATTGTTCTTCATGTTACAAGGACATTGAATGAAATTGAACAACTTAATGAAAAGCTAGCAGCTTCCCTGCTGGGGAGAAGTGACTAGCTTATGTAGACGAGGTTAGGAATTTCTTAAAATAAGCATAATGTGAATAACAAACCAAAATCTGTCCTCATAACAAACATCACTTTTACAAGAGCTGACGTCCAAGCGTCTCAAAGCCTATACAGAACCATACAACCCTTCCAGTATGCAAAAATATGTTCTCAACTTTATCATACATCAAATAAATCACTAGAATTTACACTCAATGAGTAAAAATCTGTCAAATCTTATTGAACATCTATGGACACTGTGACAACCCAAGAAAAAGGGAGGCAAAATCACAACAACAAATATACCGCAACACTTCATTGACTGCTTACGTGGGACTTGGATGAACTTGACTTCTTCCTGGACAAAAACATTAAAATCTTCGGGAACAATGACTTTTTCTTTTTCTTTACAACCTTCGGTTCCGGGGATGATTCAGTTTCTGTGGTGCTCCCGTGATCATATGCCTTTGGGCTTGCTAGGGTATCGGCCAGAGTAGGAGCAGCAGGTACAGGTTCAAAGTTCTTTGTTTCTTTCTTTCCCTCAGAGATTGCCCTTGGAGGGTTTTCTCCATGATTCAATTCAGTAGCCTTACGCCGCTGCTCATGTTCAGCCCTCCACCTTCTCAATTCCTGCTCAATACCTAACTTCCCTTCCTTGGCCTTCTCAGCCTTCTCCATAGCAATTTTTAGTGCTTCCTTTCTTTCAGCCATCTCTCGGGTCACTTCTTCCAGCTTACCCAAGCTTCTTGACTCAGATTGCTTAGCTACCTCAATTTGAGAAATAGCTGCTGCAACCCTCGTGTTGGCCTGCTCCTCTGCCTCATTTGCACGTTTACTAAGATCATAATACTCCTCTAAGGAAAGTGTTACACCAGCTGGTGAGTCGA
The DNA here is from genome assembly GCF_007990345.1 of Gossypium hirsutum. NCBI lineage: Eukaryota > Viridiplantae > Streptophyta > Magnoliopsida > Malvales > Malvaceae > Gossypium > Gossypium hirsutum. The sequence goes on along the minus strand of NC_053428.1, from coordinate 20,431,054 downwards.
CATTATCAATGCTTTTAGCCGATTCGCTCCCTTGCAAAGCTTTGATTGCAGCTAAAGCTAACTTCTCTGAAGCCCGGGCAGCCTCTATCTCTTTTTGAGCAGCAAGTAATCGACTCTCCACGGTACTTGCTCCAGCCTTCGCTTGCGCTGCTGCTTCTTTTGCTTTGCGCAGATCTTCACGAGCCATTTCAGCAAGTGACTTGGCCTCATCAGCCACTTGTGCTGCCTGCTGCAGTTGTTTGGGCAGCTCCACCATTTTTTCTCTGGCCTCTTTTTCCTTCATCTGGACTACTGCTATTTCCGATCGAGTCTTCTCCAGCTCAGCTTCCAAAGAAGCAACTGCAATTGAAGCCATGCCTTCTCTCTGCTTAGTGTTGGCAAGATCAGATTTTTCCTTATCAAGCTCTGATTTTAATGAAATAGCAGCCACCTTCAAACAATCCACTTCTGCAGTTGCTTTTTCTATATTGACCTTCACATCTTCAAGTTCCTTCTTTAATGAAGCAACGGAAGCTTGTGCATCAGTGTGAGTTCTTGTCTCTGATGCCTGTGACTCAGTATTGTGGTGTCCATCAGTTTCCTCCTTAAGTGCAGATTCCATATAAGAAGCTAACTCAGCTTTTAAATCAAGTAGCAGGGCTGAAGCAGTGTCTAGCTTTGATTTTAGATCCTTTGCTGAATGAATTTGCTGATTGAGTCTTTGGAGCTCCTCTTCAACCTGTTTTAGTTCCTTTTCCCAATGGTGAGTATCTTGGTCTCGGGCCATTGCTGCACCAATCCTTTTCTCTTCTGCTTCTAAATGGGCAGCATGTGCAGACTCTAAGGACTCCCTTGTGGCAATCAGCTCAATAGTCAATTCTTCCACTGTCTTCTCAACCTCCTTTGAAGCAGAAACAGCCTCTTCAGCTTTCTTAATGGCAATATCTCTGTCATTCATCAAAGAAGCATATTCCTCTTTTAATGTTTCCAACTCTTCTTTAACGGATTTCAGTTCAGAAACTGCAGCTGCATGCCTGGCTTTAGCAACCTCAAGCTGTGTCTTTGCTGCAACACTAGCCTCATCAGCAATCCCTTGTTCCATCTCCTCCACCCTAAGCTTGGCTAGTTCAGAGTCTTGTTTTGCCTGATTTTCTTCAGTTTGTGCTCTCTCCAGGTTTAGCTTGAGCTGTTCTATTAGTCTCTTTGTGCTATCGAGCTCCTTTAATACTTTCATTTTTGCCTCTTCAGCATCCTCTGACCGTTTTTTATATTCAGGCATCTCTGCCTGTACTTTTACAAACTCTTGTTCCACAAGCTTGCGTCTCTGTTACATAAAAATAAATTTTAAGTTTTAGTGGACATGAACAAAGTAGGCAGAGAGAAAAGACAAATTTATGATGATAAATAATAATTGATAAAAGGCATAATAAAATTCAAGATAAACAACATTCACTAGACATGAAAAAACTTATTGCAGCAACGCAAATTATTTTAAGACCATATTAACATATCTAATATACCTCCAAAGTTTGCATTCTATGAGCTTTCCAATCAACAATTCCTCCAAACTTAGAAACAGCTTCTTTAACAGATTCAAAAGGTGCAGCTGTATCAATGAGACCTCTATTTAAATCAATTTGCTTTTTACGTGAAGGGACAATAGATTTTGGGGATTCAGCAGAACTGATAATCTTTTGATGAGGCAGGGTAAGATCATTGATTTGGTATACATTATCCTCATTTTTAGCATCTCCTGTCTTAGAGTCATTGACCTTGGGAGAGGACGAAATAACGCCATCAAGCAGAACATGAGTACTATCAAGAGAGGATCCAATAGAAGTATCTTGTGAGGACCCAACAGCAATGGTACCAATATCGCGAAGGGGCAAGGTAAGCTCACTAATTTGCGATTGATTGGTAGAAACAGAAGGTAAAATCACGCCACTGTCATTATTAACAAGAGAAGAACTGACAACAGAATTGGTTTCTTGAGATTGTTGTCCATCAGAAACACCATGAATAGATCCAACAGCAGTTCTGGCTGGTTCTAAATGGTCATTTCTGGAATCTCCAACCTTTGGATTGGAGCCAGTATTTTGAGAGGGATGTTCATCAGAACCATCATGTATTCCCCCAGTCTTAATATCTTCCATCAGTCTACCCTGATGATCTGTCTCAGTTTGTTCAATTTTAACTGACGAAGTTGAAGCTGCACTTTCTGTTCTACTGGCTTCTTGTCCTCTAACTGGATCACCAGAAGCATTTTGTAAAGAGGCTGATTTACAACTGTCTGCTACCAACAAATGACTTTCAGGTTGCTTTGTTCCATTACTAATCGAAATTGCTTGACCTTCACCAGAAATGTGGTCCATATCTACTGGCGATGAAACAGATTCTGAACGAGGAATCTCTTCTGCTTTTACATTCTCCATACTTGAAAATGATAAGGTGTCTGAAACCGAGAAAACAAAAACCGTTTAAGGGACTGGGAAAAGAAACTCACAAGATATCACAGCGTAATCCATCTAATTCCAAGAAAAAAAAATAGCAGATCTGAAAATCAGCAATTATGTGTTTAACATGCAAAGTAGATTTCAGCAAAACGAATTAGCGTCTACAACTGCTTTCATGTATTGTAGATCCTAAAATTATGTTAACAAGTTTTGACCAAAGAAATTAGGAGCAAGAGTAAGAAAGCATTAAAAATCAAGTGGACCCTGGAAAGCTAGAACAATTTATCATCTCAAACTTGTTTTCCTCTATCTATGTTTAAGCTAGCACATGCACCTTATAAATGTCCTCTTTTATCAGGCACAGATGTTTAAGTAAAGATTCAATTGGTAAATACCTCAACAACAACTAATCACATCAAGGAATGAATCAACAATGTCTAAGAAAACGGAGCAAAAGTTGAACATCTCATCAAATTTAATTTCGTGCAAAAGCCCCATTCAATTATCAATTAAATGGAAAAAGACACGCCAGCTTTCAGCTCAAACCTCTAAAAACGTCAAAAACAGAGCCCCATTAACAATGGACCCCAAATTCAGCCCCACAAATTAGAGGGTCTCTCAATGACATAAACTAGCAATTTAATCAGCAAACAGACATTTCATATTCCTAAATCTTATTCCTAGTCGTAGATTAGAAGCGTAACCATTTTCAATCCTATTTCTTTTGTTATAAGCAGATAAAACAACTTGATTTAATCAGGATTGAATATCTTTACCAGTGTTTTCAAATAAAAGGATTGCTTCTTATCCAAAGAGTGATAATCATGATAATAATTAGAATAAGCTGACCGGTTATCATCTATAAAATCTGTAACCTTGAATTCAATTGCTAAAAGTTGGGAATATAAGTGTAAAGGAAAGCTCACAGCAGGCAAAAGAAGCTAATATGCTAATTAAGAAGCCATAAATGATTTGAAGTCTCGACTGTTTCCGTCAGCCACAAAAAAGGAAAATAAATCAGGAAAGTAAGCTTCATTACTTAAGTCAACGTCGTGATAATAAATTCAACCGACTCAAACACCAGCAATTTCAAAATTCTCAGATCTTCATTCCCAACAGGCAAAAAAAAAATTGTCGCTTAATTTATAATTAAAGCTTCGACTTGTCAGAGATTAAATGGATAGTTAATTAATAAATTCCATTCCAAAAAAAAAAGGAAAGAAACTTACCCGGATTTCTCAGAACCAAAAGGACTGACGAAGAGTGGAAAGTAAGCTATAATTATAAGTGATTTCTGGAAATTAAAGAAAAATAACTCATTAATTAATAGAGAATGGTGAGAAAAATTCACTGCTAAAATTAGGGAAAATAAATGAAAAAGCAAAAAAGCCAGAGGGAACACACGTGCCTATCTATTCTCGCCTCTTCTTACATACCAGATAACGGACGGATTGTGATTTGAGGGGTGTCGAGATTAAAGAACCAAGTGTGGCGATAATATCGGCCTTGTCCGAGGTCAGTGGGTTTAAGCCCATTGGTAGCTTGTGAATAGCCCAGGAACTGTTTTGGGCAGCTCGGCCATTTTGTAGCATTTAGGTGAACACTGTACTGAACCCAACAAGGGTCGGTCAGGTAGGGAGACTTATCAATAAATTTCAGCCCATTAAAAAGCTTACTGTTTGGACTCTCGCACCCAAAATTCTTAGACACTTGTAGATGTGTTTATGAATAGATGGAACTGTTCGTGAATCTTTTGTCTATTAAGTTAAATAGGTGAGTATAAATAAAATTTTTATGTTCATTTAATAAATGAATGAACACAAACAGAAGTGTGTTCGGTTTGTTTATGTTCATGAACAAACTTATTTAAAAGCTCATTTATTGACTTGTTTATTTATTAATGATATTTTTTTATAAAAATTTTATTAGTATATATTAATAAAATTATCTTAAAATTTTTTATTGTTCTATTAGTATATATTAATAAAATTATCTTGGTTTTTATTTTTTTCATTTATAATATAATTATTAATATTTATATTTGACTATTTTATATCCAATCAATATATGTGTATGTATTTATTGTTTGTTTATTATTTATTAACATTGTTCATAAACATGTTCAATTATATTTCATGAACATGTTTGTTTAATGTTTGTGAATATGTTCAATTAAGTTAAATGAACATTGTAACGCCCCGTACCCGAGACCATCGATGGAGTCGAAAACGAGGTGTTAACAGAATTAATTCATTACTTAAACAGCTCAAACAATTTATTTTTAAAATTTCTAGTCAAGTTAGCAATCTGCGTCACAGTCGCTTAAAAATTCATATCTCGAGTTTCGAAACTAAAAATCAAATTCCGTAAAATTTTCCTGAAACTACACTCATAAATCTATTTACTAATTTTTTTCTAGAATTTTTGGTCAAGCCAATTAGTACAATTTATTAGTTAAAGTCTCCCCTATTTCAGGGTTTGAATGCTCTGACCTCTGTGTATTACGAATCAGATATCTCCCTGTACAGAGTTTCAATGACTATGTTATTTGTTTCTAATAAAACTAGACTCAATAAGGAATCTGTACATATAAAGAATGACTTCTAATTATTTTTGTAAAATTTATGATGAATTTTTAAAGTCAGAACAGGGGATCCAGAAATCGCTCTGGCCCTGTTTCACAAAAATTTAAACATCTCATAAAATATAACTTATATACCTGTTTTGTTCCATCCATATGAAAATAGACTCATAATTATTCAATTCCATATTTTATTCATCATCTAATTATATCTATACTATTTTTAATGATTTTTCAAACTCACGTCACTGCTGCTGTCTGAATCTATTTTATGGTAAATTTTACCTATTTCATGGTTTCCATGGATTAGCTAGCAATTTAGTATACATAACACCAAATATGATCATGATTAGCCATTCCAATGGCTAATCATTACCAAGCATTTCCATACCACTCAATATCCATATCATAAGACCATATACACAAAATGATTATAATGCTATACATGCCATGCTCAAAATATACAAGCCATTATGCCAAGATGATACACGGATAGTATGAGCGAACCTCCGACTGTTCCCGATTTCCGAGCTGGCTTGTCAAAACTACAAGGAATGAAAAGGAGGGAGTAAGCATAAATGCTTAGTAAGTTCACATGCAAATAGCAAGTAACACAACTATATAAGCAAACATAAAACATCATTTGCATAATCATCACCGAGATATTCTTATCACATTTTCATTTATCATCTTACCATATTGTTATTATATCGAGTTTTCAACCCGAGGGTTAAGTACATACCTGTTCAAAGTATCCATTTCACAACACTTACCAATACGTCCCTTTCATCTCGAGTATTCCTCCATTTGAGTAGAATTTTACCCGTTGAACACATCGGAATATAATTTGGATACATGGAAAGTTTGCACATAAGTGCCATATATGTAGCCAATCTACCATGTAACCCGCCCATAAGTGAACTCGGACTCAACTCAACGAGCTCGGGCATTCGCATCCATAAGTGAACTCGGACTCAACTCAACGAGCTCGGATGCCTAGTTACATCTCTCGAACTAGGCCTCAACTTAACGAGTTCGGACATTCGCATTTATAAGTGAACTCGGACTCAACTCAACGAGTTCGGATGCCCAAATATCCTAGTGACATGTCACTTGTATCCTAATCCATTCTAAGGTTCAACGGGACCTTTTTCCCAATCATGTGTCTCAACCATCTTCTACGGAATGCCGATACCGATACTCGGTAGTATTTCACATTTTCCAAGTATATCACATAATTTGACATATTATCAAACAATTACCACAAGTATAATATTTCATAATAATTATCATATCATTTAAATAACATTAAAACATTTAAAATAATAACTATGTTACCAAAATTTACATATGAACTTACCTCGTATGCGAAAATGGCTACTTTTACCATTTCGTCCACAACTTGGTATTTTTCCCATTTTAGCCCGAATTTCAGTTTTCCTTGCTCTATCATTTAAAATATAGTCTAATTAGGACTCACATTATTCAAATTGACCCAAAATCATATTTTGGAAAAATTACAATTTTGCCCCTAAACTTTTGCATATTTACATTTTTGCCCCAAAGCTCGTAAATTAAACTTCAGCCTATTTTCTTATGTTTTATGACATGCTGATCATTTTTCCCTTCTATGGAAACATCAAATTCTCACTCTAACATGTACTTATGACTATAAAGTATTTTTACCGATTAAGCCCTTTTGCTCGTTTTCACTTAAAACCGAGTAGCACAAGTTGTCTAACATAATTTAAAACCTCATGTTCTATCATAAAACACCAAAATACACAAATTTCACGTATGGGTATTTTTCCAAATATAAACCCTAGGTTAAATTATTGCTAGCATAAGCTAAATCAAGTTACCGGGACTCCAAAAACGTAAAAAACATTAAAAACGAGGCTAGAACGGACTTACAATCGAGCTTGGAAGCTTGAAAAACCCTAGCCATGGTTTCTCCTTGCTATATTCGGCCATGGGGTTGAAGATGGACACATTTGGGTTTTAAAATTTGTCTTTTAATTCATTTTACCCCTAAATGACCAAAATGCCCTTTTCACTATTCTTTAAATTTTTACCCTTCCAAGCCCATTTTTGTCCAAATTTTTTTTAGAAATTGGTCAAATTGCTCTTTAAGGACCTCTAATTAATAATCTAATTCAATTTTATGAAAAATGCTTCTAGAACACAAGTTTTGCAATTTATTCAATTTAGTCCTTAATTTCAAATTAAGCACTTTATGTATAGAATTTCTTCACGAAATTTTCACACAATCATGCACTCATATCATAGACCTCAAAATATTTATAAAATAATTATTTATATTTCGAATTTGTGGTCTCAAAACCACCATTCCGACTAGGCCCAAAATCAGGATATTACAAACATGTTTGTAATACCCTGAAAATTTTTACAGTAAGATATTATCCTTGATATAGTAAAATAAAAAAATAAAGTGACATAAAGGGAAATTTTGAGTTATGTCAATATTAAGAAGTATATTATGATATATTAATTCAAGAAAGGACTAAATTGTAAAAGTGAGAAAAGTTTTGTTGCACAAGAGTAAATACTCAAAATTTAAGGGGTTAAAGTGTAAATATGAAAAATTTGAAGGACCAATAGTGTAAATATTTTAAGAGTGGAATGATCTAGAAACTAAGAAAAATGGATGAATTAGGACCAAATTGAATAGGTGAAGAACTATGAGGGACTAAATTGTAATTTTACCAAAATTAAATGATGACTCAAGGATGGAATTTTAAAAGATAATAAAGGGCAAAATGGTCAATTGGAAGAGAGAGAAATCTAGAAAGTAATGATGATGTTGATGATATTTTATGATTATTTAATTAGATATATATTATTTTAATGAGATATTTATTATTATTTTATTATTAATTATTTAGTATAAAAAGAAGGAAAGATGAAGAATTTTCATCATCTTTCCATGCATGCAGCCAACGTTAGAAGAGAAGGAAAAGAAAGAAATTTTCTTTTCTTTACAATTTGGTCCTTCCACCAAAAATTCACCATTTCCACCTAGAAATCAAAAGAATTTCAATTGCTACTAAGAGAGAGAAATGTTAACGAGGCCATGGGGAGTTAGAATATCAAGTTGGATTCAAGAAATAGAAGCTGGAGGAGAGAGAAAATCAAGTTAAAGATTAGTATCAATAGAACAAGGTAAGTATATCAAGATTTCAATATGTTTTTAAGTTTGTTATTATTGATAAAACATGAAAATGATGTTATAGTAGAGTTTTCTTACATAAGGTCTTATGTTCCTGATATGTTAGTGAAGAGAAAATAAGAGAAAGTGATGAGAAATGGTGTAGAAAAAGAAAATAAGGATGTTATAACATGGTAATTAATATCTTGTACTAAAATAGTATTGGACAGCAGGAGTAGACTAACTTTGAAAAATCACCATAAATTTTATAAATCAAATTAGAAGATTAAAAAAATATTAAATTAAAGATCATTGAGTCTAGTTTCTCATAGAAGAAACGGTGTAAGCAATAGATTTGTAAATTTTGAGATATAATGAATTTTGTGAGACAAGGTCAGAATGAATTCGAGTTCCCATGTTCTGACTTTGAAAAATTATAAAAAATCGAATAAAAATAATTAGGGACTTAAATTTATATGTATAGAATTCTGAATGAGTCTATTTTTAATAGAAACAAACAAGAACATCATTTGAATTCTGTATAAAGAGATAATTTATTTTTAGTGAAGAAGGGTTACAACTGTCAGACACCAGAATAGGGGTAACTTTAAAGAATAAACTGTACTTATTGAATGGACCAAAAATTCTGAAAATTTTATGGTAAGAATATATATGAGTATAGTTTCAGGGAAAATTATCGGATCTTAATTTAGAGTTCTAGAGCTCCAGATATAAATAATTTAGTGACTATGACATAGATGGACATCTTGAATATTCATAAAAGTAAATAATAAAAATTATGGATAATGTTACTTACAAGTGTGTTATCTACATTAAGGATGTGGAATGGAGAGGAGGAGGAGGAAAATTATGTATGAATATTCATCTAGCATGGCTAATTTGCATATTTTAGGCTCAGGGACTAAATTGAATAAAAATAAAACTTTATGGGCAATTTTGTAAAAATATCAGAAATGACCAAATTGCATGAAATGGATTATTTTATTATTTAAATTACAAAATTGAATGAAATTATTAATTTAGTTCAAGATCGGGGGAAAACATGTTTTAGGGATTAAATTGAAAAGTGTTGAAATTATGGAAAATTCTGATATTTTATAGAATTCATGGACTGTTATCAATATATATATGAGAATAATAGCTGGAAATAAGGATTAAATTGCAAGAATTTTATTTTCTTGACCCTAAGGGCGAAATCGTCATTAATTAAAAGTTAAGGGCAAAATGATAATTTTACCTAGAGCATTAATTAAATGCATTAGAATATGAAATGAATGAAAACGATGATCAAATTTATTTATAAAGATCCGGACGACTCAAATATGAGACTTGATCGTGGAAAAGAAAAGATATCGGATTACTGAAATTATAAACACAAATAAGCAATGAGGTAAGTTCATGTAACTTGAATTATATTCTTAAATGCTTGAAATGCATGTTTTTGATATGAATATGATTTGAATGTTCATTATATGAAATTTTATGAAACATTGACATATTTGATAAAAGAGGAAGAAATCCCGGTTGAATGAAAGGAAAATTCGATGGATCTCTGAAAAGGAATTGACGGTAAAAAGGATCTAGCCCGGACGGGTGATCCTATCCTGATATAGCCCTCCCGAAGAATACGTGTAAATGGATTTAGCCCGGACGGGTAATCCGAATTAGGGTCTGAATTTAGCCTGGACTGGTAATTCAGATCCAAGCTCATTAGAGTAATTGTCGTTGCAGGGGATTTAGCCTGGACTGGTAATCCCGACAATACTCTATGAGTTTATATTACAGGGGATTTAGCCTGGACTGGTAATCCCACTGTAAGGATGAGGTTCGCGGGAGTGTGCTCTCTGATATGAAATGTGTAAGACCATGGTTGAAAGATACCATGGCAACCTGATATGAAATGTGTAAGACCATGGTTGAAAGATACCATGACAGCCTGATATGAAACGTGTAAGACCATGGTTGAAAGATACCATGGCAGCCTGATATGAAATGTGTAAGACCATGGTTGAAAGATACCATGGCAACATGACGGGAAATAAATAAGACCATGGTTGAAAGATACTATGGCAACGTGACATGAAATGAATAAGACCATGGTTGAAAGATACCATGGCAACATGACAAAAAAATGAGTAAGACCATAGTTGAAAGACACTATGGCATCATGTCAAAGATAAATAAGACCGTGGATGGGAGACGCTATGACATCTGTTGAACAATTGATATTCAGGTAATATGTATCAGATGACGAATGGTTATATGAAATAATTATAAAGATAGATAAACGAAATAAGTATAAGTACATGGAATATAATTTATGTTAAGTTTGATATAAACTATTACCGGAATAAATATACATAAAATATATGGAAATGATAGAGCATGAAATATTGATATAATGAAATGAATGATATATGCTTATGAAGAAACGGTAAGAGCATGATATGTTTCATGACATGTACATATATGATTATCTTTGATATGTTGATACAAGGAAATTATGTAAGTTGAGACTATTATTAAACTCAAGTGCGATATGTGTAACGACCCGCATTTTACTGTTACCGAAAAAGTGTATTTTCGGGTCTCCGTTTCTGAAAAATGGATTCGTAAATATTTATTAAAAATATTTACGAAGTCAATTGAGTGGTTAATTAGAGTTTAATTAAGTAAATTTAGTTTAATTAAGAGTAATTAGGAAAAATGACTAAATTGAATAAAGGATGAAAGTTAAATTGTAGAATAAAAGAAAATGAAGAGGACCAAAATGGCAATTATGCCATTTGTCCTAAATGAGGCGGCATAAACATAAAAATCTGAGATTTTTTATGTGTTAAAATATATATTAAATTATTATTATATTATAGTATATTATATTATATATTATATTATATAAATAAGTAAAGAAACATAAGAAACAGAATGAAAGCAAACGAAACAGAGAAGAAACAGGGGAGAAAGAAAGAAAGAAAAAGAAAAAGGAAAATTTGGGTTTCAAGGCTCAAAGTTTAATTTGGTAAGTCAATTAAGTCATTTCTTCTTAAATTTTGATGTTTTAGAAGCTTTGGAACAAGACTTTGATGAAATTAAGTTGATATTTTGAGAGTTTATAGATTTTCAAGTATAGTTCATGTTGAATAAAATAGTGAATTAAGGGTTTAATTGAGTAAATTTCAAGCTAGAATTGATAATAGGATCAAATTGTAAAGTAAGTTATAAGTTTTATGTTGTAGGGACTAAATTGATGAAATTTTGAAATTAGGAAAGTATGCTGGAAATTTAATATTTAAATGAGAGTATGGATGAAATTTTGAATAGAAATAAAGTATGAATTAAGATAGAAAAGTAAGTGAATTTAGTTAGAATTAAATTGAAATTAAAGTAAATCAACATTTTGTACTAAGACTATTTTGGACAGCAGCAGTAGTCTAAGTTTGAAAAATCACCAAAAATTGTAGAAATTTAATTAGAGGATGAATAAAATATGAAATTAAATATTATTGAGTCTAGTTTCTTATAGAAGAAACGATATAAGCAATTGAATTTTAAATTATGAGATATAATGAATTTTGTGAGACAAGGTCAGAATGAATTCGGGTTCCACTGTTCTGACTTTGGAAAATCACCAAAAATTGAATAAAAATAATTAGAGGCTTAAAGTTATATGTTTAGAATCCCTAATGAGTCTATTTTCATTAGAAATCAACGAGAATGTTATCCGAGTTCTTTACTGTGAGATAATTAATTTTTAGTGAAGAAGTGACGAAACTGTCAGACAGCAGAATAGGGGTGAATTTAAAGAATAAACTGTACTTAATGGCTAAACCAAAAATTCTGAAAATTTTATTGTAAGAATATTTGTGAGTCTAGTTTCTGGAAAAATTAGCGGATCTTAATTTAGAATTTTATAACTCAAGATATGAATTAGTAATGTATTAATGATTATGAATTGTATTAATTTCGTAGTCAATGTGGTACCAGAAATCTCGGCTAAGAAAGGACAAGACAAAGTCAACGGGAGTTAGCTCTAAAATTTACGGTTTGTATTTCTATAATCCGAACCTAATACTTAATTGTTGAATTTATTTCTTAATATGTATATTAAGTGTTTTGAAGTAAGAATTATTGTGTTTTGCAAATGAAATGGATTGATATAGTATGTGATGAAATTATTGAATTTATATTGATTGAATTGGCGTATATATATAGATATATATATTGAATATTGAATATATATTGATTATTTGAATTGAATTGAAATATAAATTGTTTGAAAATTTTAAATATGAGATTTGTGATATTTGGATATTTGTTATTGAAAAGTGAATTGAATTGTATTGAATTATGAATTTATGTGATTAATTAAAATGTGTATTGATTGAAAAAAATTGAAAGTGAATTGAATACCCTATTAACAGTATCGGGCTGAGTCGGATATAGTTGGCATGCCATAGGATTGGAAGTGTTCAGGGATTCTTCGACCTCGAGTCGATGAGACACTGGGTGTCACTATATTTCTTCGGATAGATTCGATGAGGTACTGGGTACCAACTTTACTTCGGCTAGGCCGATGAGACACTGGGTGTCAAATATTGCTTCGAACTATCCGATGAGGCACTGGGTGCCATATTGGTGTGTTTGGTTGGATCCGTGTATCCGCCAAGGTCCGAGTCTTGTTAATAGGGGTAAATAAGTGAAAAGATAAGTCGAGTGAATTTGATTGATTGAGCTATTGGAATGAAATGAGAAATTGAATTGAGAATTGAAATTGAGATATGAGATTGAAAACATGAACCAAAAGGTTCATGAAATGAGTGAAGTTCAAATGGATGATGATTGATGTTAGAATGAATTAAAATGGTATATTGTTAAGAAATAAAGTGTGAAAACAAGTGAATTGTGAATATATTGTATAGAATTTATACGGTAAGTAAATGAAAAGAATTGAACAAATATGTTATTGTGTTTGTTATATGACTTGTATAGAATTTATATGGTAAGTAATTGAAAATTTATCTATAAAACAAATAAATGAATACTTATAATTGTTATTGTGATTTTAAGTTTAATTGTTATATTATTAAGTGTTCGGATTATGGAAATACCACTGAGTATACCATACTCAGCGTGAGTATACCATACTCAGCGTACGGTTTGTTTCCGTGCGCAGGTTTAGTAAAGATAGAACGTTGAATCAGCATCCCAGTTCGATCCCGAATTCATTAAGGTAAAGTGTGTTAATTATTGGTAATGGCATGTACCTAAGATGTTTTACGAGAGTCATTTAGGTTGTAGATTTACTCATGAAATGAGTAAATTATGGTTGGCAACGGTATGTAGTATGAATTTTGAAATTTACTAAAAATTCGTAGTGATTCTAAATTAGTCCCGAATTGAATTTACTGTTTATATTGGACCGCGAGGGCCCATTAAAGGGACATCTTAAAACTAGGATGTGTGTAAATATTTATTTTAATTAATGACCGAAATTGGACTGTACTGACTGGTAATGTCTCGTAACCTTGTTCCGATGACGGTATAGGGTTAGGGGGCGTTACAATATGTCGAGAAAATAGATATATCAATGTTGAATTTATATCAGATATGTGCAAGTATACTAACAATGCTGCTGTTTGATGCTTATACAAGTGTCAAAACTGTTGATTGAATGATAATATATTTATTTATATGATGCATTGAATCGGTAAGTATTTAAATTTTTTTTAATGATCTGTAAATGGTAGTAATGCTCTGAAACCCTGTTCTGGCAGCGGATACGGGTTAGGGGTGTTACATTTAGTGGTATCAGAGCTACGGTTTAGTCGGTTCTCGGACCAAACGTAGTATATGTGAAGTCTAAAAACACATGTCATTATAAATGTGATAGTATGATATCTCCCGACTCTGATGAGATTTGTTTTACTTATAAAATGATATGCTTTCTAACCCAAGATAATTCTGATAATGCTAAAAACGATACTCAGGTATATGAGTAAAAAGTTGATTAAAATGAATTGGAATTCATAAGGTATGAATAAATACATGTTGATGATGAATGTTATGTGTATTATTAAAAGTAAATTATATTGCTACACGAAATATTGTGCTGATGACTAAATTACAAAATATATAAAAGTCGTATATGAAGTACATGATAAGGATTATTAGTAAATTATGGATGAATAAGAGAATTTCAAAAAAATATTACATGTATTAAAGGTAGAGAAGACATAAATAAACGGATTATTGGTACAAGGATTAAATTATAAAGCACGTAATAGTATTATGCGAAAGGTGTAAAAGTGATATGCGTGCATGAAATAATTTTCCCAAGTAGACAAGATTAGAACTACCAGGATATTAAGGGACCTCAGCATGTTCTTTGATTTTCTAGCACGTTAGTGCTATCTGATTATTAGCACATTCAACACATTCGTACTCTCTGTATAGCACTTCAGTGTTCTCTGTTTAATAGTGTATAATAATGCACCTCTATATAAGTCTCGTATATCCGAAGTATTCTATCTAGTCTACTGGGCCTCTGCTAAGTAAAAAGTAGACAATTTTCGTTATGAAGAAAATGATTATCTCTGAGTAAAAATGTTAGTTATGATGAAGCAGAACTCGTAAAAGTACGGATAAATGTTTTATAGTACTTGAGAATGATAAATGTTATATGAGTAAATACATGGAAATTAAATTATGAGGCTTTATGATCTATACTCCTTTACTAATACAGTTATATGCAATGAAATGCATAATATTTATATTGATTAAGTTCAGAAGCGGAAAGTGAAAAGCTCAATGGTTGAACAATTGATAATGCAGTCGGAACTGAGAATGAGTTAATAAGTAAAGATGGGTTCTGAATAAAGATATCAGATTTTTCTTAAACTAGTTAAGATATACAATGTCACTGTTAAAGAAAGAAGTTATTTATGGGAAAATTGATTTATTTAAATATGGGTATCTTATATATACTGATATTTTCAGAGACATATGGAACTGTTCATGTTTGGATGCTATAATCAATATATGAAAAGGTTGGATAAATATGCTAATAGACAGAAATTATTGCAAGTCTAATTGATTCACAAGTGGTACTACTATATCTTTCTTTGGTTTTCCAAGCCAATATATGTGATAGAACACTTGATAATAAGATTCATATGATATTATTTTCTATTTCTGTTGGTAGAAGCTCTGAAAGGCAAATGTGAAATATTGTATTGAAAATAAATTGTGAAATGAAAGGATAGAGAATGGATATAAATGATAAACTGGGCAAATATGTTCAGAAAGAAACTATAGAACCATAGAAATAATGAAATTCATGATCAAAAGAAAACAAGGAAATTTCGAGGACGAAATTTATTTTAAGGGGGAGAGAAATGTAATACCCTGAAAATTTTTATAGTAAGATATTATCCTTGATATAGTAAAATAAGGAAATGAAGTGACATAAAGGGAAATTTTGAGTTATGTCAATATTAAGAAGTATATTATGATATATTAATTCAAGAAAGGACTAAATTGTAAAAGTGAGAAAAGTTTTGTTGCACAAGAGTAAATACTCAAAATTTAAGGGGTTAAAGTGTAAATATGAAAAAGTTGAAGGACCAATAGTGTAAATATTTTAAGAGTGGAATGATCTAGAAACTAAGGAAAATGGATGAATTAGGACCAAATTGAATAGGTGAAGAACTATGAGGGACTAAATTGCAATTTTACCAAAATTAAATGATGACTCAAGGATGGAATTTTAAAAGATAATAAAGGGCAAAATGGTCAATTGGAAGAGAGAGAAATCTAGAAAGTAATGATGATGTTGATGATATTTTATGATTATTTAATTAAATATATATTATTTTAATGAGATATTTTATTATTATTTTATTATTAATTATTTAGTATAAAAGGAAGGAAAGATGAAGAATTTTCATCATCTTTCCATGCATGCAGCCAACGTTAGAAGAGAAGGAAAAGAAAGAAATTTTCTTTTCTTTACAATTTGGTCCTTCCACCAAAAATTCACCATTTCCACCTAGAAATCAAAAGAATTTCAATTGCTACTAAGAGAGAGAAATGTTAACGAGGCCATGGGGAGTTAGAATATCAAGTTGGATTCAAGAAATAGAAGCTGGAGGAGAGAGAAAATCAAGTTAAAGATTAGTATCAATAGAACAAGGTAAGTATATCAAGATTTCAATATGTTTTTAAGTTTGTTATTATTGATAAAACATGAAAATGATGTTATAGTAGAGTTTTCTTACATAAGGTCTTATGTTCTTGATATGTTAGTGAAGAGAAAATAAGAGAAAGTGATGAGAAATGGTGTAGAAAAAGAAAATAAGGATGTTATAACATGGTAATTAATATCTTGTACTAAAACAGTATTGGACAGCAGCAGTAGACTAACTTTGAAAAATCACCATAAATTTTATAAATCGAATTAGAAGATTAAAAAAATATTAAATTAAAGATCATTGAGTCTAGTTTCTCATAGAAGAAACGGTGTAAGCAATAGATTTGTAAATTTTGAGATATAATGAATTTTGTGAGACAAGGTCAGAATGAATTCGGGTTCCCCTGTTCTGACTTTGAAAAATTATAAAAAATCGAATAAAAATAATTAGGGACTTAAATTTATATGTATAGAATTCTGAATGAGTCTATTTTTAATAGAAATGAACAAGAACATCATTTGAATTCTGTATAAAGAGATAATTTATTTTTAGTGAAGAAGGGTTACAACTGTCAGACAGCAGAATAGGGGTAACTTTAAAGAATAAACTGTACTTATTGAATGAACCAAAAATTCTGAAAATTTTATGGTAAGAATATATATGAGTATAGTTTCAGGGAAAATTATCGTATCTTAATTTAGAGTTCTAGAGCTCCAGATATAAATAATTTAGTGACTATGACATAGATGGACAGCTTGAATATTCATAAAAGTAAATAATAAAAATTATGGATAATGTTACTTACAAGTGTGTTATCTACATTAAGGATGTGGAATGGAGAGGAGGAGGAGGAAAAATATGTATGAATATTCATCTAGCATGGCTAATTTGCATATTTTAGGCTCAGGGACTAAATTTAATAAAAATAAAACTTTATGGGCAATTTTGTAAAAATGTCAGAAATGACCAAATTGCATGAAATGGATTATTTTATTATTTAAATTACAAAATTGAATGAAATTATTAATTTAGTTCAAGATCGGGGGAAAACATGTTTTAGGGATTAAATTGAAAAGTGTTGAAATTATAGCAAATTCTGATATTTTATAGAATTCATGGACTGTTATCAATATATATATGAGAATAATAGCTGGAAATAAGGATTAAATTGCAAGAATTTTATTTTCCTGACCCTAATGGCGAAATCGTCATTAATTAAAAGTTAAGGGCAAAATGATAATTTTACCTAGAGCATTAATTAAATGCATTAGAATATGAAATGAATGAAAATGATGATCAAATTTATTTATAAAGATCCGGACGACTCAAATATGAGACTTGATCGTGAAAAAGAAAAGATATCGGATTACTGAAATTATAAACACAAACAAGCAATGAGGTAAGTTCATGTAACTTGAATTATATTCTTAAATGCTTGAAATGCATGTTTTTGATATGAATATGATTTGAATGTTCATTATATGAAATTTTATGAAACATTGACATATTTGATAAAAGAGGAAGAAATCCCGGTTGAATGAAAGGAAAATTCGATGGATCTCTGAAAAGGAATTGACGGTAAAAAGGATCTAGCTCGGACGGGTGATCCTATCCTGATATAGCCCTCCCGAAGAATACATGTAAATGGATTTAGCCCGGACGGGTAATCCGAATTAGGGTCTGAATTTAGCCTGGACTGGTAATTCAGATCCAAGCTCATTAGAGTAATTGTCGTTGCAGGGGATTTAGCCTGGACTGGTAATCCCGACAATACTCTATGAGTTTATATTACAGGGGATTTAGCCTGGACTGGTAATCCCACTGTAAGGATGAGGTTCGCGGGAGTGTGCTCTCTGATATGAAATGTGTAAGACCATGGTTGAAAGATACCATGGCAACCTGATATGAAATGTGTAAGACCATGGTTGAAAGATACCATGGCAGCCTGATATGAA
Organism: Gossypium hirsutum; assembly: GCF_007990345.1. Classification (NCBI taxonomy): domain Eukaryota; kingdom Viridiplantae; phylum Streptophyta; class Magnoliopsida; order Malvales; family Malvaceae; genus Gossypium; species Gossypium hirsutum. The sequence goes on along the minus strand of NC_053428.1, from coordinate 20,412,707 downwards.
ACGTGTAAGACCATGGTTGAAAGATACCATGGCAGCCTGATATGAAATGTGTAAGACCATGGTTGAAAGATACCATGGCAACATGACGGGAAATAAATAAGACCATGGTTGAAAGATACCATGGCAGCGTGACATGAAATGAATAAGACCATGGTTGAAAGATACCATGGCAACATGACAAAAAAATGAGTAAGACCATAGTTGAAAGACACTATGGCATCATGTCAAAGATAAATAAGACCGTGGATGGGAGACGCTATGACATCTGTTGAACAATTGATATTCAGGTAATATGTATCAGATGATGAATGGTCATATGAAATAATTATAAAGATAGATAAACGAAATAAGTATAAGTACATGGAATATAATTTATGTTAAGTTTGATATAAACTATTACCGGAATAAATATACATAAAATATATGGAAATGATAGAGCATGAAATATTGATATAATGAAATGAATGATATATGCTTATGAAGAAACGGTAAGAGCATGATATGTTTCATGACATGTACATATATGATTATCTTTGATATGTTGATACAAGGAAATTATGTAAGTTGAGACTATTATTAAACTCAAGTGCGATATGTCGAGAAAATAGATATATCAATGTTGAATTTATATCAGATATGTGCAAGTATACTAACAATGCTGCTGTTTGATGCTTATACAAGTGTCAAAACTGTTGATTGAATGGCAATATATTTATTTATATGATGCATTGAATCGGTAAGTATTTAAATTTTTTTTAATGATCTGTAAATGGTAGTAATGCTCTGAAACCCTGTTCTGGCAGCGGATACGGGTTAGGGGTGTTACAATGTTCGCGAACATTAAACAAATGAACAATAGCACACATAATTTTAAATAAACGAACTTTAACAAAAAAATTAAACTTTTTAACGAATACAAACTGAATACGAACAAGCTTAAAAATAAACAAATGAACATGAACAAAGGTTTGTTTTCGTTTGTTTAAGCTCAGTTCATTTACAGAAATGTTACCACCACTCTAATCACATTCAGTTTTGACGAAATTAAACTTTCATAGGCCTTCCCTGGAATACAAAGCTGAAGACAAGTCACTCTCGGAAAATTAAAAAAAAAATTTAAGACATCAAAAATAAAGTAAAAGTAAGAAGTCACGAATGAAATAGAAAAATAGTGCACATCAAGTGTTTGAATAAATACTTTAAAATATATTCAAATTATGTTCCTAGATCCAATAATACAGTTTACTTTACATCGATAGCCGAGATTCGAGCTTATCTACAATTGAGATTTTTAAGAGATCGACTTAATCCTTTTAAGATTACAAAATCAAATTTGAGAATGTGTGTATGATAAAACTCAGGCACCCTATTCCCCTTGTACAAAACTACTATACATTAGTGGGGGATTTGCTTTGTGCTCAAACAAGTTTTCAGGCAACAGATACACACAACTATAGTACTCGTATATTTGCAAAAGGTGGAAAATGGAGGCTTCACTTGATAATCAATTAGTTCCCTTTCTATTGAAGCAGGTCAGATTGATTTTCAAAGGAACGGTGATTCCGTAGGCCGAGCAGAAAACTTGAATCAGACAGAGCACTGTCTGTCTGATCTTTTTGTTTCATCCCATGATGAACACTCACTACGCCAAAGCCCAAAAGGGTTGCTAGCTATCATATGGGATCGAATTAGTGAAAGAAGTGCTTCTTGGAAGACATATTCAAGTGGAAGGAGGTCATCTTGACCGCTATAGTTTTGTTTTCCTTTTCTAAAATTGTTGGGTATAAGCTGCCACTTTAAAACCCAAAATTATGTTTAGTCTATTTTTTTGTGTAAATTAAATATTAGTTTGATTCCATTTTGTTCTTTGAAATTTTGGAGGATTCGAAATTCATTGTTTTGGATTTTATTTTTAAAGTAATGATCCTTTTACTTGATTGTTGTTTATATTATTATTTATTAAAATGTATATATGGAGAATATTTCTTTGAATAAGTTTTCTTTTAGGGTTACTTGTTATTATGGTATTCATGAGGGTTGAATTATATATGATTTTTTTACTTAGCCAAATATTTTGCGCTTGGTCGAAATTAGAATAATTATTTCAATTTTAAACAGTGACAATAATACTGAATATTTTAATGGTTGGACTAACATTTAGTTTGAAATTTTATGAAATTTTAAGAATAAGTATAATGTAATTTGAAAAATTTTAACGAAATCCTAAAGGGACACCAACATCTTTATGTTTCAAGTTTCAGCAAAACCCTAATTTAAATTCGTTTAAAGGTAAAAAGCCCTTTAGTTAAAAAAATTAAAAAAAATCAACTAATTCTTAAAAAAGTTTATATTGTTAATTCCTTAATGACGAAAAAATTAATTAAAATATTTTATTAACGAAAACTGTTAGTTAATTAATTTAACCGTTAGTAGTGCTAATACAACTTATTATAGAGACATAAAACTTAAGAAAAATATATATTAAATAAATTTAGATAAATGGTTGTTGAAGTCATTTTTATTTATTTATTGATACTCCAATGTAAAACTATAAAAAAAATTGATGATATTGACAACATAGTTGCCAATGTGATAATCTTCCCTAATAATAAAATACTTTTTGGAAGGTTGAAGTGGATTTTGAAAAGAAAAAAGAGATAGAATACTCACATAATTGTGGACTCAAACTTCAATATTTGAACTTAGTACCTATAAACGTCAAGATATTATTAATTATACTTTATAGGATTGTCAGACGACACAAACTTTCATAATGATCGTAGATTACCCTAAACTTGAGTCTTATAATAAAAATATCTTTTACAGAAACATATAATAAAAGCCATAATCAAGTAAAAAACCAAATTAAATGTATGCATTTAAAGATAATATCTCCAAATATAAATAATAAATAAGAAATAAAAATAGTTGAAGGAAAAAAGGAAAAGTACTGCTACATAATCTTATTTCCAAAGTTAAGCGAAAAAGGAGAGAGGGAGACCGAGGGAGGGAGGAGATATTTTGAACACTCCAACAAATATCTGGCGCTTGTTTTAAGGAGTGATGTGGCTGTGTGAAAGTCCTATGACACGTGTAAAAGTGATGACAAGTGTAACTTTCTTTTTGTCAATCCTCATTCCTCGACTGATTACCTTTTCATTACATCTCACCTGCCATCATCTCTACCCCTCCCTTCAAATATATGTCTTCATCGCTCTAAGGATCTTTTCTTAAGTTGTTTTTTGCATGGAGGGTATGAACAGAATTGAGCCTCGGAGGAGTCTAGAGGCGTCTCCCTCTCAGTTGACAAGTGTAAATTACATATGGGTTTGTAGCTCAATTTCCTTGCTTCACTTTAAAACCACCTAATATACTAATAAAACACTTTTATAGGCTAATTTTTTATTTGTTTATTTTCAAGCATGCATCTTCTTTTAATTTTTCATTTACAACCTTTCTTCTTTTGAGCATTAGTTTTATAGTTTGGTGTTTATTTACTTTAATTTTGGATTGTTGTTTTCTAATCTGGTTGCCAGCAAGAATTACGTACTGTTTTAATTTCTTCCCTTTTGCAATAACTTGCTGATGATGTGTGTTGATGATAATACAACAGAGTTCTGTGGTGGCAGAGACTACCTCTAATGAATGGACAGATGAAAAGCACAGTTTATACCTTAATTCCATGGAAGCATCATTTATTAACCAGTTATATGATTCTGTGAATCTTGTTGGCTGGAACTCACAAAAGGAGAAATTGGAAAGACCAAAATCATCAAGGCAAATACACTGTACCTCTTCTGGCCAGGTTCAAGGCTGATCTCTGCTCCTTCATAATGATAGTGTTCCTCTGAATTCCCTATGCAAAGTCTTATATACTGCTTTCTTCCCATCTATACTGCAGTTTAAAGTTCTTCGAGGTGGTTGCTGGAAGAAGATCAATTTCGAAAGACCTGGATTTCAACCTAATAAAACTAATGGCTCTCGTTCTTTTGTGGGAAGCCCTTGCATCCACCAGTTCAGATCTGGATCTAAGTCATGTGTCTTAGCCTCCTCTAGTCTTCAAGGCAATGCTTCAACCAGAGGTAAAAACAAACAATTTAAATGAACACTTTCATGCATCCCATTACCCATAGTTGGCCGAGATTGTGAAGATAACATTATTTCACTTGGCAGTACTACAACAGATGTCCGCACTGGTATTTCGGTGTGTGCATGATGATTGAAAATTGAATGGTCCATATGTCAACGTTTCAATTGAAGTGCTTTCACTAATATTTTTCATCTCTATTATAATCACCATTTCTATATATATGTATCAAAATGAACATTTTATTCAAGATTATCAGAGCTTTGGCTGGAGTTTTTGTTTGCAGAGGTGTCTGATCAGAACTTCGTAGATGAGGAAAAAGGTGAAAAGGCTAGCAATGAGAATGTAGCTCCAAGAAGCTGAAATCTTTGGTAACTGTTGCTTCATGTAATGATGAGATCAAATTGTTGGCATTGCCATTGATTAATGATCACCTCTTTAGTCCTAAGTTTCTGAATACTTTTTCATTTTTCTGTTTTTTAGTTTCATCCTTAAGGCGAAGCCTGCTTTAGCAGAAGTACCTAGCTTAACATGTATTGGCACGGCAGCTAGATAAAGAGCTTCCACCAGTGAATATTCATTTGGAAAATAGCAGATGTTTTGTTTAGTTACATCCTGATATAGTAAGCAAACCCAAGGATACTCTATAAATATTAAAAACTATTGTGACTTCATACTTAATGCTTGTGTTGCTTGCATTTGCGTACGTATAAAGGAATGACACTAACAAAGAGACAGATAGGAGTAGTTCATATAGGGCAGTTTGTTTCCTTGCAAATATAAACAAGTGCGGCCGACATTAGTATTTAGTGCCAGAAAGATGAGTTATAGGGTTCAAATTTGAAGCATTGGCGATATATAAATTTATACACTTACACAGGCAGTGATGGTATGATCTGAGAATATTTTGGTCTACCCTGTCCTTCTATATGTGCATACTATTGCCATAGCAGTTTTTGAACTCAGAATGGATACCTTGTTATCATCTTCATTGTGTAACAAAAGGTTTATACTAATTTTTAGTGGAACTACAATGCGTAAAGTAGAGCAATGCGTTGCAGATAGTTTGCTGTGTCCTATTTTGCAGTTTTCATATATAGTTCTTTTAAATTGTAAATGATATTATTTTAATAGTTAAATTTTGATCTTATTTGTTATTTTTAGTATTGCTACAACTATAAAAAAATTATATATAAAAATCAAACATGATTTTAATTAAAATGTTAAAACTAAAACCCAGGGTTCGTTTATTTATTTAATATAAGAAGACAATCTTTTTTATGAACAAAGTGAAAACATACAGGGAATACAATGAGAAAAAATACCTACAATCCTAACTTAACAAAGTTGAAACTAGTTTATTAGCTTCTCTACATGTCCAATTCAGGGCTTCAGCATCATTGATATTGTAAATTGGAAGAGTCTTCGCATGATTATATCATTCCATACTAATTGGATTTCCCAAGTCACCCCAAGTAGTTTCTCTTTAGTCCAAAACACTACAAATGAGAAACCCATACGATAAATAGATGCAACGATGAATCGAGAAATCAACAACTTGCTTTTGATCCCAAAGGATTGATGGAAAATTTTTCTTGTGATATCTTCCGGATCTTCGATCCAACATACACGTTATAAGTCGGCGTCGTGATGCTCTCTATTCTCGTCACCAAATTATTTTGCATTAGTAGTTAGTGATTACATAGGCTCTCATAAGCTTTAATCGCTCTATTGACGTAAACCGTAGCCATGATGATAACGATTGGATTTGGGGTTTTTTTTTGTCGTTTCTTAACTAAGTTGTTATTCAATTTGATCAAGACATTAAATAGTGTTGAATTAGTTTCGTTCGGTTTTTGTTTCAATAACATAAGAACTAATATGAATCAGGATCATTTGCAAGTTATACATTTTTTAAAAATTAATGTGTCTTTCGTACTTTCAAAAAAATAGTGTCTTTTATATTTATTTCACTATTGATAAAAATTAATTAATCTTTTGGGAGTCATGATTTTCTTTTTTATGATATTGTTTTTAAAATTTGAACTTTTTTTAAAATACAAATATATTTTGTCATGCGTAATTATATACCTAGGTTTTAAATTTAATCATATATTGAATTTTTTAGTTTTATTTGTTGACTTTAGTTTAAATTGTATTAATTTTTAGCTTGTTTATGTTGTAATAATTTGATTCTACTTTACGATTACTTAGACAATTTGTTCTTATAGTATTTACATTTATAATTTGATTGTGATATATTTGTTACACTTAATCAAAATTGTTTTATCATTATTTCTTGAGACCGTGTACGTACTTACACCGTTTAGTGTGTGTTGCGTGTGAATATTGTTATAAGTTGAGGAGATGGAACAGATTCATTGTCAAAAAAGAATGAAGGACAAGTAAATTTGGAATTTGCTTTATGGTTTGGTTAAGCTAATTGTAGATCAGCTGCCATTGACCTTATGGCCCATGGGCTTTGGTATTGAGGTTGAGGGCTAATCTTTGATTTTCTTTTTTTGTTTATAAAAAAAAACTAACTTTCACGCCTTGCCTGTGAAATTATAGATAACGAAGATATAATATTAATAACTTAACTTTCACTATTTTAATTTTATCATTTTCATTTTAATTTTTTTATATTTCTTTGGTCTAAATTGTTTTTCTTTGAAATATCATGACCTGATAATTTACGTCACATTTCATATGTAATTTATAATAAAAATTTCTGGAAATTCCTAAAAAAATAAAAATTCTAGAAATAATTGATAATAATATCCAGCATCATTTTCAAAATCAAAATTAGAGAAAATTCTCAAATTCTTAAATTTAGAGAAAATTAAAATTTATATTAGTTTTTCTCTTTCGTTCTTTTTTTTTTCCCCCTTCAGAGAGAAACCAAAAATGATATTAATCTAGAAATTTATCACCCAACGCTTAAATTGGAAATTGAAGCCGGGAATATCCAGGAACCTAGCTCCATGTCCCAAACAAAGAAATTTCTATGGTAAACTTGTCCTAGTTCTTCTAAAAGACGTATCTTTTCTTTCCCTTTTTCCTTGTCAACTTAGGGTTTCCCTTTTTCCTTTTTTTAAAGATTTCCTCTTACCTTCTTCACATTAGTCTTCATCATTGGTTTTAACCCCCAATCTTTTTATACCTAACAGTTTCAATTCGTGCCTAATTCCTGAAACTTGCAATGCCGCCATTTTTATCGACCTCAAAGGCGGTCGGGTCGGTAATATCCCGTAGAAATGTGATTAACCAGTTTGTTGGGCACGCAAAGAACGGAGGGCGAACCGGGAACTTCGATCAAATCCGATGGGTTACTAGTATTTCCGGTATCCAAATGCCGTCGGTTCACCCGGTACTTGGTTCACGCAAGGTGGATTCCATTGTTCCATTAAACTATTTTTTCAATCATTATACTTTCCAAAGGAGACAATTTTTAGGCTGTGGTGACGGCGAAGAAGGCGGCGTTTTATCTAAAGTTTACGAGGAAAGGATCGTCATGGGGTAATTTTATAAAAAACCTTCTCATGAATAAAACTTGTTTTACTTCCGTTAAGAGATTTAAGTTAGTATTAGCATAAGATTTCTTATTGGATTAAGATGATTTTGTTGATAATTAGGTATTCGCCAGAACAATTATTTGATGTGGTCGCAGCTGTTGATTTGTACCACGGATTTGTTCCTTGGTGTCAGCGGTCTGACGTAATTAAACACTATCCAGATGGATCGTTTGATGCTGAATTAGAGATTGGTTTTAAGTTTCTGGTTGAGAGTTATGTTTCTCATGTAGAATTAAGCAGGCCAAAGTTTGTAAAGGTAATAGCAGTGAATTTCACCCTTATATTTAAAACTGCTGCTTTCTCTTCGCTTGGCTTTTATGTGTTCTGTAAGCTGATGATATCTACTTAGCGACGTCTATTGTATTAAGATATTGGATATTTGATGTTTGAAAATATTGCAATATGCTAATTACAACACATTTTATCTGGTAGATACTGAGATGGAGTTGAATTTCAATACACTGTTTAGCTGTAAATCTTTTTGCATGCTTTGCCATTTCATGAAATTGAAGATTTGTGACAACATTTACATTGAGCATGCTATTGTCTTTCTCTGGATATGCTACTTGCAATCTGTTAAAGCCTTCATTGTCCTATATATCTACGAATAGAGTAGTTCTTGATGTAGATTGGTTGCCTGTCTGAGAATGTTTCTGAGGCAACTTATGTGAACTCTATGCAATGCATTTAGGGGGATTCAGATGCCAAATTTTGGATTAGGGTGAACTGGGCATGATTGAGATATGATACTTAATGTTTTGAACAGAACCTCACCAAAACTGGAATGAAGCCATTGGACAGCAGCACATGTTTTTGTCTCTCTCCCTTCTCCCAAAATATTGGAGTTAGAAGCCATTGCCATGTAGCCTCAACTTAGAAAGAAATCATCTTATTTCCAGTCAAAACAATCTCAAACTTCAAAGTTTGCCTGAATGTTTTGGGTACCATTTCAAGTTATCTTATAGTGGGTTTTTATTTGTTTAACCTGTATGCTCGTGGAGTATGTATGTGATCTCTTTTGCTCTTTAGGATTGCAATGGCATGCTACTTCATATTGATTGCTTTTAATTAGGGTTTCCTCTTGGCTGGATAATACGAAGAGTCTTTTCTTAGTCCCTGTCTATGGCATCTGTGGGCTACTATTTTGTACTTGTAAATTATAAAAAAGATATTGCTTGGCATCTGTATGGATGATCCCTTTTTTTTTTTTGGTCCATGAATTTAATTTTTACCCTTACTGATGATCTGACCCTATGTAATGTTTTTGCAGTCAACTGCATCAGAAAGTAGTCTTTTCGATCATTTGATAAACATTTGGGAATTCAATCCTGGACCAGTCCCAGGAACTTGCAGCCTTTACTTTCTTGTGGACTTTAAGTTCCAGTCACCACTCTATCGGCAGGTAATGTCCTAATAGGCCATAGGGCGTTTATAGGTCATTACCAATACTTGATTTTCCCTCTTGTGGTATGCATGTAACAATCACTCTGCTGTTTGTTTTTTGACTTATTATTTCTTTTCTCCTTTGACGAAATGTTGCCAGCCTCTTGAGTAGTTGTTTTAGATTCTTGTTAACCACCTGAACCTTCTTCCCTTCTGTTCTCTTTTAATATAACTGCATCCATATTGTCAGCTAGATGGGTTTCAAAGCATTTTATTGCTTGAGAGTGTATATTTTCGGTTGTGGATACATATAGCCAAATATATAAATATCCAAGGACCAACAGAGTTTTAACTATTAATTTTATGGCTTTATAATAGATAGGTTTAAAAAAGGAAAATTTTTATCTGAGGTAGCTTCAATAGTCTTGGATCATCCTAATATTTTGGTGTAACAGGTGGCATCCATGTTTTTTAAGGAAGTAGTGTCCCGAATGATCAGCTCATTCAGCGAACGTTGCCGATTGATTTATGGGCCGGGGGTTCCAGTCCTTGAGAACTCTTATGGAGAAAGGACATAAACATTTGTTTTCCAGAAGCAGCGTTTGAAGTGCATTTTAGGACAGCAGCTGGAATTATAAGGATACAATGCCTGCTGGGTAGTGTGTTTTCTGCACTGCCCAGCCATTAAAACTTGCCTTAACCATATTAGGTATTCGTTTGCCCTCATCCAATTTTCACAAAGATCAAGTGATTGTCATTCAACCAATTTTCAGCTCTGTCTATATTTTACGGTTTACAAATTGATAACTATTGAATTATCGATCATGCATTTGTGTTGTTGCACCCAATAATCTTATAATAGCATGATAATTTTCACTTTAGTTGGAATGAAGGGGTCTTCTTTTTAGTGTTGATAATGCACACTGGTTCTTGTTTCCTTTGCATTCTAAAATTTCACCATAAATTTGGCAAGTTAAAACGACTCATCGGTCCAGGCATATATGCCTATTTTATTTTCTCTCTAGAGGCCACAATGCCTATTGTCTACCCATAGCTAAAGTCTGGGCCTTAGGCCCAATCGTTCTGATATTATAAACCCAATAAATTTAAAAAATCTAATTGGAAAGATATTATTTAGTGGAAGTATAAAAGCCTAATGAGGTTGCGTTATAGTGAAAACTTATGTAATTCGGATTTAATTATTACAATTTACTTATAAATTAAGTCTTTTCAAATTGGTATCCTGGCACGGTAACTTTTAGCTTTTCATTCATATTTAACAAGCGGATGTGTTCGTGTGTCTGTATGGGTGGAATGCGCTTTTCTTGCCATGATTATTACAAGTAATATTTGTTCCTTCTAAGTTATAATCGTGTCATAGTCATCAATGTCTCTTAAGTTATAGAACAACAATAATAGAGCTTTGCATCTCGTTTAAGGATTTAATTTAACTTGATTTTCGAAGACTACTGAATATAGGTGAATACAAGACAAAATTAAATCTTCTTAAAGCTTAGGATATTGTTGGGCTTTTGCATTTGGAGGTAGAAATAAATGTTGAGAGGAAATCCGGGATGTGTTGTTCTAATTTTATGAAGTGACAAATCAAGCATTTGAGGATGCTTCACCATGGCCGTACTAATAATATAGGAAGAATTAAGACTATGCTAAGCTATTGAGGAACATCTTTTTTATAGGATTCAACATGTGGTAAGTGACAATGTTCCCCCAGGTGTGATAGGCCTTCATCACATCAGTTTCTGCCCACCTATTATGTTTACGTGCCCATCGAATTGCCAGTCACTAAATCTGAGTTTCAGATTATAATACACGGGTGAAGTCAAGAACAGTGATAAAAGGAGATTGAAATTAAAGATGTTCATGAGTTGAGACAGATTAATTTTCAATTTAGAAAAATTTCAGATTGGAGCACAGTTTAATCCAATAATTTCAAATAACTCATTTCATTATTTAAAAATTAAAATATATAATTTTATATATTTTTAGAGTTAAATTTAAATAAAAATATTTTTAAAATTTATTTAATAAAGACAAAACATTCTGCCCAAACCTATAACGAGTGGATTACCTAAACCATGAAGAGAGCTACAAAAAATTAGAGGAGTTAAAAAAAGTAGTCCTATCTAATGTTTAAAAATTCCTTAAACCCAAACTTCAAATATAAACAATAATTTATTGTGAGGTTGCCAAAATATAGAAACACCATATCTTTTTATGTAAACATTAAAGAATTAATGTCTCTATAACTTAATTGAATTATACATACAATTATTTAATATAATTGATACCTACTTGATTAAAAAACATTACTAATGAATAAGGTTTAGATAAAAAGTGTTACCGAAATTTATAATTTCAGAATAAATATTTTAAAAAGGCTCAAACATCAGTATTACCTTTAAAACTTTAATTTTTTTTGTTGGACCATATTTTATTATACAAACATTTGATAGAATTTGGGTATTATATACCATCCTTTAAATATATATAATTAAATTTGGGTATTATATACCACCCAAATCACATGTTGTCAAAATCTACAACACTACTCTTACATTTGGATTAGATTAAAATAAAGGAAAGTGAGGGCTCTTGTTTGGATGGATATTTTTATTAAGCCAAGGAGACTACTTTCCTTTGAATTACTCCAATTTTTTATTTATGAGGAGAATGTTGAAAAAAGGAGTAAAAGGTAATTATGTAAAATAATTTTTCCCATCCCCTTAATCTTTTTTCATAAATTATTTTGTATTAAAAATAGATTTTTTTAAAAAAAGTAATTATAATAATCTTTACTTTCTTTTCATTTGTTTAACCATTTTTTTTAAAATAACAAATTTAGCCTTTTAATGTTTATATCTCTCATCAAATTGACTCTTTTTTTTTTATGTTAAAGCTGACACTCAATTTTTTAGAATGAATTAAATTTAACCATAAACTTTTAAAAGATGGTTAAATTGTTATTTTTTAAAATAAAAATATTTTTAAAACATAACAACTCACGTGATGTATATTATACATGTATATATATATAAAACAGAAAAAAAACTTGAGTCTTAGACGGAATTAAACCTCAAAAACTAAATTTATGATTAGTTGTAGTAATATCAAGACTTGTCTATCATTGATTGTCCTTCACATCTATTACAAAGAGAAAAGAATGAATACGTCACTTTGAATATAATAGTTGATGTGAAAACAAGTGTTGGTAAAAATCTTTGGAGAAATCAATGTTCGGAAATCGATAATAAAGAAAAGCAGTGTCTGCTTTATTATTATTATTATTTATTAAGGATTTCACTTTAATTAGGTTAAGCTTTTGAACTGGCAGATGTTTTGGGTACACTTATTATAGTTTAAGGATTGACACGAGTTTGAGTGGGACTAGGGATCATAACTCTGGGCCGCACCATTTGTGAATGCCAATCATCAATCATTGTTGTAGCTACCAACACATGCGCATTGCCCCTTCCTTCAAATCCCCCATCCCCTTCCCCTTTGTTTTTCTGTAGCATTAATAAAAAAGGGTGTGGTGAAGAAGACAAGAGAAAGGAGGCGGGATTATGGAAAATGGGTAATGGATGACAGGCCAAAACTCACGAAAACGACCCTTGACAATTACAAACACCAATATGATCTATAAAATCATAGATTTAGACTCTGATTTTATGTGGACTCGCCTTTGCCATTGAATCTTCAACCAAAAAAAAAAAAAAAAAAAAAGAGCGTGTCATATCAAATATTGATCAAAGCGTTTAGAACAAAAATCATAAAAAGAAAAAAGAGAGGATGATGAGAGTGAGCCCACATTCAAATTCAATTATATGCCTATGCACCATGTAATCGATTGGCTGTAAGTAAGAGTTGTCAAGATCCCCCTCATCTATTTACCTCAAATTATAAATAATCCTAAAGCCCACCCAATAATTCATGTACTTTCGGAGATACCTCCAGCTGGAACTACTCTTTCATTACATACCAATATTTCCCACACTCTGTCCCCCCCCCCCAATCCATGATGATTGGATATATGTATTAAGCAACCCTCATTCCATATCAAATATGACCAACAGCTAATACATTATATCTTCTTCTTTTCTCTTTTTATCTCATCTACTTTTTATATCAAATAATTCAATTAATAAACTTTGATCATTGTAATTTGCAAGAATTAAGAAGCTACCCCACTTGGGTACGTAACAATGCTAAAATTTATCATTAAATTGCACAAATTTATATGCAAAAAATTAACAAAAATCAATAATATAATTCAAGTTCATGTATTTCATAAATAAGAAGAATGAAAATAAAATATAAATTGGGGTTTATATATAATAACGCGGCGAGGCGAGAAATCTCACATCAAGCAAACAAGCAGCCATGTTGAGAAGAAAATATCTGCAGTAGAGCGTTGTTAGTGTACGTCCCAGAATTGCAACTGCATTGCTGCCCCACCACACAATGTGGTCGTGGATCCCGCCCTCCACCTATTCCTATTCGTATTGCTATTTTTCATGTTGAGGTTGACTGCTTATTTTCCAAATTCAAATCAAACTAATAATAGCCATACCATTTTATTGTTAATTTAACTAAAAGGAAACTTGTTGATAAAACTAAAATTGGTATTTTTCAACCTTTTAAAATAATAATAATAATAATAATAATATAATAATAATAAAGATGATCTCGAGCTTAACAATTGGCTTATCCAATATATAGAACAAGTTGTTGATGAAGGAAGATATTCATTATTGACGGCTATTAATTTGATGCTGATACGTTATCTTGGCGTTGTCACAGCAGCTCCCAAAAGTCGTGCCTCTCATGAAAATCAAAATTGAATGTTCTTCAACTCTATCTATACGTGTGTGTGAATAGGGTCCAGCAAGTTGATAATGTAGCGAAAATCTATAGCCAAAATCTTTTACGACTGATACATTGCACATCTTTAATAATTCCGTACATGAACTTAATCCAGATATGCTTAGCTTTTGCCCACTTGCTATAATATATATCGTATATGCTTTGTACGTTTATATTTCTCGTACGGTTGTTTTATTATCATTGATTGTATTATATACTTCTAAATTATAGTCTAGGATTTTAATTGGTGTTCAAATTTTAAAATATTTAAATTGAGTTATATACGTATTGATTAGGTCTTCTACTAACTTAGCCATTAGTTTGGACATTTAATATTAAATCAGATGTGGATTAAATTATAAATATGTGTATCTATTACATGATCAATTTAGATATATTGTAATAAGAAAAAGAAGAAGAAGAAGAAGAACTAATCCTTATTTACAAATTTTTTTACACATTTGATCCAAGTTGTCAATGCAATATATATATGTGTGTGTGTTTACAATTTGTATTACATGTTTTAAACATACTCCATGACCCACATAAGATCAAAATGGGCGTTTAATGTCTAAATTGACGGTTAAACTAGAGGAATGACTCGATTGATATAATATTTAATAATTTGAAAATTGAATTAAAATATGTTGAAATTTATAGGCCAATTTAAAATTGAGTGATGGTTTGAAGAATGGATTTAACCATTTTTTATACACCTAAAACTTTTTTTAATCACCTCGTTGAATCTTAATTTAGTTGGCATCAATATTGTTATTATTGCAGAAAGATATGAGTCCAAACATTCAAAATGCATTTATACCTCTTATTTAAAAGTTGAGAAGGTGATTATATCAAAACAAATGTTTTTGATTATTGAAAATTAAAAATCTAACATGAAATGCTATGTTTTACAAGCTGCAGGCACTGCTTTACGGACTGCCTGGTTAATAAGTGAATATACTCTTAATTTTTTAAAGGTAAAAAGCATTTCATTAATACGATAAAAAAACAAGAGAAACCAAAAATCCAAAACAACATGCTTAGTTACCTTATACATCCATTCCTAAATCTCTTACTTTCAATAATGGTCATTATCCAAAATACATAGAACTTATCATGAATAAAATTATCTGCATAAAAATAAGTCTGCCTTAGAGAAATAGGAGCATTATTATGAATATATTTTAATTGGATAAACTATAAAAATAGTCACTTTATTTGTTTTAAATTAGATTTTAGTCACTTATGTTTAAAATTTTACATTTTAGTCACTTACATTATTGTTTTGTTACGAAGTGGTTACTCTACCGTTAACTCTGTTACTTCCCTAATGCGGTCCTACGCGACAATTCAAATAGATTTTAAATGTCAACTTGGATGTCTTACGTGACAAAATGATGAGTAGAATTATACCCTAAAACAATTACTACAAATTCGGTTTGATATGATGAATGAATGGTACTATATAGAATGCAAGACCCACGACTTTTAGAGTTCATTAACTAAAACAAACGTGAAAAATCAATGACTGTATTAATGGAATGCAGCCAAGGCAGTGATATAATGCAATGTGACAAGAGGTCACTAATGCATGTATGATTTTGAATTTTGTTACTTAGTCTTTGCACAGGGAATAAAATCCGAGAAAGATTTTTCTCATGATGGGAAGCCATGCATCCATCTTGAATCCTTGATGCATGCTTGAAGCAGTATTCCTGAGCCCGCCCATTCATTTTATATGTATTCAACTAGGAAATGATCAGTATTTACTTGCAAATACTATTGCTCGATGTGTCCTTCAACCTACATTGGATAATAATATATTATATGTCTATATAGTTTGAACGCATGAAACATGTTCCAAGTGCCTAGCTACGTAGCTAGCTAGCTAGCTGCTAGCTAGTCATTTACCCTAAGAAATACATATATGTCCATATATATACTTATAGCTGGGCTTTTGGAATTATTATGTAATGATGAAGCCGAGAATTTGAAATTGATAGCGAAAATTAAAATTTAAAATTAAAATAATTTTAGAGAAAACTTAAATGAAGTTGTTAATAATTATGAAGGACTTCAAATAAAATTACCCCATTTTCAAGCGCATGTGAATTGTTTTGGACCCATTTCGGGCCTATTTATCTAGGGTTTTCATTAAATTGATTAATTATTGAATATGTGAAAGTCAATTCTGTTTCTCTTTCTCCCTTTTTGCTATTCCATAGCCACGCATCACTCTTCCCGCCTAGTGATATATTTGATTTTCTTTTTAAATAAAATAGCTACAAACCTTTTTAGAAAATAAAACAATATAGGAAACCCCGATCGAATCTTAACGATATCATTACTAATATAAGAAGATGTGGGGTTTAAGCACGTTAATCAAAATTTGTATATATTCTATATTAAATCAAAACAAATTTGCAAACTTGAAGATTTATGTAAGAAAATCATCTACTCCTCCTAAAGAACTTGCATTAGCACTAATAAAAGTGTAAAGCATATTACCTGCACGTTGATAAAGCTGCTTAAGTTTTCCAAGTACATATGTTTGTGTCTGTATTATTTTTTAATTCAAAATATCATGAGTTTATATATGTATTTCGCACTAATAATTCCTTTTTATGTATACATTAACAAGTTTGTGTATGCGTGCCATGTTGGTGAGTCTATCGTATTTTGTGTAGTCATAAAGATTACTTTATTCTTTGGTAGATTGTGTATTATTTTTTTATCTTATATTTTGTATAATTTGTAATAGTGATTTAATTTAATGAAAATTACCTTCCTACTCTATTTATATTTTTGTGTATCAATTATTATAATTTTTATATGTTGCTTTGTAATTAATTTTATGTAACTTTTGATACATAAATTTTGTGTCATTTTATTTTTTAATTATTTTTTCATATTATATTTTGTATCATGTGTTAAATTTCTTTACATATGTTGTATTATTTAATTTTAACTCTAAATTTATTTAGTTAAAAATTAAATATATATATTTATGTATTATAATATAAATATGAGATAAAGACGCCAACTATTGTAGTAGCAATGGCAATAGAGATAGGCATTGCCAATAAAAGCATTGAGATAAGAAGACAGAGACATATACAGTTACAGAGCCGAATAGAGAATCAGTCCTTCTTAAAATGCAACAATTTTAATTTTAATTTTTATAATTTTTAAAATTTTAAATTAATAATAATATTATATTTTATCCTTTAAAAATGATAAGATTTTGATTTAATCATTTAAAAATTATAAAAATATAATTTATTAAAATTATAAAATTATATTTTTACTATCATAAAATATACAATTTAATTTCAATCCAAAAAAATTTCTAACTCTGCTATTCAATATACATTCCAATATTCACCATTCAAGTGTTGAAGATTTTATTTCGTTACTCAATTTTTTCTTCTTGAAAGGTAATGTAACTTTAACAATAAAACAAATCTTCTCAATTTTCACTTACAACTTAGAAATGACATAAAGCCATATTGCGCTAAAAAGCTGAAAAAATAAACAAAGCGCCATCTTTTTTATGGATTGGAATTTTTGTTACTCACTTAACTTAAAGTTATTAAGCCAAAAAGCAATTAATTTGAATTTTAAATAATTTAACTTAACCTATTATATAACTAATACTTTTTTCTTCATTTGCTAACTTGTAAATAATATGTACCCAAAGAAAGCCCTTCCAAACTTAAGGATAACCTTATAATTCATACCTCAAGTTTTTGTTTGGATTTAATTTATATTTAAATTTAGAAATAGTAAGTTAACTTGATACTTTTTTTAAGTATCTGACTAATATCACTAAATACGTTGAGGTGACATTGACAACTATTAGTATGTCGACACTTAACAGCATTACATTTTGATACGTGGCAAAAAATAAATTATTTAAATTTTATAAAATATATATATAATTTTTTTTTACAAAAAGGGAATGTACTTGAACATACTTTTTTAGTATTTTTATTTATTTTTAAGTTTTTCATAATATATCATATTTTTATATTATTATTTTAAAATTTAAAATATATAAAATCTAAAAAAAATTAAAAATTATCAATTTATAAAAACAGTACACATATATTTTTAATTTTTCATAAATTATCATATTGTTGTACCATTAAATTACAATACATAAAATTTAATAAAATCTAATGTTATATACATTTTTTTATATATTTTAGATTTTATATGTTTTATATAAATTATATTTTATGTATTTGACAAATTATTTTATAAAATCTAATTTTTTAATATTTGTTTATAAAATCTGACGTGAAATAATATACTTTATAAATATAATTTTTTATTATATATTTTTAACTTTCTAATAATAATCTAAAAATCTAATATTTTATGAAAAAATAGAAATATATAAAACTACTCAAAAACATGTCTAGAATGAATCTAGACAAATGATTATTTGGGTTGAAAAGTATCTGAATAATGGTTGCCCAAGTTAGTTCTAGTTTCAAATAATATTTATAATAGTTTTATAAATTTATAAGTCTATAATTTTTTAGATTTTATATATTTTAAAATTCAAAATATTGATATGATATGTTATAAATAAAAAATAAAAAATAAAAAAAATACTAAAGAAGTATGTCCAGAATGAACTTGGACATAATGTTGTCTGGATTCATGAGATGAATTGAAGAACTATTTGTCCAAGTTTGTTCCCTATGTAATTTTAAATATTTTTCTATTTTTTTTCACGTGTCAAAATGTGAGGTTACCACGTGTCACTATGTTATTAGGTGTCAGTGTGACATCAACATATTTTAATGATATTAGTCAAATACCTAAAAAAATGTACTAAATTAGCTTATAGTTTCCAAATTTAGATATGAATTAAATCTAAAAAAAAATTAAATATCAAGTAAGTACAAATTACTAAATTCAAGTACCTTCATATATATTAATTTAATTTAGATACCTTCATATATATTACCTCAAACCATAACAGTTAGAGAGACAAAAAGCATAATGTAAATTAGCTAATGCCACTCATTTCCTATAATATTTTGAATTTTTGAAAGCAAAATGTACTCAAAATATTATTAGTTCTTTAGGTGTTTTTTTTTTCAAAAAAATATTATATTAGATTAAAAGTCTGTTATGTCCCATGTCAGCATGGCTTTATAGTATTAGTTTTTAGTGCAACGTGTGTTATATTTAAAATAATTAATATAATTAAAGTAAAAAAATATTATTTAAATTGATAAACATAATTAAAATATTTTAATTATTTTGATCATAATATCAATATTATAACAATATGAAATATTTAAAATTGTTGAGATGTATACGAAGGACTGTCAACTTCCTTCACTATTGCAACAATCAACAGCTTGTCATATTTACGAGATTACCAATTTATTGAATCATATTTTTACGTTAAATTGAGATTGTGAATGATATTTAGCTCATCAATAAATATCATACTAATTAGAAAAATATATATGAAGAATCGAATTAGATCAGAACAAGTCTATCTTATCTCTTGTAACGAGGAAGTTGGATCTAATTGAAACTTTATTATCTTATTGCCAACAGTCTATGCTACCTTGATTATTATTATTATATTGTATTTGGTTATTTCAAATGCATTTTAGAAGGGATTGTAATTAATCTTTATTATGTTAGTAAATTTTCAAAACTTGTATAAGTTAATGTATTAATTATTGAACGCACTTAAATCTATTCAAGAGAGAAATATTATTTGTATAAGTACATTTAATTGTAAACCTATATAATGTAATTTTACAGATTAAGTTCTCTTAGGAAAAAATTAGTAGCGAGAGTTGTAGTTTGTAAGGATAAAAAATAAAAAAAAATCTAAAATACAAGCATTTTAAAAATTTCTCATTGTTGGCAGCACCCGTGGTGATTTATGGCAGCATGTCTCGAGGATCCCGCTACTACCAGAAGAGGTGGATAGGCTTGTTTTAACTCCGGACGACAAAGGTATTTTTTCAGTTAAGAAACTCTGATTTATGAAATTATATTTAAATTTAAATAATATGCATGGATTAAAAGAATTAGTGAGTTGTATAGACAAAATGAACTATCAATTCAGTAAGGATCTCTAGACACACTTACATATAGCTTTGAAAACTAAATCTGTACTTTGATCGTCCACATTGTTCACTAAATTCAGTGAGAATCTCTAGACACACACCATCTTATTTAACTTTTTTGACTAAGACTGTTATCGAATCTCTCAATTACAATTTATTCAGACACCAATCAAAGGTTTCTTTGAACTTCAAAAAGAATAGAACGTCCAGTGCTTTTCAGGTGCAGCAATAGTAATACCATGGCTAGGTGACTCGAACCTTGTAAGAAGGCGACACATGCCCTAAATGATTGACAACACAGTAGGATTTAGGACAGATTTCCTTGTCATTTGGAGATTACGTAAATCAAATCAATGTCAATACGTGTCGAAAGGAAAGGACTAGAGTAATTAAGATTCGACACATGGTAATATCCCGTATCTTAGTACATTCTACATTTTCTTTCATGCATGATCATTAACGTTGAGTTGATAACATTATTTTATTATCTTCATGTACAAATTTGGGCAATCGGGACGCAAAAGGTTGTACCATTGAATTTCAATTTATGGCAATTAAAGTATTCTCCAGTTGTTGAGCATTTTGAAGTCTCGAGAGACATTAAGGACATCAATGGTGTGTTTACACACGCAAATTTGGCTCCATGTATTTGTTTCTTCGGATGATAGGGTAAAAGATCTAACATTTCTAGACATTGGGTTAGGGTTTTATGTACTGAAGCAAATTGCGTTTTATTGTATATTTTAAAAAGTAATAAAAAAGAGTCGAAGCCATGAATAAGGTCGGAATATATAAAAAGAAAGGAATTGTAATATAATTATGTCGGTTTTTGGCAATGTAGCAAGTTTTATATCAATGGTACATATTGAGCACTAGGGTTTATTTCCCTCATAAAAGCAACTATATCTTTTTTTCTTTTTAAGAAAGTGGTGGTGCCACATTTTGATAGGTTAACCAAATACTTTGGGACAACAAGTAGTTAATAAATAATTGATACATATACATACAATCAAACATTATGATTGCTACATAATCTACTCGTATTTTTTTTACTCAGTCAATTGATTACAGAAAAAGGCATTGGGATCATCCAACCCATTCCAGTTCGAACAACGAATCAAAAGCAGCCAAACTATGCCAAAATAGGGCACAAACAACCAGAAAAATAGCAAACCCCAAAATAGATTAACAATATGTTCTAAACAAGGTATTCCTCGACAAACCTGCTTTAGCCAAGGCTTCCGCCATTCCATTCTTATCTTGATTTGTGACTTCAATCCAAACCTCAGCCATTCACCTTAAACTTCCTTCAATATTTGCGAATAAATTCCTAAACGACCATGGCCGAAGACGACTATACCTCAACCAATCCGAAACAATAATTGAATCGCATTTTATGATTAAAGGGGCCTGTTCCTTCCGAATCAACTCTATAACCATCTCTGCAGCCTCTTTAATTGCCATTAGAACCCAATTTTCAAGCCCCCCGCTGTACATCTACCAGAAAATAAAGCCGAAACCACCCTCCTATCATCCTTCAACACTCCTCCACAAGCCACTATCTCATTCATAACAAACCCTGCCAAATTGAATTTTATCCTACCCATGAGAGGAGGATCCCAAACTAAGTCTCGAGTCCTCACACAACATTTCACTGGCCAGCTCCACCAATCACTTTCCGAGAAGAAACATTCATTATGGACAACTCTTGTCCATATTAACACTCTCATTTTAGAATGAAAGAATAAAGTGTCAAGAGTTGTAACCAACCTTTCAAACACTTTACCATTCTGAGATAGCCATGTCCAACAAGACGCCGTAATCGCCACTAACCATAAGCTTTGTTGCAGACCTATCAGGGGCATGTTCTAGCACAAAGTAAAGAACTCATCAAAATTCGCCACATTCTTCCAATCAAAACTTCACCAATTAAAAATATGAGACCAAAAACTATCAATAAAAGGACATAGAAGAAACAAATGATAACATTTTATGTAACTCTATCACACCATGCACAGCCACTAGATAACGGATCCAATTGTTCCCTCGCCTAATCAAAAAATCTTTCGTTGGTACACAATTAATCGCCAATTTCTACATAAAATTATGCGCTATTGGTGGAACCTTCAATTTCCAAATTCTTTCGAACGGAAAATCAATAACACCCATTCCATCAACAGACAACAAGTACGAAAACTTCATTACTGAGAACTCCCCCCACTATTGTGAATGCGCAATATCCGATCCTCCACATCCTCGTTCAGTTCTAAAGTCCCCACCAACAACTTCAATCTATCCACATGCAACTCTCTTTATCTAACAACTTTCTCGAAAAACTTTATCCCACTGTACCTCTTCAAAGCTATTACTGTAACCACTTCACAAACCAAACTATTCTTAACCTTTGCTAGTCTGAAGAGTCTTAGAAATTCCACTTTTAGTGATCAGTTCCCGCACCACACATCCTCCCAAAATAACACCAATTTCCCATTTCCAAGCACCCATCTAAAAGAATTCTACCCAATCCATTTAAACACTTTCTCACTTTTGGAATTTTCCACAATTACCATGCCGAACTACTGACATTTCCTTTGTCTTGGTCATCTTCAATCTCCAGTTTTGCTTTGACAAACATACTTTGATTTTATCACCTTTCTCCACAAAGTATTTGTAATGACTCGATAGTCAGGGGTGTTAGAAAGTGAAGCTCGGGACTCCGTCCTGTAAAACAATTTCATCTTGTAGCGAATTAAATTTTAAATAGTAAATTTTCATGAAATTAGAAGTTGTTAAGATGTAGGGATCAAATCGTATAGGTATTAGAAGTTGAATTATAGATTTAAATAAATTAAAGGGAGTAGAATAGTAAATATACATTTACTTAGTGATAGTGGATGACATTGGTGCTATGTGTTATATATATGCTAACTTAATATATATGTTATAATAAATAAACAGTATAAAATTTATGTATATTATATAATAATAAATAAAATGAAAACAAAATTAAAAGAAAGAAAGTGGAAGTAGAAAGAGAGAATACATGCAAATTAAAACAAAGAAAAGAAAGAAAGAAATAGTAAGGGATGCACGACATTAGGGGTTTCTAACCTTCCAACTTAAATTGGTTAGTTAATTTAGTCTATTTTCTTATAATTTTTATGTTTTTGGAATCCCAGTATCTAGGGCTAGCCGACCCATGTTGCAATTTTTAGTATTGCTTAAGATTTTAGATGTTGTTATTGTTGAATAGTTTAACTACTAAGAGTTAAATTGATAGATTTTTAAGTTAGAAGTGAAAAAGGATTAAATAGTGAAATTATTTATTGATTTTGAGCAATATGAACTAAATTGAGAAAAAAATTAAAATATAGGATAGAATTGGAAAATAGGGAGTTAAAATTAGCTTTAAGTGAAATTAGTATAAAAATATAAAGTTAAATATGAAAATTAAAATGAGTCTCGATTCAGGGACTAAATTGATGATTAAGCAAAATGTGGTGTAAATTTTAAATTGAGTTGTGTATTATTAATCTATTGTAATTATTTTATTTCGTAGTGAACATCGTTTCAGAATCCTCGAGTAAGAAAGGAAAAGACAAGGTCGACGCCAAATAGCTCAGAATATACGGTTTGTGTTTCCATAATCTAAATTAAATAGTAGATTGTTGCATATTTAATTGTTTGCAATATGATAATCATTTGAGGTGAGTACTTTGACTTTGGGATTGAATTGAATTCATAATTGATTTGAAATGGATTGGTTTTGTATATTATGAAATATGTTGATTATATGAATATTGAATTGAATATATGTGATAACATATATATATGTATATGAGATTGTGACATTGATGTATTAAAAAGTGAAATGAAACCCTATTAATTGTTCCAGGCTAAGTCGGATATAGATGTCATGCCATAGGATAGAAAGAGTTTAAGGATTTCTTTGACCTCGAGTCGATGAGGCACTGGGTGCCAACTTGCTTTGGTTTAACCGATGAGACACTAGGTGTCAACTTATATAGCATTGGGCACAGTTATTACTTCAGATATGATGAGACACTGGGTGCCAAACTGGTTTGTTGGTTAGATCCATGTATCCTTCCAAGTCTAAGTCGTGTTAATAGGGAAAATTAAATAATAAATTTATTTGTTTGATATTGAGATGACAAAGTTGAGAAATGAATATGAGATGAGAAATGAAATATGAAATGATAAAATGAGATCAAGTATGGATAAAAAAAGATGAATCATGCCATTGCATGAGTTGAATTACCAAATGCTATATATATGAAATACCATTGATATGTACTTGAACATGTGGAATCTAATAGATGTAAATGAAGAATAAGTAAATTCATATTTTCGACTTGATATATATATATGTTTATAACATTACTTGCATTTTAACTACTCATATTAAGTTTAAATTGTTCGTATTATAAAAATACCACTGAGTTATACTCAACGTGCGGTTTTGTTTTCTGTATGTAGGTTAGGTACTTTTCAAAATATAGTCTGCTCAGCATCCAACTTCAATCCCGAGCTCATGTGTGGTGTTATTTCATTTTGTAATGGCATGTACCTAGAGGGTCCTTTGTTGATGTTGTTTATAATGTGTTGGCATTTTGGTTTGTTAGTGAAATGATGGTTGATTGTATATATGGTTGTGGTTGAGGCTATGTTGGTATGTTAGCCTAGTTATAGTTTTGGTATGTGTTTAGCTGAAAATTTTGGTAGCCTAAGTAACTAAATATTGGTTCAATTATGGTAAAATTGGTATGAATGAAAGTCTTTAAATGATTGATGTGTAGTTGGTGTATTTTATGGTATAAAATATGGTACCAATAAGGGTGCATTGGTTAGGCACTTAAGGTAGTTGTTTTGGCATGTTTTGATCAGGTTTAATTAAGTTTTGAATAGGTTAAATGGTTAGTAATTGAGTTGCTTAGTGTCCAAGAAAGCATGAAATAGTAAACTTGAGTTTTAAGGTACATTTAGGTGCATACGGCCTAAGACACAGTCTATCACACGGCCATGTGTCACACACACGCGTACGCCCTGGGTGTGTTGAAAAATAATATAGGTATAGTTTCCACTCTGGCAGGGATACGGCCGTGTGTCTCAAGTTAGGGAGTTACACAAGCAGAGACACGGGTTGGGACACGGTCGTGTGCCTCAACTTGGAGAGTCACAAGGTCTGGAGGAGAATCCAGCTCCTGAGATGGATCAATTGACTTTCTTCGAGTAATTTCTTGCCTCCTACTCCGTGTTTTTTCTAGGTGCCCTTCTAGGGTGTTTATATAGGCTTTAGAATGTTTCCAAACCCTCAAAAGTGGCATTTTTCGAGTAGAACTAGACTTGGGCTCGACAAGGACACGCTAGTGTAGGGTGGCCTAGGCCGTGTTAGAGTCTGCTAAATAGGCACGGGCATGTGGTCTACCTGTGTGAGGAAGTCCAAGCCGTGTTGATTTCCCATGTTGACCCATTTTCTCTGTTTTTGGCCCGTTTCTCGCTCTTTTTACTCTCCTATACTCACCTAAGTATAAAACATGAAATTAAAGGATTAGGAGCATCAAATTCCACAATTCTAATGATAATTCATCCAAAAATGTGCTTAAGCATGGGATAAAATATGTATAAATTACGACTTATCAATGATCCGAAATTGATTTGCCATATCCCTGTTGAATGAGATCATTGAAGCGCACCAACCAATATTCATCAACAAGAAAACGATCCAACCAACTGATCTTATTTTTTGGTCCGAACCAAGTAAATTTCATCCCCAAAAGCGGTAAGTCCACCACCTTACATTTGTCAATGAAGTTGTTAAAAGCCTTTAAGCCCGTAAGCAACCCCACATAATTACTCCTTTCACTCCACATAATCTACTCATATCAATTTAAAAATTATTTTTTTTGTCACGTATCCCTAATCGAGCTCTGTTGACAGAGGCGAAGCTAGGGGGCTAGCAGAGGCCCCACCCCTTAAAATGAAAAATTATTATTTAGGCCCTTTTAAATTTTTTTTGAAATTTTAAATTAGTAAAGATAAAATTACACTTTGGCCCCCTAAAATTATAGAAATTTGATTTAATCCTTTAATATAAAGATATAGATTATAAAAAATTAAAATTTCATTTAGTGATCCTAAAAAATTGTTTTAGCTTCGCCCTTATCTATTGACATACATTCTTCTAATTGTATTATTTCATTGATATCTAAATATGTATTTTTAGAAGAATTTGATGGATATGAGAATAATAGAAAACTATTATCTAATTTATCTTATTATTATTATTATTATTATTGAAAAACGTTTTGTTGATCAATGTTTTGATGACTATAATAAAAAGAAAATACAAACGAGAGGAGAAAGGTCAAACAAGAAATTAAAAGTAGTAAATTATATTGCAGCATATTTAATAATGTTTAAAATTTTTTATTATTCAAACTATAAAAACTTACGAATCTAATTGCATTTATATATATATATATATATATATATTAATTTCGTTGACTGTTGTTAACTTTGTGTGGGATTGATGATGTGGTGATACTAAAAATTAATTTCATAATAACAAATTTAACTTGATATATTATATTTAAAATAAACATTCAACATTTATACATTATCTCAACTTTTAAAAAGTCTAAAAGAATTCTAAAATTATATAAAATTTTTAAATTTATAAAATAATAAATTTCAAAATATATCTAAAATTTTGGGAAAAGAGTATATATAAATTATCAAAATATCAACAAACATGTAAAAAATAAAAAAATTCTTTAGAAAATGTATAAATTATCGACAAGACACGCATATATATATATATTTATTATTTTATAAATTTAAAAATTTTATATAATTTTAGAATTCTTTTAGACTTTTTAAAAGTTGAGATAATGTATAAATGTTGAATGTTTATTTTACTAAAATTTTAGTTGAACTTTTAATGCGGCATTTAATTCAACTTTTGGAAGTATATCTCTTTTCAAATATTACATATATTATAAAAATGGTTCTCAAATTTTAAAATATTCTAATTACATCTTTAAATTATTGATGTTATATTAATAAAGTTTTTTTACTAAAATAATTAATTTAATTGTTAAATTATATATCAAATCTCATGTAACATAAGTTAAAATAAATATTATAAAAATAGATGTTACAAATATATTAATTTTGAGGTTTTGAAACTTTTACAAAAATTACCATTCTCTCTCCTTTTTTTTCAATTTTAATATATTTTTAGTTTTTAATTTAAAAAATTATACGACAACATTTTATTTTTCTTTAAAATTTTCATTTTAAATCATGACACATAAAATTTTACATGTCATTTAATGTTTATAGTAAGAACTTCAGTAATGAAAAAAGACCTAATTGACATAACATCAATAATTTAGAGATATAATTAGAATGTTTTACAGTTTAGAGATCAATTTAGAATGATGGTCATCGTTTGGGGATCTTTGATGCAATTAAATTAAAATTTTTTTAATAACATATATAATAAATTATTTTTTATAAAAACTAAAAAGCTCGTAGATAAACTCATAATTCAACAGTTTCTCACGTCTCTTCCTCTTCCCCATCCCTTCTTTAACCATTCAATAGTTTTCCCGGAAAATCATCATCAAACCCAGATTTCAACCAGCCTCTGCCCCCACAGTCCTTTGTGGGCGTCGATCATCAACCCAGGATATTGTCAAAATTCACCAAAACCATCGCCTCTATCTCCTTATTCACATTTCCATTTAGTTTTTGCTGAAAAACATTCAACAAATCTTTGATCTACAAAACAAACTTGAAGCTTCTATCGTCTTCCGTGGCTCCAAACGTCATCATGGTAATAATAAAATCAATCATAAAATGTATTTGAATTTAAATGTAAGTATTGCAATAAGATAAAAATAGATGCAATCACCTCTATGTCACGTAGTACCTATAAAAATCTCCGTTGCCTCACCTTTGGTTTTCGTTTTCTATATACCTTTTAGCTATTAAGCATAAAATAAAGTGGAATCACAAAAAATATGCCAAGGGATGAAATTCGACTATAGATTTTTATATATATTGAAGAATCAAAAGAAATTAGGTATCAACATTCAAGAATAACAGAATTCATCTAAAATTAAAAATATTTTAAAGTTTAATTTTAATTTATAATCACCATGTATAACATAAATGTTAAAGGCATCATCTTTTTGTCATAAAGTTAAGAATAGTTAATGAAGAAATAGATAAACAAGGTTAATGGAATAAACTATATTGTAATGTATGAGCAGAATAGAGTTGAAGTAGTGTAATTTGGGAATGGTAGGAAAGAAGAGATAATCGGGGGGGCATTCTCGAATTGGAAGTCGCTGGAAATGGTCCAACCAGATT
Organism: Gossypium hirsutum; assembly: GCF_007990345.1. Classification (NCBI taxonomy): domain Eukaryota; kingdom Viridiplantae; phylum Streptophyta; class Magnoliopsida; order Malvales; family Malvaceae; genus Gossypium; species Gossypium hirsutum. The sequence continues at coordinate 20,384,268 of NC_053428.1, read as the reverse complement.
GGGACAAGTGTAAAGATCCAGCTAGGTGTGACGGTGACGAGCACCACCTGGGGACATCAACATTACGCCCCGGAATCCTGTTTTGTCTTAAGAGCATAACAAGTAAGAAAGCAAAGGTGTGGTGTTGTGAGATGGAACAGGGTGAGGGCTCCACATAGTCAAGGGGCATGGGCAAACATTTTTGTAATGGCTTGGGGTGTCACCGACAAGAGGTGGGTCCAAGAGAATCAGTAAGCGCAAACAAGATGGAGACGGGTTGGAGATTTTGGGTGGGAGCCGGAGATCCTAGGAATTCTCTTATTGCGTCAGGTGTTGAGCTGGATGCCACTCTTTCCTTCTGCTCAAATTAATCCCCTTTTGTACTTTTTCTTGGACACCAATAATTAAATTTATTTACTATTATTAACCTCTTTATAAATGAAAGATGATGACATATTTGTATTAATTGAGCATCAAGTCAAGAAAAAAGTGATGTGAAACTCGTCGTCAACAATAGCAACAAAAAAAGCTGCTTGCTAAAAAGGTGACGTTAATGCGACTTTGAGACAAAACCCAGATTGATGAATTATTCTTTGAATGAAGTGAATCAATTTGATAAGAGGATCTTTTTAGGTTATATTCTTAATATACAAAAATGATAAATGGGCAGTGTGTATGATTTTCACCTTTTACTTGATGAGGATCGACACGATAAGATATAACACAAAATGAGTAAAGTAAAATTGGTAGTATAGCATGAATGACTTCAATCATCAAATTACTCTCATAGGTTATTAATAAATAGCAGATAATAATGGTCTTCACATTTATAAAATGTCCTTCCATTAGTGTTAAAATTTGGAGGAATATATAAAAACATATACACAACTACATCTTACACACGGATATTATAAGTTTAGATGATTGTAATTTTTCACTTATAATAAATTAATTAATTCCAAGAATTTGTGAATAATGATATGTTGTAAATGAAAAGATAAATTATAAACCAACCGCTTACACAAGGATAAAATAATAAACCTTCGGACAAAGTTTTTAAGAAATAGAATTTAGCTAGACTTGTACCACACTTAATAAAACCAACGGTTTACACACGGATACACCAATGTAGATATATAAGATCTGTCAGCGAATTCTTAACACTAAACAATTTAAGGTTCATTGGCAGATACCATCCGCATCTAAATGCAGTCATTTGTTACTTAGGTTTCCATGCAAATATTAGTCATGCCAAATCACAAAACACAAACAATTTCATACTACAACCAAGTTAGTTTACAAGTGGATACTATTCACTGTTAAGCACAAGTTGTGCGGATACTCATTCATCCAAGCACCATTCACATGCAGCAACTTACATAACACTTGCATGCTTTACATGGATTATTCATGGACCCTTTCCTTGCGTTAACTCCTTATCCACATAACACTCCAAATAGCCACAGTTTCTTATTCACAGTATTGCTCCAATGAGCCAATATTTCATATATCCATCTGAACCTCTGCAAATCCTCCTTATTAATTCGAACACTTATGTGTTCCCTTGCAAGGTCAGGACATTCACCATTTGTGGTTTGCATTTACATGCTCTAACGGAGGTAAAATCTCATTTTATATCATAATCTCCATACATATCAGCCATCACATCTCAACAATTTCCACCATTCCCCCTTTCACCATTTCGGATACAGAGCTTGTGCGCTAAGGAAGAATATCCATTCACAACCATTCATGCATAAATTGTCTTTATCATTTTAGTTCGTTCTCACAGACATACACTGTTGATTTTTAATAACATACTTACTTGGAAAAACAACACTATCAAAAAATTAGATGAGATTTAACAGAATCACGAGTGGAACTCGCCAGAGATGACCAAGATGAGCTTTCCCTATCTTACAAGTTCTTTCGCTTTTATTCTAAGGCCTTCTCTCATTTCTTTAGCTAAATAAAATTAAATATTCATTAAGCACAAAAATAATTGAACTTTTAATTAAAAAAAGGAATTGGAAACATGCAAATATTAACCCAAAATAAGTTTCCTTCCCTCCGACTTCCAATGGAAACCTAGACAAACGGTTTCTACAACCCTATCATTCTCTGGTATTAAACTAAAGAAGGACTAAAGAATTTGCTAACAATTGGCTTGAGAAAGTCTGTTACTAAACAAGCTAAAGGTTGGTACCTTCTTCACAAAGCAATAACGCACTAGATTTCTATTTTAAAGAACATGGATGAAAAGAGAACCGAAAAATAATGTCCTTCTCTATTAAGCCTTCATCCTATTTATAAAGGACTTAGACCGTAATCCCACTATAACAGGTTACTTAATCACTATTCATGCATACACAATTCTACTAATCACACGCAGTTCCATTAATCAGACACAATTCCACTAATCAAACACCATTAACAAGGCTCTACAGGTGTCAGGCAAAATGGCATGTTCTTTACTAAGAGTTTGACATGTAACTGATACATGCCCTACCTACCCCAGTTAAACTATTGAATAGGTATCTTAACTGTAAAGGAACTCACCACTGGTATGTTTACGCCCGGAAGAACTCACCAATGCAAAAGTTCATCAAAACTAAATACGCGAAAGCCCACTAGATGGCAGGTTTTAGTGAAATAATTTTATGAACAATTCTACCTCAGACTAGGTCTAATCTTGTTGATTAGACGGACTAACTTACAAGATTACGCCACCACATCAACTAGTCAAGTGATTCTAAAACTTGGGGTGTAACATGTTTCCTACAAATAAGAACTATGGAATGACCTAATTAACACAGTAATGAGCATTGTTACTCTATCAAAAAAATAGTGGCAATTTATTTTTAGAATAAATCCTATTTTTTTATAAAAAAATAAAAAAAATTTATGGTTCCTATAAAGAAAGCTAATTAAGTTTTCATTTTGTGCATTCAATTCATGTTATTTAAGCTCACAGTCAAAGCAAGCTAGGATTCAATGATAGTAAAGAAGGTGGTTTGGCAGAAAACTAGGAAACGACTTAGACCGTCTCACTCAAAACACAAGTAATAATTCAATTTAAGGTTTATTACTATAAATACTATAAGGCTTGGTTTTAAGAAAAAAAATTAAACATTTATTGTGCAACGTTCACTATTTTCTTAACTGATTTTTCCAACAAAAAAAATTAGTCATATTTAAGTAATAATGATCAATGATATATTGATGCTCGTGTAAAACCTGAGGTTGCAACTCATTGTAATCATATTGAAGATAAAAAAAAAATTCTCCATCTTAATTACATGGAAAAGATTATTGTTGTTTCACGAGCTACAATCCTTATTGTTGAAGAGGTAGCACTGTAACACTCCGAACCCGAATCTGTCGTCAGAATAGCGTTACAGAGCATTACCAGAGTTTACAATTCAATTAATCAAACATTTCCTATAATATAAAATTCATATCAGAAATGTATTGAAATCATACATATCGCCCCTTATAAGAGCCATCGAGACCCAAAATACAAGTTAGAAACAAGTCGAGACTAGATCGGGTGCTCAAAGAATTTTTCGAAAAACATTGAAAATTTTCAACACTGCAAGGGACACACGGCCATGTGGCCAGGCCGTGTGACTCACACGGTCAGGAGACACGCCCGTGTTTTAGGCCGTGTGGACATTCAAAATAGGGACACATGGTTGTGTCCCAGCCCATGTCCATGCCCGTGTGAGTATACTAACTTGGGTCACACGGCCAAACCATACGCCCGTGTGCTAGACTGTATGAGTATACTGACTTAGGTCACACGGCCAAGCCACACGCCCGTGTGCTAGGCTGTGTGAGCATACTGACTGACACAGCCGTGTGTTACACATGGCTGAGACACACACACCTGTATCTCTACCTGTGTGGACAAAAATAGGTCATTTTCCAAGCCACATTTCTCACCCAATTTGATATCAACCTAACTCAACATTTTTGCACATAAAAAAACGACAACAATACATTCAAAACCAACTAAAATCAAGTCTTGAGTATGTATTATCACAACATACAACCAATATACCCTTAGGCACTTCAATTGACAACTTAAAAACATGTCAACCAAATATCCAAATCTACCTAAATGTCCAAATTCATATATGCATATTCAAACCATATTTTACTTTCTTTCATTCTACCATATCAAACACACTTCAAATATGATAAGGCCAGTTATATACACATCAAAATATACCAAACACAAGCCATTCAAGTGGCTAGTCTCAATAAAACAATTATATGCCAACATTGTCCAAATTAACCTATACATGCTATTATAATCGGGATTAATTTACTAAAAGTACCAAAAGAGCAGATGGACAGTGTGAAATAACTCTGACCAGCTTTCAACATGAACTAGCTTCCAAATTGCTATAAGACACAGAGAATAACACAGAGTAAGCATTTAACTTAGTAAGTTCGTATAACACATAATTTAACTTACCATATATCCATAAAATAGGTAAGTAAACAAAGCATATCTAAATCAATTTGGCCAAAAGCCTAAACACATGATCACCAACACATTAGCCATGAAAATCACATATAAAATCCAACACACATAGTTGAATTCATCAAATAATCATATTTCATGTATTTCATGTACATACCGATAATAGTTCATATCGAACTCATATAGTCTCGTAACAGAACTGTGTCCATTGAACCATTTAGAATATCGTTGGATACATGGGTAGTACACACGAGGTGTACTGAATTGAAATCCATCAATTCATATTCATGTATGCTTATGCGAGCTGTAAACAGTAAGCTCTTCCGAGCTGAAAACAGGAAGCTCATGCTAGCTAAGTATCGAGAAGCTTATAAGAGCTGTGGTGTGTCCACAACACATGTAGGACCCTAACCAAATCGGTAACCCTAATAACATGTCATTTGTATCCTATGAATTTCATAAAGTTCAAACGGAGCACGGTAACTGTCAAATATACAACGGTATTTATTCATGACAATTATACAATTCACAAACAATAATTCAATTCAACACATTTAAATGTATAATTTAATTACACGAACTTACCTTGACAATTGTACGTAGATACGAAAGCGAATAATCTGATATTTTTCCTTTGTCTCGATTTAAATCCGTACTAGGTCTAACCGAATCTATATGAATGAATTTAACTCAATTCAATATAATTCATATTTAATTTAGTCCAACACATATTTTTGAAAAAATTACTATTTTGCCCCTATAATTTTAATTAATTGTAATTTAGTCCCTAGGCTTGGAAAATGACTTTCATGCAATTTAATCCTTACTTAAGCCTAGTCAATTTTTGCACATATTAATAGCAGCCCACATAATTCAAAATTTCAAAAATTTACCATAAATTTATAATCTTATCAATTTAATCCCTAATTGATAATTTCATCAAAATTCTATTTATAAAAGTTGTTTATCTAACAACAACCTTTCATTTTCTATCATAAAACTTCAAAATTCAAGCATACTCATCAATGAAAAAACCCTAATACTTTAACAATTTTGCAAATTAGTCCCCCAGATAGCTAAATTAAGCTACTACGACCTTAGAAACATAGAAATCATAAAAAACGAGACAAAGATACATACCAAATTGAGCGAAACAAGTTTGCTAATATCTCCAACTTCCATGGCTAGGTTTTCTTCTTCTTCTTCTTCTTCTTTTATTTGGTAGTAGATGATGATAATAGATTTTTTTGTTTTATTTAATATAACTTTAATTGATAATTTCCAAAATTAACCTTAATGTTTTATAAAATTTCCAATGATGACTATTCATACTTATCCACTAAGCATTTTAATGGTCTATTTACTATATAAGGACCTCTAATTTCAAATTCTATAGCTATTTAATGCTAATAATATTAGAACTCAATTTTTGCACTTAATGCAATTTAGTCCTTTTCATCAAATTTGACATGTAAACGGTAAAATTTCTTAACTTAATATTTATATGGTATTTCTATCATACTGTAGACCATATAATAATAAAATTTTCCGACTTCGGATTTGTGGTCCTGAAACCACTGTTCCGATTTCACTGAAAATGGGCTGTTACAAGCACCTCATCCCCTTGAATAAATTTGACGCATGTAACACCCCCACCCGATTTGATAACAAATACGATAAAAAGATGTTACATTTAAGGACATAATCATCTTTTAAAATTGTATTCATACACTTGCTTTGTGACGCCTCAAATATACATTTATAGTTCATATTTACACTACCAAAACTAAGTGTTATATATATATATCACACTTACTTGGTAAGCATTCAATTGGATTCAATCTTACCTTATATATATAATTCAATTAATTTTAATAATATTTATTCACACAATTTCTTTCACTGTTATACTTAAACTTTTAATTCATTTCCAAAACATAAAATCAATTTAAATTAACTTTATAACTCATAAATTTAACTTTAACATATGTTATCACTAATTGACTTTCACATTTACATATCAAAATATTTCTCTCATTTCACAAACATAACATAAACACTTAATTCACATATATCATTTAACACTTAATTCACATGCTCACTTTTATCTTTATTTTTCACATATTATTACATACATATACATATTGTAATAGCCCGATTTTCATTGGCACCAAAAAATACAATTTTAGAACCCCGCTTTTATAAATCGAGCCCGTAAATATTAAATATTATTAATATTTACAAAGATAAGGTAATATTATATTGAAGTTTGGCTAAAAAAAATTTGTCGAATTAATAACTAATTAAGGCTCAGGGACTAAATCCAATCACTATAAATTTTTAATTGGTCAAAGGTTAAAGGGTTTAAATAGCAATTAGTTAAGGATTTAAAATGGTAAATAAACCATTTTTAATGATAATAATACCATCCACTAAGTTTAGTTAGTGTTATAATTAGATTAAATATATGATAATTAAGTTTGTAAACTTAATTAATTACTTCCTAACAATAGTATATAAACTAAATTAAAAGAAAAAGAAAGGTAAACTTCATCTTCCACCTCTTTCTACCGTCCAAAAGAACATCACACACATTTTGATAATCTTTTATATGAATTTTCAAACTACTCTTAATCTTTAATTAGACCTCTAACGAAATATTTCGCACGTAAACAACATTGAATCCGTAATTTATAAAAAAATCCAACTAATTTCATATAAAAATAATAATATAATTTTCATGTGATAGCATTTAAGAAAATTCGATAACCTCGAATAGAAAATTCTAGTAGTCACTTGGGAGCACGTTGTTGAAATAATTGACCATTGATTTGACTGCCCCATAATGCAACCAAATATTTAGCACCGCTTCATTTCTAGCAAGATCAAGAACCCAAAAGCAAGCTACCTATTTATTTTAACTTCTGTTGAATTAATTGGAAATTTATTTTTTTTCCACTAAACTCTTTACTTATCCCCCATTTTTAACAACTTATCAATTCAGGTTTTCATGGAAAATAAAATTGTAATTTTAAGTCACGATTTTTTTTTAATAAATAAAAGAAGGTACCATATTACCTTATATCAATTTATTCTAAATATAAGGAAAACTCAATTTATCTTCTAAAAGTAATTTTAAATATAAAAACATCAAGAATAGGTAGATTAACATTAGTAAATGAACGTATTCTGGCCAGTCAATCAACAACTAGGTTTCCTTCCCTTTTCACAAAATGAAATTAAAGCGAAGAAGTTAATAATATGATAAGTGATGGGTTTTATTACTTAACACATCAACATTTTATAATATTAAATATAATAATTAAGACCACTATTTATCACATTAAATAATACATTTTCATCTATTATTGTTAGAATATGCTTTAATTTTAAAATAAATTCTTTTTAATTTTAGAATAAATTCCATTAGCTATATTTTTCTTCCATGTATCATTTTATCATTTTGATCTTTATTCTCTTTTTTTTTTGGTAATTTTAGCTTCAGCTTTTAAATATTAATTAAATTGCTTATTTTTTTGACAAAAAAGCTGACTAAATTGTTAAAAATTTAATAGCATTGACGTGGTAGCTCACGTGAATGTTATGCATATCTTACTGTTAACATGGATAAATTTTCTAAAAGTTTTTATGAAATTTTATAAAATTTTTTTGATTTTTTAAATATTTTAATTTTGATGAATTATACGTGGTCTACCATGCTAGTGACCACGTTACTGTCATTAAAATTTTAATAGATCAATCAGTTTTTCAATCCAAAAGAAAATTTTTAATTAAAATTTAAAGGTTGAGAACCAAAATGACCCCCCAGAAAATTACTGAATGTCATGAGTTAAATTTATTATCACGCCTTCAATATTTGATATACCATTTTATTTTTATCTATTTGTTGTTGTTTCTGTAAAAATTTAAAGGGTAAGCTGCATACATGGTCACTCTAAAATAGGATTTGTCCTATTTTTGTCACTCTAATTTTTTTTCTCAATTGAGTCTCTCTAAATAAAATAATTGTGCAAATTAGTCACTATGGTTAAAATTTCCATTTTCTATTAACGAATTTCTGATGTGCCACATAAGCACATTGAGTGATTGACAAGTTACATTTTTTGTTGCCTTTTGACTAAAGCTTAGGGACCTCCTTATGATTAGTCAAAAACTTTTCTCCCTAAATTTTATATAGAGGTCCCTAAACTTTAGTCAAAAGTCAGTTAAAAAATATCACATGTCAGTCACATTAGCAATCCATTAAAAGAAAACGAAAATGTTAACGGCAATGATTAATTTGCACAATTATTTTATTTAGAATGACTAAATTGAGAAAAAAAATTGAAATGACCAAAATAGGATAAACTTTATTTTAGAATGACCATGGGTGTAGTTTACCCAATTTTAAATCATCATAGAATGAAAAATCATTCTAATATACCAAATATCAGGATTTTAAAATTAAACATATACTGCTGTTTTAATTCCTTAATCATATTATTTATGAAATGTTATAATTTTTAAAAAAATTAAAAAAAATTTAATTAATACATACAATTAACTCATTCGTTATATCGATAAAAAAAATAGTTATTATATATAATCTATAAAATTGTTTATTGAGTTGGTGTCACAATTAACCAACTCCCACTCAATTATAAAATTACCAAAAATTTATTATTTTTACAAAATAACAAATATTATTTTGAAACAATATTTATCTTATATTTTATATAAATCTAGAAAAATACTTATACATAATAGAAGTTGAACCTAAGGTATCATAATATTCAATGTCTTTTAACTTTCCCATTTTTACCAAAATCTGGTTTGACTTTTATGTAATTATTTATAAAGTTATTACATGATTTTCACCCTTGATGGTCTTTATTAAAATAATTATAATAACTAAAATTATTTCTTTACTATTAAAATAATAAAAAAAGCATTAAACCTTTTATTAATTCAATTAAAAAATGATTGTGTTTGGTCAAATAATGGTTACAATCCATCTACTATGTTTAAATTAGTATCTATTGAGAGACTCGACTCTTTTCAGAAAAGTCTTCAAAGTATAGTCAGTTGAATAGGAATAGTTGATCAAACCTTCAACAATGATCGATATTGACCCCAGGTTGAGCCAAGATTGTCTATTGACTCTTGATGAGAGCTCAAACCTAAAGCGGGGTTCATAGAGCGAGAGTGCCTTGTTGGATTGTATAAACACCTATAAGAGGAACGTTCTCATCTTGCCCCTATAGGGTTGACCTATAGCATATAGGTCACTATAAGAGAAATATGGTACCACTTGATTTAGCACGCACTCCATTTACTGGGGGAACATACACGTCTTGCATTTGGTAAAATTTAAACCCTCAACCTATAGCATATAAATCATTATGGGAGTTACAGTACCCTAAACTTTCAACTAAAAGAAAAAAAATCATTTGAAATAAAGTTTTATGGAAAATTTCAAATTAACCGAATAAGATAAATATTAGTTAAATTTAGTTGAAGTATAGGGTCTCGCAAACAAATAATTATAAAATTAATTTATTTGGCAAAGAGAATAATTTCGATGTTCCTCTAGTTTTGATCAGAGGTGTATTGAATGACTTGGCCAATGGACCTGGAAAATTGTGGATGGAACTCTTACATTATTTATTAATTAAATTATAAAAATACCCTAATAAGTTTATATGCTTCACCTTCATTGGTTCAACTTTAGAGTCAGACCCCACATATTACACAATCTGATTTTTGGTTCCAGGAGGACCACTGCCATTATTTTTACTTTCGGAGATGAGCTAGGTGTAAAAATCCCAAATAGTAGTAAGAGGAATAATTATGTTTTTGGTTTGTTTTTATGCAATTCCAAAAATTCATGTGCCTATTTTTGTTTCAATTTTCTATTTTATTTATTGTGTATTATATTAATTTAGTTTGTAATTATAATTGTAATTGTTTTAATATATATATTTATATTAGTTTTTTTTATCTAGTACTGTGTTTTTAATAAATTTATTATTATTTAAATAGTGACATATTGATTAAAAATATTGATAAAACAATATTTAAAACATATAAATAAATACACTGATATTTTTAAAAGATAATGTATTTTTAATATTATGAATGTTAGAATTAAGTGACCGAATCCTTATTTAAACAAAATACAGTGGTAAAATAAAATAAAAGAAGAATCCATATAGAATTACACTTATTTTATTTTATTTTAGAATAAGGTTTTTTAAACCTTATCAAACTTCATCTATTTTATATTGATTAGAATAAGGTATTTCAGTCTTACTAGAATATGGTTTTACAAGCCTATAAATAGACATAGTCTATTCCTCTTGTAATAATCTGAATTCGACATAGTGAATTTTCTTCTCCTCTACCCATGGTTTTTTCCTGAAAGTGTTTCCACGTAAAATCTGTGTTTTTTTATTTTTTATTTTATTTTATTTTTTCACAAATTGGTATCAAAGCTTTCGGGTTGTTCATCTCGATCACGGTAATGGCGTCTTTAAAAGTATGAAATTTCGCTATTGGATCGCAACACCAGATTTGCGTTGTGACAGATTAAGATGCAAGCAGTTCTTGCGCAAATGAATCTGGAGGATGCCCTGCTAGGGATAGATAAGATGCCTTCAACATTTACAGATGAAGAGAAGAAGCGTAAGGATTGAAAGGCGTTAAAACAATTATATCTGCATTTGTCCAACGAAATTTTACAGGATGTGATGAAAGAGAAGACCACTGCTGCATTATGGACGAGGCTAGAATAAATATGTATGTCGAAAACTCTAACAAGCAAGTTGCATATGAAGCAGCGTCTTTATGCTCATCGTTTGGAGGAATGTGCGTCTGTACACGAACACTTAACAGTGTTTAAAGAAATTCTCTCAAACTTGGAGGCCATGGAGGTTCAGTATGATAAGGAAGATCTAGGGTTGATTCTACTTTTTTTGTTGCCTCCGTCTTATTCAACCTTTAGAGACACGATTTTATATAGCCACGAGTCTCTCACAGTTGATGAGGTTTATGATTCTTTAACCTCATATGATAAGATAAAGCATCTTGTGGTTAAACCCGGCTCTTAGGAGAGGGTCTTATTGTTTGTGGGAGACAAGATCGGGATGCTGATGATGATTGTGGAAGGATACAGGAACAGAATCCTCGCGGTAAATCTAAGGGTAGATCGAAGTCTTCAAACAAAGGTAAAACTTGTAACTTCTGCAAGAAGTAATGTTATAAGTTATAGAACAAGATTAAAAAGGAGGCTGCGAATCAAAATGGAAAACAACCAGACAATTCCGGTGAAGCTGATGTTGTAGAAGACTACAGCAATGGTGAACTTCTAATTGCTTCTGTCAATGATTCTAAAGTAAGCGATGAATGGATACTTGATTTAGGCTGCACCTTCCACATGAGTCCCAATCGAGATTGGTTTACAAGTTACGAAACAGTGTCTGAAGGTGTTGTTTTGATGGGAAATAATTCTTCGTGTAAAATCACAGGTGTTGGAACAATTAAAGTTAAAATGTTTGATGGAGTTGTCAGAGTACTTAGTGACATATGACATGTTCCAGAATTGAAAAGATTTTTAATTTCATTGAGTACTCTTAATTCAAAAGGGTACAGATACGCAGCTGAAAGTGGAGTTTTAAAGATTTCCAAAGGTTCCCTTGTTGTGATGAAAGGGCAGAGAAAGACTGCCAAGTTATATGTTTTGTAGGGTTCTACTGTTACTGGTGATATAGTTGTCGCTTCCTCTTCTTTGTCAGATGATAATATTACTAAATTTTGGCATATGCGCCTAGGGCATATGAGTGAGAATGGCATGACAGAATTGAACAAAAGAGGACTTCTTGATGGGCAAGGAATTTGTAAACTGAATTTCTGTGAGCACTGTGTTTTTGGAAAGCAAAAAAGAGTTCGATTTACCAGAGGAATCCATAACACGAAGGGAACGTTAGAGTATATTCATTCTGATCTGTGAAGGCCATCCAGAGTGCCTTCGAGAGGTGGAGCTAATTATATGCTAACCTTTATTGATGATTTTTCCAGAAAAGTTTGGGCATTCTTCTTAAATTAGAAAAACGATGTGTTTTCCGCATTTAAGTCTTGGAAAATTATGATTGAAAAACAGATGATAAAACAAATAAAATACCTCCGCACAGACAATGGCTTAGAGTTTTGTTCTGATAAGTTTAATAGATTGTACAAGTCAGAAGGGATCGTGAGACACTTGACAGTTCGCATTTGACGAATGAACAGAACGATCGTGGAGAAGGTTCAATGTATGTTGTCAAATGCCAACTTACCAAAGTCGTTTTGGGTAGAAGCAGCCTCTACTGCATGTTTTTTGATTAACCGATCTTCATCTGTTTCCATTAAGAAAAAGACTCCACAAGAGCTATTGTAACACCCCTTAACCCTAAACCGTCACCGGATCAAGGTTACGGAGCATTATCGGACATATTGGATAACTTAGAAATATTTCATAAATAAATAACATTCATAGCATAGTTTAACTTTTAAGTCTTTACAATAGACCCTCGAGGCCCAAAGTACGTATTAGGAGTGGAACGAATTTTTTTTTAATTTTTTTTAATTTCGGCAGCATTTCTGCTTATTTTGTATAAAACCCCCTGCAAGTTCAAACCAAAAACAACCAATACCATATATACTATATAAACTTTTATACCATTTCATTAATATAAACATTAAAAATACTAATTACCATTTTTTTTACAACAAAAGTCTTGTAACATTTTGATGTGATCAAAATAACACTTATGTACATGCCACTTTTAATTCAAAATATGGTACCTACTTATGAAGCTCTTGAGGATGTGATGAGATGGGAGATCTTCTAGCCGACTTTACCTCTTCGAGTCTAACTGTACCTATGCGTTAAAATTAAATGTGTTAAGCCGATGAAGGCTTAGTAAGCACTACAAGAATAAACAGGCAAATAAATCCTATTAAAATATTATAATCCCTTTTGATCAATATATATTTATATGCATATAAGTTTCTTTAGCTGTATCTTATATTAACAAAATTTAATTTATTATTATATATAAGTTATAAAACTTACCTTAGTACATTGATAATTCGCTTTGGTTCACAACTTATAACTTTATCCCAAAGTAGACTTAATAGAACACACTGGATATACGGAACAAATACAGAAGTGCATTATTATGCACAAATGAACAGAGAGCACGAAAGTGCTATACAGAGAGCACATATGTGCTAAACAGAGAGCACTTAACGTGCTAATAATAGAACGGAGAGCATTAATGTGCTAATAATCAGAGAGCGCGCTAGAGTTCCTTAATGGCATGCCACTAATATCCTAGTAGTTCTAAATTCATCTACTTGGGCATTAAAATTGAATTTCATACATTTAAATACTTTACATAAATATTTCGAAAAAGATTTCTCATTTTTTCATCATTACAATTTAGTGCATATTACACAATTCACAAATATCACATCTTTTTCACACATATACTTTTGTCACAATATTATTACTTAATGTTCAAACAATATAATTTCTTATATTCTCCAATTATAATTTTCTTTTCAAATTTCATAATTTCATAATTCCATAATCTATAATTATTATTATTTATTTACTTATAAATTTAAATATATACATATATATTACATTTTTATTTCTAAATAATTCTATACTACAATATAAACATCTAAATAAAATTAATTAAAAAAAAAATCTTGTAGTACTTACAACAAAAAGATTGAGATGATGTCTTCCTTCACTCCTTAGCCTTCTCTTTTCTTTTTTCTTCAATTAGGTCCTATCCTTTCTTTTCTTTCTCTTCAATTTCATATAAAACATATAACATTTATATGTTACAGAAAAATAATTAAATGACTTTCCTATGCTATTAAAAAAAATAAACATGTATGATATAATAAATTCATCATTTCTTACATTAACTTACATTTCAATTTATTCCATAACTAAAATTATTTCCATTTCTATTACAATCTATGCTTTATTTTTATTTAAATTCTACTTATAACTTAGTTTAACTCCCAAATTTTCACTAATAAACCCCAATTTCAAACTTCTTATAATTTACTCCTTATTGCAATCTATTTCACAATTCAATCTTTTTTTCTCAATTCTAATTTGAATTTTTCATAAGTTCAATCTCTAATTTATCCATAAATTCAACAATAACTATATAAAAAAAATCTACTAACTCTCAAAATTTCAACATATACCTAATAGTATTTTGTTCTAGGATCATAAAAACTCAATAATTACAAGAAAATGAATTAAATTGACTTACCAAATTGAATTTGAACCCTTGAAATCCCAAATTTTCTTTTTTTTCTTTTTCTTTCTCCCTTTTTCTCTATTTCGTCCCTGTCCCTGCTATTCTGTTTTATTGTTTCTTCTTTCTATTATGTTTCTTTATTTACTTATGTTTTATATATTATATATAATATAATATAATAATATGATATATTATATATTAATACTTAAATATTAAATTAATATAATATATCATATATATTTTTATATTAAAAATATCTTAGATTTTTTTTCTTTCAACATTAAACCGCCTCATTTAATAATAATGGCATATTTGCCTATTTAGTCCTTTCTATTTTCTTTAATCTATAATTAAACTTTCACACTTATTTCAATCTAATCTTTTTTCCTAATTATTTCTAATTAAGTCGAATTCACCTAATCAAAACCTAATTAGACACACAACTACCTTCGTAAATATTTATTATAAATATTTACGAATCCGATTTATTGGAACGGAGTCCCGAGAATGCATTTTTTTCTCTTTTTATCAATTTAACTATATAATCAATAAAATTTTCCTATCAAAATTTTCATGCAGTATTCCTATCGTAATATAGACTATGCCACAATATTAAAATAAATTTTCTTTCTAGATCGGATTTGTGGTCACGAAACCACTATTCCAGTTTTACTGAAAATGGGCCATTATAACTCTTCCCCCCTTAAAGATTTTCATCCCCGAAAATCTTACCAGTAATGAGATTTGGGTATTGTTTCCTCATTGCCTCCTCTGGTTCCCAGGTAGCCTCTTCAATTCCGTGTCGTTGCCAAAGAACTTTCACCAAATCTATCTTTTTGTTTCTTAATTCTTTTGTCTCCCGTGCCAAAATTTTGATTGGTTCTTCACCGTAAGTCATATCAGGTTGAATCTCAATCTCTGTCGGAGAAATAACATGTGAAGGATCTGACCGATACCGCCGTAACATAGACACATGGAAAACATTATGAATTCTATCAAGTTCCGGAGGTAAAGCTAACCGGTATGCAACAGGTCCGTTTCGTTCAGTAACCTCATATGGCCCAATAAAATGTGGACTCAATTTACCTTTACGACCGAATCGAAGGACTCTTTTCCAAGGTGATACTTTCAAGAATACCTTGTCGCCGACCTGAAATTCTATCTCTTTCCTTTTAAGATCGGCATACGACTTTTGTCGATCAGAAGCTGCTTTCAAGCTGTCTTGAATCACCTTTACTTTCTCTTCGGTTTCCCGAATCAAATCAACTCCATGTATCTTTTTCTCGCTCAGTTCAGTCCAATATAATGGTGTTTTACATTTCCGACCATACAAAGCTTCATACGGTGCCATTTTAATACTAGGCTGATAACTATTGTTATTGGCAAACTCAATCAAAGGCAAATACCTTTCCCAACTACCTTCAAACTCTAATAACAACATCGAAGCATGTCCTCTAATACCTGAATTACACGTTCGGATTGGCCATCTGCCTGAGGATGAAATGCAGTACTGAAATGCAACTGAGTCCCTAATGCTTCTTGCAACTTGTCCCAGAAACGAGACGTGAACCGAGGATCTCTATCCGAAATAATAGAGACTGGTACCCCATGTAACCTGACAATCTCAGATACATATAATTCAGCAACTTATCTAAAGAAAAATCCATATGTACCGGTATAACGTGTGCCGACTTTGTCAACCGGTCAACGATTACCCAAATAGCATCTTTCTTCTTCGGAGACAAAGGTAATCCCGACACAAAGTCCATTGTGATCCTTTCCCATTTCCATTCCGGTATCGTTGTAATACCCCGAAAATTTTTATATTAAAATATTATCCGTGATATAGTAAAATAAGGAAATAAAGTGACAAAAAGGGAAGTTTTGAGTTATGTCAATATTGGGAAGTATATTATGACATATTGATTCAAGAAAGGATTAAATTGTAAAAGTGAGAAAAATTTTGTGGCCCAAGAGTAAATACTCAAAATTTGAAGGATTAAAGTGTAAATATGAAAAGTTGGAGGACTAATAGTGCAAATATTTTAAGCGTGGAATGATCTAGAAACCAAGGAAAATTGATGAATTAGGACCAAATTGAATAGGTGAAGAATTATGAGAGACTAAATTACAATTTTACCAAATTAAGTGATGACTCAAGATTGGAATTTTAGAAGATCACAAAGGGCAAAATGGTCAATTGGAAGAGAGAGAGATCTAGAGACAATGATGATGTTGGAGATATTTTAGATAAAATAAATAAATAAATATTAGTTTATTAATACTTTAAATTAATTTTTAAATGATATTTTATTATTTTATTATTTTATTTAATATATATATGTAAGGAAAGAAAGGGGAGGATGATCACCATTCTCATGCAACTAATGTAAGAAGAAGAAGAAGAAAGAAAGTTGTCCTTTTCTTACAGTTTAGTCCTTCCTCCAAAAATTCATTATTTTCACCTAAAAATTGAAAGAATTTCTATAGCCATCAAGAGAGAAAGATAGCAAGGAGATGATGGGGAGCAAGAATATCAAGTTGGATTCAAGAAATAGAAGCTGGAGGAGAGAGAAAAATCAAATTAAAGATTAAAGTCAATAAGAAAAGGTAAGTACATCAAGATTTCAATATGTTTTTAAGTTTGTTATTATTAACAAAGCATGGAAATAATGTTATAGTAGAGTTTTCTTACATAAGGTCCTATGTTCTTGATATGTTAGTGAAGAGAAAATAAGAGAAAGTGATGAGAAATGGTGTAGAAAAAGAAAATAAGGGTGTTATAACATGGTAATTGATATCTTGCACTAAAACAGTTATGGACAGCAGCAGTAGTATAATTTTGAAAAATCACCCAAAATTGTAGAAATCGAATTATAGGATGAATAAAATATGAGGTTAAATCTTATTAATTCTAGTTTCTTATAGAAGAAACGGTGTAAGTAATAGATTTGTAAATCATGAAATATAATGAATTTTGTGAGACAAGGTCAGAATGAATTCGGGTTCCCCTATTCTGACTTTGGAAAATCATCAAAAATTGGATAGAAATAATTAGGGGCTTAAATTTATATGTTTAGAATATTGAACGAGTCTATCTTCAATATAAATAAACAGGAATACCATTCAAATTATGTACGAGAAGATAATTAATTTTTAGTAAAGAAGGGTCAGAACTGTTAGACAACAGAATAACGGTAAATTTAAAGAATTAACTGTACTTATTGGCTAAACCAAAAATTCTTAAAATTTTATGGAAAGAATATATATGAGTCTAGTTTCATGGAAAATTTTTGGATCTTAATTTGGAGCTTTATAGCTCCAGATATAAATAATTTAGTGACTATGACACAGATGGACAGCTTGAATATTCATCAAAGTAAAAAAAAATATAGATAATGTTACTTACAAGTGTGTTATATACATTAAGGATGTGGAATAGAGAGGAGGAGGAGGAAAACATATATGAATATTCATTTAGCTTGGCTAATTTGCATATTTTAGGCTCAGGGACTAAATTGAATAAAAGTAAAACTTTATGGGCAATTTTGTAAAAATGTCAGAAATGAACAAATTGCATGAAATGGATTATTTTATTATTTAAATTACAAAATTGAATAAAATTATTAATTTAGTTCAAGATAGGGGGAAAACATGTTTTAGGGATTAAATTGAAAAGTGTTGAAATTATGGAAAATTTTGATATTTTATAGAATTCATGGACTGTTATCAATATGTATGAGAATAATAGCTGAAAATAAGGATTAAATTGTAAGAATTTTATTTTCCTGACCCTAAGGATGAAATCGTCATTAATTAAAAGTTTATGGGCAAAATGGTAATTTTTCCTAGAGCATTAATTAAATGCATTAGAATATGAAATGAATGAAAATGATGATCAAATTTATTTATAAAGATCCGGACGACTCAAATATGAGACTTGATCGTGGAAAAGAAAATATATCGGATTAATGAAATTATAAACACAAACAAGCAATGAGGTAAGTTGGTGTAACTTGAATTGTATTTTAAATACTTGAAATATATGGTTATGTGATGAAAATATGATTTGAATGTTCAATTCATGATATTTGATGAAATATTGATAATACTCGATATAAATTGAAAATAAATCCCGGTTGAATGAAAGGAAAATTCGATGGATCTCTGAAAAGGGATTGACGGTAAAAAGGATCTAGCTCGGACGGGTGATCCTATTCTGATATAGCCCTCCCGAAGAATAAGTGTGAAATGGATTTAGCCCGGACGGGTAATCCAAATTAGGGTCTGAATTTAGCCTAGACTGGTAATTCAGATCCAAGCTCATTAGAGTAATTGTCATTGCAGGGGATTTAGCCTGGACTGGTAATCCCGACAATACTCTATGAGTTTATATTACAGGGGATTTAGACTGGACTGGTAATCCCACTGTAAGGATGAGGTTCGCGGGAGTGTGCTCTCTGATATGAAATGTGTAAGGCCATGGTTGAAAGATACCATGGCAGCCTGATATGAAATGTGTAAGACCATGGTTGAAAGATACCATGGCAGCCTGATATGAAATGTGTAAGACCATGGTTGAAAGATACCATGGCAGCCTGATATGAAATGTGTAAGACTATAGTTGAAAGATATCATGGCAACATGACAGAAAATGAGTAAGACCATAGTTGAAAGACACTATGACATCATGTCAAAGATAAATAAAACCGTGGATGGGAGACGCTATGACATTTGTTGAACAATTGATATTCAGGTAATATGTATCAGATGACGAATGGTTATATGAAATAATTATGAAGATAGATAAAAGAAATAAGTATAAGTACATGGAATATAATTTATGTTAAGTTTGATATAAGCTATTACCGGAATAAATATACATAAAATATATGGAAATGATGGAGCATGAAATATTGATATAATGAAATGAATGATATATGCTTATGAAGAAACGGTAAGAGAATGATATGTTTCATGACATGTACATATATGATTATCTTTGATATGTTGATACAAGGAAATTATGTAAGTAAAGACAATTATTAAACTCAAGTGTGACATGTCGAGAAAATAAGTATATCAATGTTGTATTTATATGAAATATGTGCAAGTATACTAACAATGATGTGGCTTGACACTTAGACAAAGGTCAAGCTATTGATTGAATGGTAACATGTTTAATTATAAGAAGCACTGAAATGGTAAGTACTTGGATGAAAATAAAATTTAAGATTTTGCGAAATTTTTTTATGATCCCGATTTAATTCCGGTTGGTTTTTAATGTATGTTTGGGGCTTCGAGGGCCCAATAAAGAGACGTTGTGATTATTTTCAAAATATGAATAATAAATGACTCAGAATTATCTGAAAATGTTCAGAAAACTCCGGTAATGCCTCGTACTTATTCCGGCAATGGATACGGGTAGGGGTGTTACAATCGTAATTGGCTGTAGTAATCCCGAAGGTACTTGATGTTCAGCTTTAACCTGTTGACATATCAAATATCTTGATACAAACTTAGAAATATCAAGTTTCATCCTCGGCCACCGATACATCCTTTTTAGATCATTATACATTTTATTACTCCCCGGATGTATAGACATAATACCACTATGAGCTTCGTGCAAAATCTTTTGTGTAAGCTTTGAATTCTTTGGTACACATACCTTGCCTCTAAATAGTAAACAACCATCAGATCTGATCTGAAATTCTAAATCAGTACCCGATTCACACTGCACCCGTTTAGCTTGTAATTCATTATCACTTTTCTGAGCTTCACAAATTTGTTGTAGAAACATTGGTTTAGCTTTCAGTTCAGCTATAAGTGTACCATTATCAGACAATGACAACTGAGTATTCATAGCTCGTAAAGCAAATAGAGATTTTCGGCTCAAAGCATCAGCAACTATATTAGCTTTACCCGGATGATAGTCAATAACAAAATCACAATCCTTTAGCAACTCAAGCCACCTACGCTGTCGCAAATTCAAATATTTCTGTGTCATCAAATACTTTAAACTTTTATGATCGGTATAAATATGACATTTCTCACCATACAAGTAAAGACGCCATATTTTCAATGCAAACACAATGGCTGCTAATTCAAGATCATGTACCGGGTAATTCTTTTCATGTGGTTTTAGTTGTCTTGAAGCATAGGCTATTACTTTACCTTCTTGCATTAAAACACAACCTAAACCATTTAATGAAGCATCACTATAAATAATAAATTCCTTACCTGGTTCAGGCTGTACTAAAACAGGTGCTTTCGTCAATAGATTTTTCAATCTGTCAAAACTCTGCTGGCATTCATCAGTCCACTCGAACTTTACATCTTTCTGCAATAGACGTGTCATCGAAGAAGCTATCGTAGAAAATCCATGTATAAATCTCCTATAATATCCAGCTAATCCCAGGAAACTTCTAACTTCGGACACATTCTTCGGCGGATTCCAATTGACAATAGCTGAAATCTTACTTGGGTCTACCCTGATGCCTTCAGCAGATACAATATGTCCAAGAAACCCAACTTCCCGAAGCCAAAACTCACATTTATTAAATTTAGCATACAACCGCTTTTCAAGCAAAGTTTGCAGTACAATTCTTAAATGATCTGCATGCTCATTTTCATCTCGAGAATAAATCAGAATATCATCAATAAATACTACCACAAACCTATCTAAGTACGGTCTGAATATTCTATTCATCAGGTCCATGAATACAGCAGGTGCATTTGTCAATCCAAACAGCATCACGAGGAACTCATAGTGCCCATACCTGGTTCTAAAAGCTATCTTCGGTACATCAGACTCCTTTACTCGTAACTGATAGTAACCCGATCGAAGATCAATCTCTGAAAATACAGTGGCACCCTTCAGTTGATCAAACAAGTCATCAATCTGAGGCAATGGATACTTATTCTTTACTGTAACTTTATTGAGCTGCCTGTAATCGATACATAGTCTTAAAGACCCGTCTTTCTTTTTCACAAACAAAACCGGAGCACCTCAAGGTGAATGACTAGGTCGAGCAAAACCCCTGTCAGTAAGCTCTTGCAACTGTGCTTTCAACTCTTTCAACTCGGTAGGAGCCATTCTATAAGGTGCTATAGAGATTGGAGTTGTTCCTGGAACTAAATCTATAGAAAATTCTACCTCCCTTTCCGGTGGTAACCCAGGTAATTCTTCTGGAAACACATCAGGAAATTCACATACAACCGGCACTGATTGAACTTTTGACTAAGATACTTTATTGTCCAATACATAAGCAAGATATGCATTACACCCTTTTCTGACATACCTCAATGCTGTTATGACTGAAATCACATCAGGCAACTCATTTAATTCATCAGATTCAACCCGGAGCAATTCATCATTCTGACGTTTTATTACAATGTACTTCTGTTTACAATTCACTACTACATCATGTTGACTTAGCCAATCCATTCCCAAAATCACATCAAATTCGTCAAAAGGCAATAGCATCAAGTCAGCTAGAAAACAATAACCCTTTACCATCAGTGGACAATTTTTACAAATTTTATACACTATCACATGTTGGCCCAGGGGATTTGAAACTTTAACTGCAAATCCAGTGAATTCAATAGGTAAATTTTTAACAGATGCTAACTTTGTACATATGTATGAATGTGTAGAACCTGGATCAATCAAAGCAATAACATCAGTATCAAGTAAAGAAAATGTACCAGTAATGACGTCTGGAGCAGAAGCATCTTCTCTGGCTCGAATGGCATACGTCCTGGCAGGTGGCCGTGCTTCAGATCTAACTGTTTCTCTCACCGATCTTGTACTACTATTTGTGCCACCAGCAATTCCAGGTCGTCTACCTCTTTGTGAAACCGAGCTACCTTTTTCAGACTGTTCTGCAACGCTTTCTGACATTTTTAGACAATCTCTGATTAAATGATATTTCGATCCACATCAAAAACAAGCTCGAGAATTCAGTCGACATTCTCCCCAATGATATCTTCCACAATACTCACATGATGACAACATTGGTTTTCTTCTGAAACTCCCAGTACTAACCTTAGAGGTCGCCTGCTGAATTTGTTTTGTCTGACTTCTGGATCTTTACCCAACAGTTGTAATACCCCTACCCGTATTCATTGCCGGAATAGGGTACGAGGCATTACCGGAGTTTACGAATTAATTTTTTTTCAATTCAACATATTTTCATGATAGATTTATGCATTTATATAAGATAACGTCATCACATATCTATAACCAAGTTTGTTAACCATACTAATGGCTAACTTTACATTCATTTCACGTTAACATTTACTTTGTTAGCTTCTACATGCCATTGATTTCCAAAATAAAGTTTCTTTATATACCGAAATCCTGAGGTTGACAGTGTGATGTGTCTCCGACCAAATCCGACCTCCGAGCTCTTAACACTACAAAACAGGGAAAAAGGAAACGGGGTAAGCACTTTGTGCTTAGTAAGCTCATGTAACAAGAATTATACTTACCTAATATTTTCAATACAATATAATAAACATTCATATATCCTTTCAATGCATTATTACCCTAATATGCACAAACTCAACATTCAAGTTAGTACAATAATTTCCATGTACCAATAATATATACTATGATTTCCATTTCCTTGTTATTTTTCCATATTTATCCCGTTGAATTTCTTGGAATTTTCGATGGAATTTCAGAGGTACACTTTTAGTGTACAATTCCGGGTCCGTCAATTCATATTCATGTGCACACATTTCCATTTCAGAGAGCACACTCCCGCGAACCTCAACCTTGCAGCGGGATTACCAGTCCAGGCTAAATCCCCTGTAATATAAACTCATAGAGTATTGTCGGGATTACCAGTCCAGGCTAAATCCCCTACAACGACAATTACTCTAATGAGCTTGGATCTGAATTACCAGTCCAGGCTAAATTCAGACCCTAATTCGGATTACCCGTCCGGGCTAAATCCATTTTACACATATTCTTCGGGAGGGCTATATTAGGATAGAATCACCCGTCCGGGCTAGATCCTTTTTACCGTCAATTCCTTTTCAGAAATCCATCGAATTTTCCTTTCATTCAAACGAGATTTCTTCCCATTTTATCAAATATATCAATGTTTCATAAATTTTCATATAATGAACATTCAAATCATATTCATATCAAAAACATGCATTTCAAGCATTTAAGAATATAATTCAAGTTACATGAACTTACCTTGATACTTGTTTGTAAACAGTAAAAATCTATTAATCCCGAACTTTTTCCTTTCCTCGATCTAGCTTAGTATTTGAATCTTCTGGATCTAAATAAATAAATTTAATTATCAATTTAATACATTTCAAGTTCATATGCAACATTCTCTATAATTCAACTATTATTTATAGTTCATTCAAAGCTGTCTACTTGAGTCATAGTCACTAAATTATTTATAACTTGAGCTACGAAACTCAAAATTAAAATCCGTTAATTTTCCCTGAAACTAGACTCATATATATTTTTACCATAAAATTTTCAGAATTTTTGGTTTAGCAAATCAGTACAGTTTATTCTTAAAAGTCACCCCTGTTCTGTTGTCTAACAGTTCTGACCCTTCTTCACTAAAAATAAATTATCTCTTTATACAGAATTCAAATGATGTTCTTGTTTGTTTCTATTAAAAATATACTCATTCAGAATTCTAGACATATAAATTTAAGTCCCTAATTTTTTTATTCAATTTTTTATAATTTTTTAAAGTCAGAACAGGGGAATCCGAATTCATTCTGACTTTGTCTCACAAAATTCATTATATCTCAAAATTTACAAATCCATTGCTTATAATAATTCTTCTATGAGAAATTAGACTCAATAAGCTTTAATTCCATATTTTTTTCATCTTCTAATTCGATTCCTACAATTTTTGGTGATTTTTCAAAGTTAGTCTACTGCTGCTGTCCAAACTGTTTTAGTGCAAGCTGTTTATTACCATTTTTCCCCTAAGCTTTTAATAAATGATAATTTCGTCCCTACTCAATTAGCCTCTCAATTGAGCTGATTTTTCTCAATTAACATTTTATTCTATCACCTTAAACTAGTTTACAACCTTTAGGGATCAGAATTTCAGCAATAGACTTTAATTCCAAACATTTTCACAATTAGGTCCCAAAAATCAATTTCCATTGAAATTGCCTAATAAAATCATCTCATAAACAAATTAAAGCTTTAATTTCATTCTATTTCATCATAAACTTACAGCACTCAACCATGGTGACTTTAAATTTCATCCATGAAATCAAAAACTAATGAATTTAAATGTAGGATCTAGTTGTAAAAGTCTTAGAAACACAAAAATTACAAGAAAAAGGCAAGGATTAACTCACTTGGTGCAAAAATTATGAAATACCAGCTTAGCGAACCCTCCTATGGCGTTTTTAGCTGCTGGAATTGAAGAGAAATGAAATTTCCTATTTAGTCCTAGTTTTATTTAGATAATTTTGCAATATTACAATTTTACCCTTAATTTATCAATTTTTCTGCTGATTTCATACCATTGCCGTCCAGCCCAAATAAATTTTGGGTCTAATTTCCTTTTATATCCTTTCTCATTAGACTAATAAGCTATTTAATCACTCTAGCAACTTTTACACCTATTACAATTCAGTCCTTTTCATTTAATTGACTACCCAAACATTAAAATTTCCTAACGAAATTTTAATACCACATTAATAACATTTCATAAATATTTATAAAATTATTTTTGACTCGGTTTTACGAGATAGAGGTCCCGATACCTTATTTTACCCAATTTCTTCAATAATTTCTTTTTCTAACTAATCACTAAATTGATAAAATTTTCCTATCAATATTTTCATACGATTTTCCTATCATATAAATTTTCAAGCAAAAATATTGAAATAAATCTCTTTAAATCGGATTTGTGGTTACGAAACCACTGTTCCGATAACATTGAATTTACACCATTACAACTCTCCCCCCTTTTAAGGATTTTCGTCCTCGAAAATCTTACCAGTAAAGAGGTTTGGGTATTGTTTCCTCATTGCCTCCTCCGGTTCCCATGTTGCTTCCTCAATCCCGTGCTTTTGCCACAATACTTTTACCAAATTTATCTTTTTATTTCTAAGCTCTTTTGTCTCCCGTGCCAATATCTTGACCGGTTCTTCACTGTAAGTCATATCCAGTTGAATCTCTACTTCTGTCGGAGAAATAACATGTGAAGGATCTGATCGATATCGTCGTAACATAGATACATGAAAAACATTATGGATTCTATCAAGTTCCAGTGGTAATGCCAATCGATAAGCGACCGGTCCAATTCTTTCTATGATTTCATAGGGCCCGATAAATCTTGGACTCAATTTACCCTTTCGACCGAATCGAAGAACTTTCTTCCAAAGAGACACTTTCAGAAATACCTTGTCACCGACTTGAAATTTAATCTCTTTTCGCTTAAGGTCGGCATATGATTTTTGACGATCGGAAGCTGCTTTTAGACTATCTCAAATAACCTTTACTTTTTCTTCTGTTTCCCGGATCAAATCAACCCCATGTATCTTCCTTTCACTGAGCTCTGTCCAATATAACGGTGTTCTACATTTTCTACCATACAAAGCTTCATACGGAGCCATTTTAATACTAGACTGATAACTATTATTGTAAGCAAATTCAATCAAAGGTAGATACCTCTCCCAATTACCTTCAAACTCTAGTATACAACATCGGAGCATATCTTCCAATACTTGAATTACACGGTCAGATTGACCATCTGTCTGAGGATGAAATGCAGTGCTGAAATACAACTGAGTACCCAAGGCTTCTTGCAATTTGTCCCAGAAACGATACGTAAATCGGGGATCTCTATCTGATATAATGGAGACAGGCACTCCATGTAACCTGACAATCTCAGATATGTACAGTTCAGCTAGTTTATCTAAAGAATAATCCATACGTACCGGAATAAAGTGAGCTGACTTTGTCAATCAATCTACAATCACCCAAATAACATCTTTTTTCCTCGGAGACAAAGGTAGCCCCGATACAAAATCCATAGTGATTCTTTCCCATTTCCATTCCGGTATAGTAATTGGCTGAAGTAACCCCGAAGGTACCTGATGTTCAGCTTTAACTTGTTGACATATTAAACACCTTGATACAAACTCAGAGATATCACGTTTCATTCCCGACCACCAGTACATCTTTTTCAGATCATTATACATTTTATTACTCCCCGGATGTACAGACATAGTACTACTGTGGGCCTCGCGTAGAATCTTCTGTATGAGCTCTGAATTCTGAGGTACACATACCCTACCTCTGAATAATAAACAATCATCAGAACCAATCTGAAATTCAGAATCATTACCTGACTCACACTGTGCCCGTTTAACCTGTAACTTCTCATCATTCTTCTGAGCTTCATATATTTGCTGTAAAAATGTCGGTTTAGCTCTCAATTCAGCTAGGATTGAACCATCATCAATCAATGATAACCGGGTATTCATAGCTCGTAAAGCAAACAGAGATTTCCAGCTCAAAGCATCAGCTACAACATTAGCCTTACCCGGATGGTAATCAATAATAAAATCATAGTCCTTTATCAGTTCAAGCCACCTGCGCTGTCTCAAATTCAAATCTTTCTGTGTCATCAAATATTTCAAGCTTTTATGATCAGTATAAATATGACATTTCTCACCGTACAAGTAATGCCGCCATATCTTCAGCGCAAATACAATAGCAGCTAATTCAAGATCATGTACTGGGTAATTTCTTTCATGTGGTTTAAGTTGTCTTGAAGCATAGGCTATTACTTTACCTTCTTGCATCAAAACACAACCTAAACCATTTAATGAGGCATCACTGTAAATAACAAATTCCTTACCCAGTTCAGGCTGCACTAATACAGGTGCTTTCGTTAATAGGTCTTTCAATCAGTTGAAACTTTGTTGACATTCATCAGTCCACTCGAACTTTACATCTTTCTGCAATAATCGAGTCATTGGAAAAGCTATCATAGAGAATCCCTGTACAAATCTCCGATAATAACCAGCTAAACCCAAGAAACTTCTAACTTCAGATACATTCTTCGGTTGACTCCAATTGACAATAGCTGAGATTTTTCTTGGATCTACCCTGATACCTTCGGTAGATACAATGTGTCCAAGAAAACTCACTTCTCGAAGCCAAAATTCACATTTACTGAATTTAGCATACAACTGCTTCTCTCGTAAAATTTGCAACACAATTCTCAAATGTTCTGCATGTTCTTCTTCATCCCGAGAATAAACCAAAATATCACCAATGAATACTACTACAAATCTGTCTAAGTACGGTCTAAATATCCGGTTCATCAAATCCATGAATACTGCAGGTGCATTAGTTAGCCCATACGGCATAACTAGAAACTCATAATGCCCGTACCTGGTTCTAAAGGCTGTTTTTGGAAAATCTGACTCCTTTACCCGTAACTGATAATAACCTGATCGAAGATCAATCTTTGAAAACATAGTAGCACCTTTCAGCTGATCAAATAAATCATCAATCCGGGGTAACGGGTACTTATTCTTTATGGTTACTTTATTAAGCTGCCGGTAGTCGATACACAATCTCAAAGACCCATATTTCTTTTTCACAAACAGAACCGGAGCATCCCAAGGCGAATGACTCGGTCGAACAAAACCCCTGTCAACAAGCTCTTGCAATTGTGTCTTTAACTCTTTTAATTCTATAGGAGCCATCCGGTACGGAGCTATAGAGATCGGAGTAGTTCCCGGAATCAAATCTATAGAAAATTCCACTTCTCTTTCTGGTGGCAATCCTGGTAATTCTTCTGAAAACACATCAGAAAATTCACATACCACTGGAACTGCCTGTATCTTTGACTCAGATACCTTGGTGTCGAGTACATAAGCCAAGTAAGCATCATACCCCTTTTTGACATACCTCTGTGCTGCCATTACTGAAATCATATCAGATAACCCCTCTGTCTGATCAGATTTAACCCGGAGCAACTCACCATTCTAACATTTTAACACAATATATTTTTGTTTACAATTTACTACCGCATCATGCTGGGTTAACCAATCCATACCCAATATCACGTCAAATTCATCAAATGGCAGTAACATCAAATCAGCCGGGAAACAATAACCTCTTACCATCAGTGGACAATTTTTACAAATTTTATCCACTAACACAGACTGGCCCAAGGGGTTCGAGACTTTAACCACAAATTCAGTAGGTTCAGCAGATAAATTTTTAACAATTGCAAGTTTAACACATATATATGAACGCATAGAACCAGGATCAATCAATGCAGTAATATCAGTATCAAGTAAAGAAAATGTACCAGTAATAACATCGAGTGCTGAAGCATCTTCTCTGGCACGAATGGCATATGTCCTAGCAGGTGCTCGTACTTCAGGCCTACCTATAGTATCTTTTGTAGCTCCTCGACTACCACTGACATTACCGGATGGTCGAGGTGGTCTGCCCCTCGAAACTAGATTACTCGGCTTCGATATATGTTCAACTTCTTTTTCAACCATTTCTGGATAATCTCTGAGGAAATGGTCAAAAGAACCACATCGGTAACAAACCCCACTCTTAAATCGGCATTCACCAAAATGAGCTTTATTACAGTACTGGCATCTTGGTTTAAGAGTGCCAACACTGCCAACACTGGTCACTGATGGAGTAGAAGGCCTTGGATTAGTGCGTTGAGAACCTCGTTCTTTGCCCGAATACCCAATGGCTGAAGTAGAACGATCCTGATATTTCTTCAATTTCTTTGAAGCAGAAAACTGGGATTTTCCCATCGGTCTTTTACTAAAAATTCGAGCTTCCCTCTCAGCCAGTTTCTTTTCTTTGCTCAATTCTTCTGCTTTATAAGCTCTCTCTGCCAATGTAGCAAACTCTCGAATTTCAAGAATTCCAATCAGTAACTTAATGTCTTCATTCAACCCTTCTTCGAATCGTTTGCACATTTCAACTTCTGACTGTACCCATTCTCGAGCATATTTACTCAATCGAACAAATTCTCTTTCATATTCAGATACTGATCTATTGCCCTGTTTTAGCTCAAGAAATTCTTTTCTTTTCTGGTCAAGGAACCTCTGGCTGATATATTTTTTTCTGAACTCGGTCTGAAAGAATTCCCATGTAATTTCTTCTTTCGGAACAACTGAAGCTTTAGTATTCCACCAATGGCAAGCTGTATCTTTTAGCAGTGAGACGGCACATTTCAGACATTCTTCTGGTGTACAAGATAATTCTTCCAGAACCCGAGTAGTATTTTCTAACCAGAATTCAGCCCGTTCGGAATCATCATCAACTGCTGCTCGAAATTTTTCGGCCCCATATTTTTGAATTTTATCTACTGGAGCTTTCTCTTTTCTGACAGATTCAGTACTTGTACCTTGTGGGATCTCGGGAACCGGTGAAGGAGCAGGAGGGGGAGCTTGAACTTGCTACACTACAGGGTTAGTTCTTAAGTATTGATTAAACCATTCATTCATCATTTGAAAGAAGGCTGTTTTTGCCTCCTCCCCTCGACCCTCTGTCTCGGGCCTTCTACTGCTAATTTCTTCTCTTTGTACTGAAGCCGGAGCATGACTCCCAGCTTCCTCAGATTGAGCTCGGTCGGATGACATTACTATAAGAAAAACACATTTTAAATGGTCAGGAGATATCACACTATCAATAATAATTTAAATGGCATGTATAGCTAATCTCGTATTTGCTACATCGGTCCTAGAACCGGCTAAACCGTAGCTCTGATACCAATAAATGTAATACCCCTACCCGTATTCATTGCCGAAATAGGGTACGAGGCATTACCGGAGTTTACAAATTAATTTTTTTTTTCAATTCAACATATTTTCATGATAGATTTATGCATTTATATAAGATAACGTCCTCACATATCTATAACCAGGTTTGTTAACCATACTAATGGCTAACTTTACATTCATTTCACGTTAACATTTACTTTGTTAGCTTATACATGCCATTGATTTCCAAAATAAAGTTTCTTTATATACCGAAATCCTAAGGTTGACAGTGTGATGTGTCTCCGACCAAATCTGACCTCCGAGCTCTTAACACTACAAAACAGGGAAAAAGGAAACGGGGTAAGCACTTTGTGCTTAGTAAGCTCATGTAACAAGAATTATACTTACCTAATATTTTCAATACAATATAATAAACATTCATATATCCTTTCAATGCATTATTACCCTAATATGCACGAACTCAACATTCAAGTTAGTACAATAATTTCCATGTACCAATAATATATACTATGATTTCCATTTCCTTGTTATTTTTCCATATTTATCCCGTTGAATTTCTTGGAATTTTCGATGGAATTTCAGAGGTACACTTTTAGTGTACAATTCCGGGTCCGTCAATTCATATTCATGTGCGCACATTTCCATTTCAGAGAGCACACTCCCGCGAACCTCAACATTGCAGCGGGATTACCAATCCAGGCTAAATCCCCTGCAATATAAACTCATAGAGTATTGTTGGGATTACCAGTCCAGGCTAAATCCCCTGCAACGACAATTACTCTAATGAGCTTGGATCTGAATTACCAGTCCAGGCTAAATTCAGACCCTAATTCGGATTACCCGTCCGGGCTAAATCCATTTTACACATATTCTTTGGGAGGGCTATATCAGGATAGGATCACCCGTCCGGGCTAAATCCATTTTACACATATTCTTCGGGAGGGCTATATCAGGATAGGATCACCTGTCCGGGCTAGATCCTTTTTACCGTCAATTCCTTTTCAGAAATCTATCGAATTTTCCTTTCATTCAAACGGGATTTCTTCCTATTTTATCAAATAAATCAATGTTTCATAAATTTTCATACAATGAACATTCAAATCATATTCATATCAAAAACATGCATTTCAAGCATTTAAGAATATAATTCAAGTTACATGAACTTACCTTGATACTTGTTTGTAAACAGTAAAAATCTATTAATCCCGAACTTTTTCCTTTCCTCGATCTAGCCTCGTATTTGAATCTTCTGGATCTAAATAAATAAATTTAATTATCAATTTAATACATTTCATGTTCATATGCAACATTCTCTATAATTCAACTATTATTTAAAGTTCATTCAAAGCTGTCTACTTGAGTCATAGTCACTAAATTATTTATAACTTGAGCTACGAAACTCCAAATTAAGATCCGTTAATTTTCCCTGAAACTAGACTGATATATATTTTTACCATAAAATTTTCAGAATTTTTGGTTTATCCAATCAGTACAGTTTATTCTTCAAAGTCACCCCTGTTCTGTTGTCTAACAGTTCTGACCCTTCTTCACTAAAAATAAATTATCTCTTTATAAAGAATTCAAATAATGTTATTGTTTGTTTCTATTAAAAATAGACTCATTCAGAATTCTAGACATATAAATTTAAGTCCATAAATTTTTTTATTCAATTTTTTATAATTTTTCAAAGTCAGAGCATAGGAATCCGAATTCATTCTGACCTTGTCTCACAAAATTCATTATATCTCAAAATTTACAAATCAATTGCTTACAATAATTCTTCTATGAGAAATTAGACTCAATAAGATTTAATTCCATATTTTGTTCATCTTCTAATTCGATTCCTACAATTTTTGGTGATTTTTCAAAGTTAGTCTACTGCTGCTGTCCAAACTGTTTTAGTGCAAGTTGTTTATTACCATTTTTCCCCTAAGCTTTTAATAAATGATAATTTCGTCCCTACTCAATTAGCCTCTCAATTGAGCTGATTTTTCTCAATTAACATTTTATTCTATCACCTTAAACTAGTTTACAACCTTTAGGAATCAGAATTTCAGCAATAGACTTTAATTCCAAACATTTTCACAATTAGGTCCCAAAAATCAATTTCTATTGAAATTGCCTAATAAAATCATCTCATAAACAAATTAAAGCTTTAATTTCATTCTATTTCATCATAAACTTACATCACTCAACCATGGTGACTTTAAATTTCATCCATGAAATCAAAAACTAATGAATTTAATAGTAGGATCTAGTTGTAAAAGTCTTAGAAACACAAAAATTACAAGAAAAAGGCAAGGATTAACTCACTTGGTGCAAAATTTATGAAATACCAGCTTAGAGAACCCTCCTATGGCGTTTTTAGCTGTTGGAATTGAAGAGAAATGAAGAGAAATCTAGATATTTCCTATTTAGTCCTAGTTTTATTTAGTTAATTTTGCAATATTCCAATTTTACCCTTAATTTATCAATTTTTCTGCTGATTTCATACCATTGCCGTCCAGCCCAAATAAATTTTGGGTCTAATTTCCTTTTATATCCTTTCTCATTAGACTAATAAGCTATTTAATCACTCTAGCAACTTTTACACCTATTACAATTCAGTCCTTTTCATTTAATTGACTACCCAAACATTAAAATTTCCTAACGAAATTTTAATACCACATTAATAACATTTCATAAATATTTATAAAATTATTTTTGACTCGGTTTTACGAGATAGAGGTCCCGATACCTTATTTTACCCAATTTCTTCAATAATTTCTTTTTCTAACTAATCACTAAATTGATAAAATTTTCCTATCAATATTTTCATACGATTTTCCTATCATATAAATTTTCAAGCAAAAATATTGAAATAAATTTCTCTTTAAATCGGATTTGTGGTTACGAAACCACTGTTCCGATAACATTGAATTTACGCCATTACAACAGTAGTAGAAGTGTATTTAGAATCTTTAAAATCCCTCACATTTTTTGAAGACGGTGGTGGTGCGGAACTAGTTGCTAATCTCTTTTCAAAACTCTTCTCTTTCGAACGAGCTAACCCTTCTTCCAGTCGCTGTGCTCTATCAACCAACACAGGAAATTCTTGTAGATGTAATGGTATGAGAGGAACATAAATTTCTTCATTTAATCCCCACTCAAATCTCCTGCACATATCTGCTTCACTTGTTACTAGTTCCTTAGCTTATTTGCTTAGTCTGATAAATTCACATTCGTACTCAGCAACAGTCATATTATTCTGCTTCAGATCCAGAAATTCTCTTTTCTTCTTCTCAAGATAAAGTTGACTCACATATTTCTTTCTGAATTCAGAAACAAAGAAATTCCAATTAATTTTCTCTGCAGGATGAATATTCACGACAGTGGTCCACCATTGGTAAGCCTCACCCTTTAGTAAAGATACTGCACGCCTCAACTTTTCATCTCCGGTACACTGCAATTCTTCAAATATTCTTTGACTATTCTCTAGCCATTCTTCGGCCTCAGCTGGGTCATCATCTTTCTTTCCTTTAAACTCTTCAGCTCCATATTTTCTTATTCTTTCCAAGGGAGATCGATGACTAGTTATAGATGGTTGTGGATGTGGAACAGCAGGAAGAGAAGATGGTGGTGGAACTGGTGGAGTATTATTAGTTCTCACAACTTGCTACAACAACTGATTCATTGTGTGTAACAAGGCAGCAATTGGAATTTCTTCTCTAGGCGGTATCGGCTTAGTTTCAGATTGAGTTCTTTCTTCAAATTCAAGCTCCCTATCATCCCGTAAGTTTATCGATTCACTTCGAGCTTGGGTTCTATGTTGATCTCTTTCCCTATCAAAGTTTGGCGCCCTACTCTCCACTTCATTTTCCGACTCTTCATGAGATCTATTTGACATCTTTAAGTTTCTACAATATTCACAAATTATACAATTAAATAATTAAATAAATAAACCTCATCTCATCTCATCTCATCACATCAATTTATAAAATGGCATGTACGAATAGACTCATTCTCAGCTCAAGAATTCAGAAAACCTAGGCTCTGATACCAATAAATGTAACACCCCTTAATCCTAAACCGTCACCGGATCAGGGTTATGGAGCATTATCGGACATATTGGATAACTTAGAAATAATTCATAAATAAATAACATTCATAGCATAGTTTAACTTTTAAGTCTTACAATAGACCCTCGAGGCCCAAAATACGTATTAGAAGTGGAACGATTTTTTTTTAAATTTTTTTATTTCGGCAGCATTTCTACTTATTTTGTATAAAACCCCCTTCAAGTTCAAACAAAAAACAACCAATACCATATATACTATATAAACTTTTGTACCATTTCATTAGTATAAACATTAAAAATACTAATTACCATTTTTTTTTACAACAAAAGTCTTGTAACATTCTGATGTGATCAAAATAACACCTATGTACATGCTACTTTTAATTCAAAATATGGTACCTACTTATGAAGCTCTTGAGGATGTGATGAGATGAGAGATCTTCTAGTCGACTATACCGCTTCGAGTCTAACTATATCTACGCGTTAAAATTAAACGCGTTAAGCCAATGAAGGCTTAGTAAGCACTACAAGAATAAATAGGCAAATAAATCCTATTAAAATATTATAATCCCTTTTGATCAATATATA
This sequence comes from Gossypium hirsutum, assembly GCF_007990345.1. NCBI lineage: Eukaryota > Viridiplantae > Streptophyta > Magnoliopsida > Malvales > Malvaceae > Gossypium > Gossypium hirsutum. Next base: position 20,349,041 of record NC_053428.1, on the reverse strand, counting down.
TTTATATGCATATAAGTTTCTTTAGATGTATCTTATATTAACAAAATTTAATTTATTATTATATATAAGTGTATAAAACTTACCTTAGTACATTGATAATTCGCTTTGGTTCACAACTTATAACTTTATCCCAAAGTAGACTTAACAGAATACACTGGATATACGGAACAAATACAGAAGTGCATTATTATGCACAAATGAACAGAGAGCACTAAAGTGCTATACAGAGAGCACATATGTGCTAAACAGAGAGCACTTAACGTGCTAATAATAGAACGGAGAGCACTAATGTGCTAATAATCAGAGAGCGCGCTAGAGTTCCTTAATGGCATGCCACTAATATCCTAGTAGTTCTAAATTCATCTACTTGGGCATTAAAATTGAATTTCATACATTTAAATACTTTACATAAATATTTCGAAAAAGATTTCTCATTTTTTCATCATTACAATTTAGTGCATATTACACAATTCACAAATATCACATCTTTTTCACACATATACTTTTGTCACAATATTATTACTTAATGTTCAAACAATATAATTTCTTATATTCTCCAATTATAATTTTCTTTTCAAATTTCATAATTTCATAATTCCATAATCTATAATTATTATTATTTATTTACTTATAAATTTAAATATATACATATATATTACATTTTTATTTCTAAATAATTCTATACTACAATATAAACATCTAAATAAAATTAATTAAAAAAAAATCTTGTAGTACTTACAACAAAAAGATTGAGATGATGTCTTCCTTCACTCCTTAGCCTTCTCTTTTCTTTTTTCTTCAATTAGGTCCTATCCTTTCTTTTCTTTCTCTTCAATTTCATATAAAACATATAACATTTATATGTTACAGAAAAATAATTAAATGACATTCCTATGCTATTAAAAAAAATAAACATGTATGATATAATAAATTCATCATTTCTTACATTAACTTACATTTCAATTTATTCCATAACTAAAATTATTTCCATTTCTATTACAATCTATGCTTTATTTTTATTTAAATTCTACTTATAACTTAGTTTAACTCCCAAATTTTCACTAATAAACCCCAATTTCAAACTTCTTATAATTTACTCCTTATTGCAATCTATTTCACAATTCAATCTTTTTTTCTCAATTCTAATTTGAATTTTTCATAAGTTCAATCTCTAATTTATCCATAAATTCAACAATAACTATATAAAAAAAAATCTACTAACTCTCAAAATTTCAACATATACCTAATAGTATTTTGTTCTAGGATCATAAAAACTCAATAATTACAAGAAAATGAATTAAATTGACTTACCAAATTGAATTTGAACCCTTGAAATCCCAAATTTTCTTTTTTTTTCTTTTTCTTTCTCCCTTTTTCTCTATTTCGTCCCTGTCCCTGCTATTCTGTTTTATTGTTTCTTCTTTCTATTATGTTTCTTTATTTACTTATGTTTTATATATTATATATAATATAATATAATATAATAATATGATATATTATATATTAATACTTAAATATTAAATTAATATAATATATAATATATATTTTTATATTAAAAATATCTTAGAATTTTTTTCTTTCAACATTAAACCGCCTCATTTAATAATAATGGCATATTTGCCTATTTAGTCATTTCTATTTTCTTTAATCTATAATTAAACTTTCACACTTATTTCAATCTAATCTTTTTTTCCTAATTATTTCTAATTAAGTCGAATTCACTTAATCAAAACCTAATGAGACACACAACTAGCTTCGTAAATATTTATAATAAATATTTACGAATCCGATTTATCGGAACGGAGTCCCGAGAATGTATTTTTTTCTCTTTTTATCAATTTAACTATATAATCAATAAAATTTTCCTATCAAATTTTTCATGCAGTATTCCTATCGTAATATAGACTATGCCACAATATTAAAATAAATTTTCTTTCTAGATCGGATTTGTGGTCACGAAACTACTATTCTGATTTTACTGAAAATGGGCCATTACAGGGATGGTCTGGTAATCCTGCTAATTATTCTGATTTAAAGATTTTTGAGTGTCCTGCATATGCTCATGTTGATAATGAAAAATTAAAATTGAGATCCATTATATTCATTTTTCTTAGTTATAAAGCTGGTGTAAAAGGGTATAAGTTATGGTGTCCTGAAAATAGAAAAGTTGTGATTAGCAGAGATGTTATTTTTGATGAAACTCTTATGCTACCTAACTTATCTCTTAAAGACTCTTCTAATAAAGAAAATCAAAAGCATATGGAGCATTGGATTAATACAGAGTCAACTCCTCAAGCCAGTACAAAAATTGAGAATAGAGTTGCTTCTTCACCACAATACTCTATCGCCAAAAATAGAACTAGAAAAGAAATTAAACCTCCAAAGAAGTATGCCGAGGCTGATCTAGTTGCTTATGCTTTAAATGTGACTGAAGATATAGATGCGAATCAAGAGCCATTTAATTATTCTGAGGTGGTTAGCTGTGAAGACTCAGAAAATTGGATGTTTGCTATGCAAGAGGAGATGGAATCACTCCACAAAAACAAATTATGGGATCTTGTGAAACGTCTTAAAGGTAAAAAGGATGTTCGTTGTAAATGGGTGTTTAAAAAGAAAGAAGAGACTCCAGGAGTTGAAGAACCCAGATATAAAGCAAGGCTTGTTGCAAAGGGTTACAGTCAAATTTCAGGAGTGGACTTCACAGATATGTTCTCTCCAGTTGTTAAGCATAGTTCGATTCAAGCTTTGATTGATATTGTGGCCATGCATGATTTAGAGCTTGAGCAGTTAGATGTAAAAATTACATTTCTACATGGAGAATTTGAGGAGGATATTTACATGCAACAACCAGAGAGTTTTATAGTCTCAGAAAAAGAGGACTATGTTTGCTTGCTGAAAAAGTCTCTTTACGGTTTGAAACAGTCACCAAGATAGTGGTACAAGAGGTTCGATTCCTTTATGACTTCTCATGATTTCAAAAGAAGTAGTTTTGACAGTTGTGTTTACTTTAAAAAAAAATAGTGATGGTTCTTTTGTGTATCTACTTCTTTATGTTGATAACATGTTGATAGCATCAAAAGATAAAGGAGAGATAAGAAAAGTCAAAGCCCAACTAAGTAAAGAATTTGAGATGAAAGGTTTAGGACCAACAAAGAAGATACTTGGAATGGAGATTCTTAGAGATAGAAAAGCAAGTAAATTGTACCTAAGTCAGAAGGGGTACATTGAGAAAGTTCTTTGCAGGTTCAATATGCAGAGTGCTAAGCCTGTTAGTACTCCTTTAGCAGCCCATTTTAAACTTTCATCGGTTTTGTCTCCACAATCAGATGATGAGATTGAGTACATATCACATGTTCCATACTCTAGTGAAGTGGGATCTCTCATGTATGCTATGGTTTGTTGACGTCTAGATTTATCATATGCAGTCAGTGCAGTTAGTAGATATATGGCGAATCCCGGTAAAGAACACTGAAAAATAGGTCAGTGGATTTTAAGATACTTACGAGGTACTACTGATGTTGGCTTACAGTTTGGAAAAATTAGAGATGGAGTCATTGTGTATGTTGATACTGATTTTGCTGGAGACCTTGATAGAAGAAGATCTCTCACTGGTTATGTCTTTACAATCGGAGGTTGTGCAATCAGTTGGAAAGCCACTTTGCAAACTACAGTCGCTTTGTCTACCACTGAAGCTGAGTATATGGCGATTACTGAGGCTTGTAAAGAAGCTATTTGGTTGAAGGGACTCTTTAGTGAACTCAATGAAGACCTTCAAATCAGTATAGTATTTTGTGACAGTCAAAGTGTATTCTTTCTTACAAAAGATCAAATGTTTCATGAGAGAAAAAAACACATTAATGTTTGGTATCATTTTGTTCGTGATATTATTGCTCGTGGTGATATAGTTGTGAGCAAAATTAGTACTCATGAAAATCCTGCAGATATGATGACTTAGTCACTTCCTATAACCAAGTTTGAGCATTGCTTAGACTTGGTTAGTGTTCATTGTTGAAGTTAAACCCTTAAGGGGTTTTATGGAAGAGGTGGAGAACTTGTTCGTTGAGAGTTCACGATGAAGAATTTATTAATTGAGAATTCGTGTCAATGTTGAAATTGTTAGAACTAAGTGACCCGAATCCTTATTTAAATAAAATACAGTGGTAAAATAAAATAAAAGAAGAATCCATATAGAATTACACTTCTTTTATTTTATTTTAAAATAAGGTTTTTTAAACTTTATTAAACTCTATCTATTTTATATTGATTAGAATAAGATGTTTCAGTCTTACTAGAATATGGCTTTATAAGCCTATAAATAGACATAGTCTATTCCTCTTGTAATAATCCGAATTCGACATAGTGAATTTTCTTCTCCTCTGTCCGTGATTTTTTCCCGAAAAAATTTCCACGTAAAATCTGTGTTTTTTATTTATTTTTTATTTTATTTTATTTTATTTTATTTTTTCACTATGAATATATGAAGAGAAATTGTAAACTAAAACTATTATAATAAAATTTAAAATAATTTTTAATTTTAGAAATCATGTATATCTAATACTTTTTAATTTTAAAAACAAAGTTTTAAATAATGTAAATTATGAAAAAATAATAATAATTCACTAATTTTTGTTTGTCGGGATAATTTTATAAATTTATTAAGGGGTAAACTAGTAAACTACACCACAAGTCATCTATCTATTGTCTCTTTTCTTTTTGGTCATCCAACTAATTAAAATTATTTTTTTAATCCATTTCCATTAAGTGCCATTAAATCTCTGTTAGGATGATGACTTGGCATGAAAAAATTGGTATAATAAATTTAGTCCATAAATTTACATGTTATATGGATTTCGTCATAATTTAAAAAAATTAATCCTCAAAATTTACAAATGATCTCAATTAGATCTTCAAAATTTACCTTTCTCTTTCGCTTCTCCCATCACCACTACCATCATTACCTCCATCTCTTCCTCCACCAGCTTTCTCCAAAGAAAACTTTTTTTTTTTACCGACGGTGCCCTCGGCAACAAAGATGTCGCTGGCAAAATGGCTATACCGATGACCTCATTGAAGAAGAAAATGGTCTCAATGACCATAATGTTGTTCTTAAATGTGCTAAATTCCAAAACGCCATCTCTAAAGGTTGTTACTCTCTTCACTTCTCTTTTTAAATCTTTTTTCGATCTGAGATTTTGAAAAAAAAACATGAAACTTTTGGTCTTTCTTTATGCTGTTTTTGTTTTTGGTTTTCACGTCTGAATTACTTAGCCGTAATGGTTTTTGAAAAAAACACATTTTTTTTCTAGTTGCTGTGAAACATTTCAATTTTTATGTTCTGAAAGTTTAAATCTTTACGTTCACATATATTATGTTATTTCTTGATATTTGTTAATTGGATTTCTTCTTTTATTTGTATAAATTTTGGTGTTATTTTGTGAACTCAGAAGAAAGAAAACAAGTGGAGAAAAAAGGGAAGTTGCTTTTGGATAAAGGTGAGGGTGGAACCAACAATGGTAATGGCAATGGGGAAAGTGGGAGAGAAAAGTAAATTTTGAGGATTGACATCATTTATAAATTTTAAGGGTTAATTTTTTTAAAATTATGATCAAATTGATATAATATATAAAAATTAAAGGTTAATATTTTATTATATCGATTTTTTAATTGTCACGTTACTCTCACACGGAAATAAGTCAAAAAATAATTTTGATTAGTTGGGTGACCAAATTAAATAAAATAATAAATGGATGACCAAAAAAGAAAAGATGCAATAGTTGGATGACCTGTTGTGTAGTTTGCCTAATTATTTAAATTCAAAACTTAAAATTAAATTAATATTTAATTAGGTATATATTTTAATTAATATGCCATTATTTATATTTAAAAGAATTATAATCTTCTATGATTTTTTTTTAGAAAAATGTTATATCACTGAAATTAAATTTAAAATCTTAAATTGAAACAGATTAAAAAAAAACGTTTGAAGTTTTTTTTAGAACAAAACTTTTAAAGATTATTTTTTTAGATTTTATTATTCATTTTAAAAAGATTATAACTTTAAACAATTGTTTTTATTAATTTAAAAATAAAAAATAGAAATTATATATAAAAAAATTATGTTGCCACACGTGAACAGGATTGACATACGGAAAAAAAAAATTAGGCTGTTAACATCATATGGAAACTTAAAACCTGGTAATATAATATAAAAATATGTTATTTATAATTCTAACCATTTAAAAAATAATAGTGAATAAATGGATATTTAAATATTAACATGTATGATTCGTTGCCTTATCTTAGTGAACACTTCCTTAATACCAACAAAAATAAATGGTAATAAAGATAAGGATAGGTTTGAATTTGGTACATGAGCTTATACCTGGTGAAAATTGTCTGTAAAATAACGTCCAATGGTTTTTGGTGGATTTCTATGAATATCTTTTATCTTACCATATATGTGACAAAACATTGAATGACATACATACATACATACATACATACGTCCTTCTTGTCTGTATCTTTCTTTCAATTTTTTCTATATAAGCGAATGCCTTCTCCTTCCACGAGTGACCATATAGCCAAACCTAGAAAATCTTGCATTTTATCGTAGAACGAGTAAGGGTTAACCTAATTAAGCTAACAGCTCTCCAAAGGGGGATCATTGTGGTCGACACAAAAATGGCTGGAATTCTTGTATATGCCACCATCTTACTTATGACTCTAGTCTGGTGTAGATTGTTAAGAAGACAAAAGAAAGGATCCCAAGGGAAAAGTGAGACCCAGCTTCCTCCTGGATCAATGGGGTGGCCTTATATAGGAGAAACTCTCCAACTCTATTCTCGAGACCCAAATGTATTTTTCGCTTCCAAACAGAAAAGGTTTTCGAAACCCTCCTCGCTTTGCTCTTCTGCTGCCTTTGATTCTCTTTGGCTTCTTTTTTCTCTTTTACTTTTTTTTTGGGGTGCTTTTTTCACTGAACTTCAGTACATGGTGGTTCAGGTATGGAGAGATTTTCAAAACGCACATATTAGGCTGCCCTTCTGTTATGTTGGCTAGTCCCGAGGCAGCTCGCTTCGTGTTAGTAACTCAAGCTCACCTGTTTAAGCCCACGTACCCCCACAGCAAGGAGCGTCTCGTTGGTCCAGCGGCGCTGTTTTTTCACCAAGGAGACTACCACACTCGTCTCAGAAAGCTGGTTCAAGCCTCATTGTCTATTGAGGCTATTCGGAACTTGGTGCCCGATATCGATGCCCTAGTGTCACGGACTTGGAGTTTTCCCACACATCCGTGCGGCCTTTGGCTTAAAAATGCCTAAGTCAGCCTAATTTCCACCAATAATGGATTCAACCGTAAAAACGCCTAAGTTAGCTCAATTCGCAACAATAAAGGATTCAACAGAATTCCCTTAAAGTTTCCATGAAGAACAGCGGAAGAACGAATTAAGAACGATCTTTGAAAGATGAACAAAAGCAAGAACGCTTGAGAGAAAAGTTTGAGTAAATGCTCTCGATTCTTATTCACAAAGAATAATGAAACAATTACAGGAGTCAGTACAAATGAGGGGGAGGCTCTCTATTTATAGTTGAGCTCCCCCAAAACCGATGGCTACAATTAAAAGCTGTATTCAATTAGGACTCTAACTTTACAGAATTAGAGGCTGTGTACAATTAGAACTTCTAAGACTACTTAGTCCTATCTTCATTATCGGGCCTATCAGGCTTCAATGTGACAGGCCTGTCCAACAGCTCTTTGAATCGGGCCAGTTCTCGTAGGCCAAATGATCCCCATCTGAGCAACAGACCTCCATTGGATGCATTTGGTGCGCTTGTCACGGGCTTTGAACTGCGGCCCGTGACATTCTCCCCCACCCATTCTCGCAACGCCCTCGTTGCGACTTCTGAATGGCACTGACTTGATTCACTTCGGTTTCGTCTCGTCGCCTTAGCCTTTCCCTTTCTTAGGGATTTTTGCCTCGGCTTTTGTCGCTTCTTAACTCGAGCCGTCCTGCTCGTCGCATTTACTCTGGTCAACTGTCCCACATGCATCGCTTCTTTTCCTTTGAAGTCTGATGCACCACCTACCTCTCCCATAGGTGGAAGCCTTGTCGATGACTCGGCCAACTCCGACGCTTCACTCAACTTGAGCCTCATTGGTCTCAGCTTCACTGTTTTCATCACAACTTTCTCCACTAAGTTAGATGTCAAACTCACCTCTTCCTTGGGTGGAAGCCCCTTTGACGACTCACCAAGCTCAGACGTTGCCTTTCTTTCGACTCCGGCTTGCTTTGGACAGTTCCGCAACTCATGCGGACCACGGCACAAGAAGCACTTAACTTGCTTCTTTTTGCTCCTCTTTGCCCTCTTGGCTTTGGCTTTTCCCTTGCTCGAACCAAGCTTCTTGGGCTCATTGTCTGCTCCATCGTTCCCCTCGATGACAGACTTCTTCGGACACTTCCGCAACCTATGCGGACCATGACACAAGAAGCACTCCACTGGCTTCTTCTCGCTTTCGGCCTCCTTGGCTTCGACACCCTTTGCGCTCGAACCAAGTACCAAGGCCTTACCCACTGGCTTCTCCTTAAGCGCGGATTTCTTCAAACATTTCTTTAACATGTGTGGACCGTCGCAGAGAAAGCATTTTAGCTTGTCCCTTTTCCTCTTGGGTTTCTTCTTCCCAACTCGTGGTTTCCCATTACCACCATTGTCGCCGTTGTCATTGCCATTAACTCTATCTTCCTTGTGATCCATTTCACATACGTCCCTTCCATCGGACTTGGAAGACCCAAGCTTGTCTTTCCCTAGACCAAGCTTCACCACGGACTCAACTACCATCATGGCTTCCGACAGGTTTTGGACACTTCTTTGTTCCACCTCATGTCTGACCCACGGCTTTAATCCCTTTTGAAAAGCAAGCAATGCTTCTTCATCGGTCACATCTGAAATTTGGAGCATGAGTTCCTTGAACTCTTGAACATACTCCCTCACTGTGCCCCGTTGCATTATCTCTTGCAACTTTGCCCGAGCTTCTTCCTCGGCAAATTCTGGGTAAAACTGTCTCTTCAACTCGCATTGGAACTCTTGCCACGTCCCAATCTCACCTTGCCTTTTATTTGAGGTCCTACCTCGCCACCATAAAAGCGCAATGTCAGTAAGAAACATTGAAGCAGTGTTTACCTTAACCGCATCCTCCATGATGCCTTTGGCACGGAAGTAGTTTTCCATCCTCCACAAGAAATTATCCACATCACATGCAGACCTTGTCCCCACAAACTCTTTCGGCTTTGGGACATCCTCATTACTGAGTGCTGCATTTGCCACTCCTTTCCCCACGGCTGCTTGACACAAGGACAGCTCTCCCTCGAGCTCCTCTATTCTTGTGCTCAAAGCCTTCGTCGTGGCCATTGTTTCCTCCTTCAAAGCCATCATCATGGCCTCGAGAGCATCATTCCTTTCCGACAGCTTATCCCTGTGTGAATTAAACAACTCGTTTACCTTGTCCATGGTGGAATCAAGAGACATCTTTACATAGTCTCTGGACTGCTCCTTCCAGTTTGCTATGTGATCCTCGACCCCATCGAGTGCCTCCTTTACATCCTCCATGGATCCCTCGAGTTTACCCACACGTTCCTCTACTGCCGATATTGTCTCCTTCAAAGACTTCCTCGCCCACCTTTGTTCAAACTCTTCTTTCGACATCCCAACGGTGCCTTTGAACCAACAACTCGAATATTACTTGGTTCAAACCTTGGCTCGGATACCACTTGTCACGGACTTGGAGTTTTCCCACACATCCGTGCGGCCTTTGGCTTAAAAATGCCTAAGTCAGCCTAATTTCCACCAATAATGGATTCAACCGTAAAAACGCCTAAGTTAGCTCAATTCGCAACAATAAAGGATTCAACAGAATTCCCTTAAAGTTTCCATGAAGAACAGCGGAAGAACGAATTAAGAACGATCTTTGAAAGATGAACAAAAGCAAGAACGCTTGAGAGAAAAGTTTGAGTAAATGCTCTCGATTCTTATTCACAAAGAATAATGAAACAATTACAGGAGTCAGTACAAATGAGGGGGAGGCTCTCTATTTATAGTTGAGCTCCCCCAAAACCGATGGCTACAATTAAAAGCTGTATTCAATTAGGACTCTAACTTTACAGAATTAGAGGCTGTGTACAATTAGAACTTCTAAGACTACTTAGTCCTATCTTCATTATCGGGCCTATCAGGCTTCAATGTGACAGGCCTGTCCAACAGCTCTTTGAATCGGGCCAGTTCTCGTAGGCCAAATGATCCCCATCTGAGCAACAGACCTCCATTGGATGCATTTGGTGCGCTTGTCACGGGCTTTGAACTGCGGCCCGTGACACTAGCAGCCTCTACCGTAGATTCTTGGCATGGGGGGCATGTCGTTAACACCTTTCATGAAATGAAAAAGGTTATTGTTCGGTTCAATGTCGTCGTCAAACAAATGATTGGGTCAACTAGTTTTTTTTTTTTTTTTATAATTCATTTCCCACTTTAACAAGTACTGAGACAAAACAGTTTTTCCTATTAAAATATATTAGTTTTGAAAAGTTTTGTTTCATACTGTCTTTGGATCTCTCTGCTTAACAATTTGTCTCCAAATGATTGCAGTTCTCTTTCGAAGTTGGCATACTAATGATCTTTGGCCGCCTCGAGGCTCGATATAGGGAGGAGCTTAAGAAGAACTACTTCATAGTTGACAAAGGCTACAACTCCTTCCCTACAAACATCCCTGGAACTCCTTACAGAAAGGCATTGCAGGTAATAAGCAAATCCAATTCCTGTTAGTTCACTCCTAAAATTAACCGTCTTCTTCCCTTTTTCCGGTGACTAAAACGGATTCCCTTCAGGCAAGGAAGAGGTTAAGTAAGATATTGAGTGATATCATAAGTGAAAGGAAGGAGAAGAAGTTGCTGGAAAAGGATCTTTTGGGTTGCCTATTGAATTCCAAGGATGAAAAAGGCCAAGTCCTAACCGACGATAAAATCGCCGATAACATCATTGGAACTCTTTTCGCTGCTCAGGACACGACGGCCAGTGTCATGACATGGATCGTCAAGTACCTTCATGACAACCCGAAACTTCTAGAGGCAGTTAAGGTAGGGCTTGGGACAAGCCAAATTAACCATTTTTTCCCTTTTTTTTTGCCGGGGTCTAGAACAGTCTATCTTTCTGTATGATCACTATGCCCTCATTTATTGATTGTCTTTGTTGTTGAAATTTTTATGTTCAGGCAAGATCAGTACTACTACAGCATAAACTTAATAAAATTAATATGGTGAGCCTGTTTTTGTAGGCTGAACAAAAGGCAATTAAAATATTAACTGAAGAAAGCAATCAGCCGCTGAGTTGGTCACATACTCGGAATATGCCAATTACTTACAAGGTGACTGAGAACCGTCAATTACAATGACTTGCATAGTGAAATTTGTTCCTTCCTTGACTCCCTAACTTGGATTTGGCTATCCACTAAATCTGGCTAACAGTGGAAAGCATTTTGACTTGGTCAGGTTATATTAGAGACTTTAAGAATGGCAAGCATCATATCCTTCACTTTTAGAGAAGCAATTGCTGATGTGGATTACAAAGGTGAGGATCAATCGATTTATGTAATACATGAACCCCGCAAGTTAGATTTATTTGGGTGTAGACTACATTGTCATAAAAGTGCAACTTTGCCTAAATATGGAACAAACATCCATGTAAAAACTATAGACATAAATGATGATCCCTTTAGGTTTTGTTGCTGAAGTACTTAGCCTTGTCGACTCTAAATTTGCCAACAGGTTACCTCATTCCGAAAGGTTGGAAAGTAATGCCTCTGTTCAGAAACATTCATCACAATCCCCATTTTTTTACTGATCCGCAGAAATTCGATCCTTCAAGGTTTGAGGTATGTAAGTGTTTTCGATGTATACAATGTGTTTGGATATTTTCATTTATGGTCTTGGCATAAACGTTTATGCTTTATGATTAAAGGCGTTTCTCTGGTTGTAGTACATAAGATGAGTTTATCTCACTGGGTTCCTTTTTTTTTTTTTTGGGTAGGTTGCCCCAAAACCCAATACTTTCATGCCATTTGGCAGTGGAGTGCACGCCTGTCCTGGAAATGAGCTTGCAAAATTGGAGATGCTTATAGTGACCCACCACTTGGTTTCCAAGTTCAGGTATGTTGTTTGGAAATTAAAGTGCAAATAATATGCAATGCTCCTATCATACAAACACACCACACTGTTTTAACAGTAACTTGAGTGTTGGACCATATTCTCCTAACGGTCCCCTTCACTGAGATTTTCTTATTGTCACTGCAAAAAACATTCCTAATCAAGTTTTAAGGGAATGTTCTACTATATGATGTTTTGAGACAATCCTTCAATGATATTCCTTTTCATGCAAGTGGCTATTTGAAGTAAGGTGACTAAATTCATTAAAATGATGGAAAGAGACACCAAGAAATCGAATTATAGACCCTCGGTGTTGGAAGGGGACTTGTTTCTTTGCAAATAACTGCTGACAGTAACATTTTTGTTGGGTTTTGCAGGTGGGAAGTGGTAGGATCCGAAAGTGGAATTCAGTATGGCCCATTTCCAGTCCCTCAGCAAGGACTCCCCACCAGATTTTGGAAAGAATCTACAACATAGAAAGGCAAGCACGGATGGTGGGTGGATTACAATAAGAGCAGTAATGCAATGCTCCGCTCCCATTTCACTCCCTTTGTCTCTACAGCAAAACTTTCAACTGAGCAGTTTCCATTTTTACCACCTGATTTATAGCAAATCCCCTTCCAAGCTCTCCTGGGGATAGATACCAACTTGTTTCCCATCCATCTCAGTTTTAGTTCATTCTCATTGTCATTAAAAGCCTTTTTTACTCCATCTTTTAGCGGCAAGCAAGTTGTAGCTCCAAATTTGATATTTATGATAATCGAAAGGTTTCAGTTAACAAACAAGTACTATTCCAAATTTTACATTTATATCTGCAAATCGTTTTCACAAAGGAGCTCTCTGCCAGGGGCTGCAAAGGATACATGTGTCAAACTACCATTGGATAAGTTACAATGGATGTTGTCTCCAACAGGTGTGCACCCTTTGAAGCACACCCAAGCTTGCTGACCACAGTTTGTGCTGTCTTGCCCTTATGGACCCTACTAACTAGATGTGGATACCAGAGCTTGATAGCCTCGATTCAATTACCATTTTAATCATTACCAGCCAGCACCAGCTTTGGCTGGCCATGATATTTTATGCATCTTTTACTGATGTGGGGAATGCATTTAGTTTAACCCTGCTGAGTCAATCGAGTTCATAATGGCCTGCTTGCTTGATTTCTTTTCTTCACATACTTCAAATCTGGCATAAGAAGATGAACAAGAGTTATCTTCATCCTTCTGAGTGTTGTATGTATTGATTAAATCCTACTTAACCACTCTTTTCAATTTGTTTCATTCGAAAATCTGTCTCCAAGACATGACATTGAACCTTATCATGCAGTGAGTGGCCAGGCAATATATGATTTGTATATATGGTTTTCCCCTCATTTGAATCGTGTCATATTCCTTATCATCTAATTTCTAGATATGCCATATCTAGAGTTTGACTTGAGAGGTTCACTAATTTTTACAAAAGCCATATCTAAAACTAAAAGGCTTCTTCATCTTCGTCAGATAAATTCCAAGCATATTATAACTCAACACACAGCTGAAAATGAACAAGCAAACAATGCCATTGAAAATAAAGAGCAAAACAATGGGGCAAAAAGAAAAACAGTTTCACTATTTAAGTACACCCTGTAAATAATGATTACAGTAGTAATATGTTATATACCAATTAATCTGGTCCATCCATTCCAAGCATCTTATGACTATTTTATTGCAAAAGCAAAGTTTGAAAATAAGGGAACCTTTGCTTAAGCATCTTGAGTAGTAGATGTATATTTCATAATGGCTTCAACAATTCTCTCCTTGTCTCTGGTTGGAAATGCTTCCAAGAGAACTCCATTCTTATAGAAGTGAAAAAGAGGCACTGCCTGCAATAATTCAGATTCATCTTAATATACAGTGACACGTGACAATCATCTTTGCATATTAGGATACATCTAAAACTTCCATCCTGATTTTTGTAATAGATGTAAAATTTTACCTTTCATACTGATTTCTTTATTAGCAGTTTGATTTAAAAAAAAACGTTCACAAGTAGCCAAAATTCTTTTATCCACAAATTAAGATTTCTAGTCTGTTTCAGCTATGATAGAATCATCCAACAGAAAAGACAGCAAGCAAATTTTGGTTACGCTCAAGTTCCCATATTCATCATAAATGAATCATCCTAAATGGCTAATAATTGTAACAGATTTGCAAATTAGTCAGTATTTGGAGGAATGGGATTAAATGTTCAAATAGAGATTACCCTGATTCTAAGTCTTTCAGCAACTTCAGACTGTTCATCATACTCATCGATTACCTGCGGAAGAAAACAGATAATAAGAGCTCATGTTTTTGTGGCTCAAAATCCCCTCCTATCAACCATGAAAATTCTATCTTAAGCTCTTCTATTCTTTAACAGAAGCCATAGATTAGAATATAGGATAGATGCATGAATTATAAGCAATCAACAAAAAATTTCAAAGTTCGGGTCGTGAAAAAGACACTCACATTATGTTTCAAGAAAATTACTCCAGCATCTTCATCGCCAGCACCCTTGCATAACTTTGAGAACCCTTGCTCGATGTACTTACAGCTTCCACAAGAAGTCCGATAAAAATCTACTACAACTAAAGAATTAGTTTCTTTGGCCTTTTCAAGAATTTTTAAGAATTCTTCATCAGTCTTAAATTCTCTAACACAGTCCACAGGGCACAGATCGTCGTCTTCGTCAGATAATTCCCCTTGATTTTCATCAGCCACACCTTTGATGCACCCGTGTTGTAATGCGTGGCTAATTTCCAAAGCATCCAAGTGGGAACTTATAGTTATAGATGGTATTTTGGCCATCAAAAGACTAACATGACTTTGATTATGATGTAAGTTGGGGAAGGTACAGGTAATTCTATGATTGAATTGTCCATAAAGATTTTTTCTGAAAATGAAAGAGGTATTACTGTACAGAATATTCTGCTGTTGCATCACTGCCTACAGCAATCCCTCCACCACAGAAATATAAATGAAACCACCCAAAATTTATGAATTTAGAGGATGAACTTCAGATCATCTTTCAAGCATATATCACTTGTTCCTTGAATGCTATCAATCAGACTGCCATCAGTAAGTTCACTATATACATATATACCAACACAAACATACAAACCATCAGAATTTTCTCCAAGATTAAAATCTGTGCTCTATTTCTAACATAAATAACCCTCCATGGATTCATGATAAGTCTAAAACTCAATGACAAACAAAAATAGAAGGTATGATATAGGATTTCATATTCCCAAGTTATCAGAAGTGGAATAAATGACAGTGTTTTCATATCTTTATCCAAACTCTACAATCTTGAACTAAATAAAGCAATATCCACGTTCCATTTACACCCCAATTTTCTGATCTTCCATTTTGTTTTTACTTTACTTCACACTAGGCCATTTTCTCTATGAAACCCACTGTTATTATTGAAGTTATGTTTTCTTTCTGCTAAGCAAAAGCATCATAAAACTAATCGATCCACTGATAAGATCAGTTTATAGCTCATAAATACTCGTCGGTCCTCACATATTTGCGATAAACATAAACTACAGGGAACCAAGTTTCGACAAGAACAGCAAGCTAAAAGTTAAGAAACTGAGTATTAAAACTACGAGTTTTCTGCATAGGAGAGAAATTGAAGAACTTAATGAAAAGCTAGCAGCTTACCTGCGGGCAGTCGAGAGTTGAGCTTATGCCGATAACTGAAGAAGCTTCGAATGAGAAGCGGACACGCCACTACCATATCCGCTTTTCAAGTTTTATACTTTATCCATATATCCGTTTATTCGCCTCTTCCTTAATTATTTGTCTAAGTGGAACGTCTTTTGTCCCAAATGTTATTATACTAACAAAACCAAAATCAAATTTGCATGTAAAGGTGAATCATCTACTACTAATTAAATTGAAACCGTCTTTTCGTCCTTCATACTTAAATTAATCTTTGAATGACATGGTTATTCTTGGAATTAGTTAGTTTTACTTAAGTCTTTTAATGAGAAAATAAATTTTGGGTTAGCCCATTGATCATAAAATATCAAAACCCAAATCCCAAAGGCCCAAAAGACATCATCTTCAAGAGAAAATGCAAGCAACTATTAACAAATCCCATACTAGAACTTTCATCCAATAAAAAAGTTTTTATTGGAAAGTGTGTCAGGTTTGATTATATCGCCTGGGAAACAGCGTCGTATGGGCGAAGAAAACAAATTTCAATCGTAAGCCCAAGCTAATTTCCAGTCTCTTCTTCTTCTTCTTCTTCGGTTTCTGTAATTTTGGTTTAATAATGGCGAATACCGAGTTGAAATCCGATAATTTTGGTTTCTGTAAGCCCAAAAGGCTCACTTGGCTAGTGATGCTGGTAAAGAGCTCACCAAGAAGATCGGCCTCGTTTACCAAATCAATATTGCCCCCAAGGTCCATCCTTTATTCAAATTTTAACCTTTTTCCAAAATTTCAATTTTATTTAAAAGCTTGCTTTAATTTCTGGGTTTTATTTATGACGTGTAGAAAATTGGATTTGATGAGGTTTCTTACATTGTTGACCTCAAGAAAGGAGAGGTTACTAAAGGTTAGCCCCTTTAATTATTTAAGAGATATTCCATTTTTGTTAATTCAATCTTTTCTTTGTCTTGGTTGGGTTTGTTTATATGATCTGCCTCTTGATTAGATCGTAGCTTGTAAATTGCAAAGATGGAATAGTGTTTGAAGTTTGTATCTGTTGCATTGTATAATCTGCTGAAGTTTTTGCTACAAAAGTTAATCTTTCTATTGGAAATTAAATGGCGTGCTTGCTTGGTTGCAAGTATCTGGCCTCTAGACCGCTGCTCCTTTGCTGCTAACTATAATATACATTTTGTTGCCAGGATTTTTATCTTTTTGTCATTTTTATATTTTTTTCAATCATGTTTATTTGGTTATTAACCTCTTTGTCTCTGCGATAATGGTAGCACGGCTGACCCCGTTTCACTAATTCAATAGCTTCCCCATCTTTTTGCCATGGTAATAAAAATTTATTAATTTTATGTCAGCTTGGACTGCTACCCCTTATTAGTTGTTCAATGGCTAAGTCCCCTTATTTTTTCTCCCAATTAGCACTTGAAGATATGGTGCTTTTATGTTAAAGATTAAATTTTCTGTATCTTTGCCATATGAAATTGGTAATCTTGACTTTTTCTGTTTGTAACTGTTTAGTGTTTATTTCGATTACTTTCTCCTGGAGATTCAAGTATGATTTTGTCAATTCATAGACATATACGATCAAGTCCCCCTAATTGTTTTGTCTTTCAATATAAAGATGTTCATTATCTTATCACTCTGAAATGCAGGTAAATATGAAGGGGGAAAGCCTGATGCTATATTTTCGTTCAAGGATGATGATTTTATGAAGGTTGCCACTGGAAAGATGAATCCACAGATTGCTTTTATGAGGTACAATTCTACAATTTCCATTTATTTTCCCTGTAATGTTAGTGATTTCTTTTGTCCCGGGGGATGGGAGTTTGCAATGTCGAGGATTTCCCTTGTTAATACAGTGATATTGATGATGCAGGGGTGCGATGAAGATTAAGGGGAGCTTGAGCGCAGCTCAGAAGTTCACTCCTGACATTTTCCCAAAACCTGCAAAGATGTGAGCAGGGATGCTAATGTATTATGTGTTAGTTCTTTCGTATGTTGCTCCAAGTGGGAAAATGATAAATGGAAGTTGTCCGTGTCTCTGTGATTCTGTCAACCTTTTTCTTTGATAGTACACTTGACTTTTGTCATTGCTTTATATATTAGATTACCAGATCGTAAGGCGACTAATCCATAAGGATTTGTACTATAAGGTTCCCCAATCCATTATATTGAACAACTTCAATATGTTCCTTGGTCTTTTAATAAATACAACTATATGCTTTGTTGGATCCACTTGGCCATTTTAATAAAATGATTGCATAAAGTACTCCAAGTCAAACATTGGATAAGGCTGCTCAATGATAGCAAAGATTAAGGGAATTTTTCGATCGAGACTGAAAGTGTCGGAATAAGATGCCAATGGAAGAGTTTTTTTTCTTTCTTTTGATAAATGCCAATTATTTGTTTAGCCAAAAATAATAGCCTTTGATTACATTATACTTAGATAAGTCAGAAATTAACAGAAGAAAATTTTATAAGGATTTCCATATACTAAATATTTTTTATCTGCTGATCTAGATAGATGGAAGTTGTTCAGCACTTGTACACAATATATTTGAATATATGGTAGTAATGATTTTTCAAATATATAGAAAAAAAAAACTTAAAAATTGAATATATCCATATAAAAAAACATATGTCTAGATAGGGGAAAATGCAGCATTGCATGTATTGTTTTTCTCGTGTGAATGAAGGTTGGCCGCAATTACTACTTATATATTATACATTCCTAGCTTTTCGATATTATTATGTCTCTTTCCATTAATCTCAAACCAGAACCTTTTCATAGGCTTCCAGGATCTGCTATTTCCTGTAGGATGGCGACGTTACCGGCCTATACATGCACTATTTTACAAGGGAATTTTGCTTTGACAGAAAAAAAAAAAAAGAACTTTTTGTTTTTGCAATTTTCACAACTTGCAAGTTACAACGTGATTTGTGTGTAGGCAAGATAAATACTTATTACGTAAAGTAGATGATGAGAATTTCGTGTGAGAAAAGAGCTTATCTCCATGTATGAAATGACCCACCAGAAACCCTACTTGCGGGGACCTCATCGAGCATTCCCCTTTGGAGTGTCGTGGGAAACGAAGAATCGAAAAGCGTTTTTGGCTTTAACTGATGAAGTCGCTACTTGCTACCCATGCACCACAATGTGCCTCCACTGCTCGAATGTCCGCAAAATAAAGTGTTTTAGTGTAAACACCTTCCTCCTGATTATTCTCAGCTATGTCCAACATCTTTGGCTGTTTTATCCAGGAACCAAATAAAGAGGATAAGAATATGTATATGGCAATAATTAATACAGATGACTTATTTGCGAATCAAGATTGAAGCAAAGAAACATTTCCTCAGTTTCAGTGTTCACAATGAACCATATGTGCATTGTGTCATCTTGAAACAGGAATTGGTGCCTATATAAAGCCAGAAGCATATCACCATTCACCAAGCTCGTCTCATGAGGCTAAGAGAACGAAACATATATATATATATAAAAATACAGAGAATGAGTTGTGTAACTTCACTTTGCTTCCTTTCTCTTTTCCTCTATATCTTTCCATCTTTGACGTCTCCAAGCTTGCTATTCCAGGTATAGCTTGCACTTGTTATTTCATCTACCCTCACGACTTATCTGCAATTCTGCGACTAATTGATGATGACGTGTAGGGTTTCAACTGGGAGTCGTGTAATAAGGCTGGAGGATGGTATAACTCTCTCAAGAACTCCATCCCTGATATCGCTAATGCTGGTGTTACTCATGTCTGGCTTCCTCCACCCTCTCAATCAGTTGGACCCCAAGGTATTTCATGTTTCGAGTGCCTATTATCGATTGTGCGCCTGAGCTGATGCCAATTAAGATTATGTTAATTACCTTTAACACTGAAAGATCTAAGGAAAATTAATGAGTATACACCTTTCAATTAATTCACCATAAAAAATGACATGTTACAAATTTGGAAATTTAATCTCAACATCTATAACTCCTTTCCTATGCTCGGACTGCGGCCTCTTTGTATTAAAAGAAAAATACCTTTCTATTAGTACTCTTCCCATGAAAGAGATATTACAGTTAGACCAAAATAAACATGAAAGTGAAAGATGAGACGTACCCATGTTTGTTGAGGAGGGATAAAGAGCTCGATGCTACTTAATCAAGGTTTTGGCTTTGAGCTTTATTGATGGAAAAGATAATGTTTGGAGAGCTTTACCTCCTATTTAGAAGCCCGACTTGATTTCATATTTGATCAGACTCAATGTGACTACTAAACAAGAGTGAATTTCAAATTAAAAAAAATGGGACATGCATATACATAATCTCTGTTTACTTTCTGTCCTGTTTCCCCTTCTCTTTTATTGTATTACTTCGAATTGCTGTTAAGGAAGCACGTAACAAATATTTTTCCATGTGTGCTCCAGGATATCTGCCAGGAAGGCTATATGATCTTGATGCATCGAAGTATGGATCTCAGGCTGAATTGAAGTCACTAATAAAAGCTTTCCATCAGAAGGGAATAAAATGTTTAGCTGACATAGTAATAAACCATAGAACAGCAGAGAGGAAAGATGGAAGAGGAATATACTGCATTTTCGAAGGAGGAACTCCAGATGATCGATTAGATTGGGGACCATCTTTCATTTGTGGGAACGATAAGGAGTATTCAGATGGGACAGGCAATCCCGACACTGGACTGGATTATCCACCAGCTCCCGACATTGACCATCTCAACCCAAGGGTTCAAAAAGAGTTGTCTGACTGGATGAATTGGTTAAAGACCGAAATTGGTTTTGATGGATGGAGATTTGATTTCGTGAGAGGGTATGCCCCAAGCATCACCAAAATCTATATGGAACGAACTTCACCAGATTTTGCTGTTGGGGAGAAATGGGAAGATCTTTCCTTGGGGCAGGATAGTCAAGATGCACACCGTGGAGCTCTCAAAGATTGGGTTGAAGCTGCCGGTGGGGTTGTCAAAGCATTCGATTTCACCACGAAAGGGGTTCTGAATGCTGCAGTGCAAGGGGAGTTGTGGCGGTTGAAGGATTCCAATGGGGAACCTCCTGGAATGATTGGACTTTTGCCCCAAAAGGCAGTGACTTTCATCGATAATCATGACACAGGGTCTACTCAAAAGCTTTGGCCTTTCCCATCTGATAAAGTCATCCAGGGCTATGCTTATATTCTCACCCATCCCGGCACTCCATCAATAGTAATTTCTGTCATCCTCTCTTCTTTCTTTCTTCTCGTTTTTCATTATCACCATTCAGCAACCCAGTGAATACTTGAATTTATGATGTGCAGTTCTATGATCACTTTGTTGATTGGGGATTAAAGGATGAGATTACTAAATTGGCAACCATAAGGAGAAAGAATGGGATCAGTGAAACAAGCAAGGTTGATATTCTAGCCTCTGATTCTGATCTGTATGTTGCCGCAATTGATGAGAAAATCATTACCAAGATTGGCCCAAAGATGGACCTGGGCAACCTTGTACCTTCCAACTACCAGCTTGCTACCTCAGGGAAAGACTACGCCGTGTGGGCAAAGAAGTGAGACAGTGGACACAACTCAATGTTCAAAAAGTGTCCCTCGACGATGTTCAAAAGGCTCATACTTGGTTAAATTTCTTAATGGCTATGTCTGTATGAATGTTACTGAGAAAATAAATAAATGAATATATGTTTAATAGTACTATAATCTACTTTGTGATGATTGCCTTGTCAAAAATAAGCTGTCAGATCTCTTGAACAATTTTCCAGGGGTAGTATAGCTTCAAGTTATATTTTTTTATGGAGAGAGGTCTTTTCTACAGAAGATTAGTATACATGCATATACGGGTCGGTAAGGAAGGAAAATAACATAGAATAAAAAGTGAAAGAGAAGGGGAAAAATTAAACCGTGAAAACGAAAGGAAAGAAAATAATAAAGAAAGAGACGAAGTGATGGGATTCAATTGCAATTTCAAATGGAGATTTGATTGAAAATAAATAAAAGCATGGTTAACTCTCAATCGATTCTCACTATCGAATCGATTTCTCCCAAGGCTAAAGAAAGCACTGAACCTGCTCCGAAAATGCTGTGAGAAAGAGGATCTGTTGCTTTAGGATGTAACTTTTGGTTCATGAAGAAGCGACCCCTCCGCATCAAGATAGTCAATCGCTGCTCCCAGAACCTGGGGAAGACTAAATGGGCGAAAAGAAGACATTCCGGGGGCGAGTGAATCAGGCTCCGTGCCAGTCAATCTAGTTGCTGGTTGATCTCCCTCAGGGCGAGTTGCTATCGCTGCTTCCTCTTTCGTTCAAGCGGCATGAAGCTCATCTTCATTGGCTGACTCGGAAATGAGCCCGTCACCCGAGAAGACGGACTGACTGGCATCGTACAATATAGAAGGTTTCAAATCATCATTGGAAACCGAGATTTGATGTCAAATTATGTTAAATTTGTGAAGCAGAGTTCAAAATATATTATTTTGGTCGATGTAATTTCCTTTTTCATATTGTTTTGATAAAGCAACAGGCAAGTTTAACAGGGATCTCATGAATGCTACCATAAATCAGGAGGGCTTGAAAAGCTGCTATTGTTATAAGATAGTCCTTAAAATGTCTCCATTGTTGATAGTCGTTTCATGCATGATAACCAGTAAGACTTTGATATGACATAGTGTACTTGAAATTTCAGAAAATTTATATTTTTTCTTTTGCATTGATCTATTCCAATTGAAACATATCATGTTTTGATGACATTGTTTATGCTTCCAATTGTGAATTATTAACACACAAACAATCCCTTACAAGAATATTTTTAAGAAAATACAGAACATAGTATTAGGGCCCCGCTCTAGATTTTATTCAAGATTTTAGCATCGAATTGCAGTTCAAGGGCCCAAATCTACTAGTTTCTTTAAAATTTTGTTTTCGGAAGGACTAGGTTAAAAATTTCTTAAAATAAGCATACTGTGAAGAACAAATCAAATTCTATCCTGGCAACAAACATCGCTTTTACAAGTGTCTCAAAAGCCTACACAGAACCATCTCCCTTACTCACTCCAGAGTCCAAATCCTTCGGCCGTACATGATACAACCCTTCCCAGTATGCAAAAAAAAGGTTGTCAACTTTATCGTACATCAAAAAAATGTTCTCAATGGCTACGATAACCCAGGAAAGAGGAGGTAAAATCACAACAATAGGTACCGTATAACACGACACTTCATTTACGACTTACGTGGGACTTGGATGAACTTGAGTGTGACTTCTTCCAGGAAAAAATGGTGAAAATCTTGGGCAATAACGACTTCTTCTTTTTCTTTTCAAGCTTGGGTTTGGGGAGTGATTCGGTTTCTGCGTTGTTCCCCTGCTTATATGTCTTGGAGCTTGCTGAAGTACTGGGTTTAAAGTTTTTGGTTTCTTTCTTTCCTTCAGAACTTGGCCTTGGAGGGTTTTCCCCTTGACTCAATTCAGTAGCCTTTGGTTCACCCCTCCAATTTCTCCATTCTTGCTCAATACCAAACTTCCTTTCCCTGGCCTTCTCAGCCTTCACCATAGCAACTTTTAGTGCTTCCTTTCTTTCAGCCATCTCTCGGTTTACTTCTTCCAACCTTTCCAAGCTTATTGACTCAGATTGCTTAGCTACCTCAACTTGAGATACAACAGCTTCTACCCTTAACTTGGCTTCTTCCTTTGCCTCATTTGCACGTTTACCGAGGTTGTAGTACTCCTCTGTGGAAAGTGTTACACTAGGTGGTGAATCCATATTATCAATGCTTTTAGTTGATTCGCTCTTTTCAAATGCTTCGATTGCAGCTAAAGCTAACTTTTCCGAAGCCTTGGCGGCCTCTATCTCTTTTTCAGCTGCAAGTAATCGACTCTCCATAGCACTTGCTCCCGCCTTTACTTGCGCTGCTCCTTCTTCTGCCTTGTGCAGATCTTCACGGGCCATTTCAGCAAGTGACTTAGCCTCATCAGCCACTCGTTTTACTGTTGCCAGCTCAGCCTCCGAAAGAGCAACTGCACTTGAAGCCATGTGTTCTCTCTGCTTATTGGCAAGCTCAGACTTATCCCTGTCAAGCTCTAATTTTAATGAAATGGTAGCCACCTTCAAACAATCCACTTCTGCACTTGCTTTTTCTATATTGACCTTGGCGTCTTCAAGTTCCTTCTGTAATGAAGCAACGAAAGCGTGTACATCAATGTGAGTTGTCGTCTTTGATGTCTGTGACTTATAAGAAGCTAACTCAGCTTTTAAATCAAGGAGCAGGGCTGAAGCAAAGTCTATCTTTGATTTCAGATCCTTTGCTGAATAAATTTGTTGATTGAGTCTCTGAAGCTCCTCCTCAACCTGTTTTAGTTCCTTCTCCCAATGCTTAGTATCTTGGTCTCGGGCCAGGGTTACTCTAATCCTTTTCCCTTCTGCTTCCACATGGGCAGCATGTGCAGACTCTAAGATCTCGCTTGTGGCAATCAACTCAATAGTCAATTCTTCCACCATTTTCTCAACCTCCTTTGAAGCAGAAACAACCTCTTCAGCTTTCTTAACCGCGGTATCTCTTTCATTCATCAAAAAAGCATATTCCTTATTTAATGTTTCTAACTTTTCTTTAACGAATTTCAGTTCCGAAACTGCAGCTGCATGCCTGGATTTAGCAACCTCAAGCTGTGCCCTTGCTGCAACACTAGCCTCATCTCCAATCCCGTGTTCCATCTCATCCACTCTAAACTTGGCTAGTTCATAGTCTTGCTTTGCCTGATTCTCTTCAGTTTGTGCTCTCTCCAAGTGTAGCTTGAGCTTTTCTGTTTGTCTCTTTGTGCTGTCCAGCTCCTTTAATACATTCAATTTTTCCTCTTCAGCATCCTCTGGTCGTTTCTTATATTCAGGCTTCTCTTTCTGCACTCTCACAAACATTTGTTCCACAAGCTTGCTTCTCTATAACACAAAAATAAATTTTAAGTTTCAGTGGAAATGAACAAAGTAGGCAGAGAGAAAAGAAGAATTTATGATGATCAAATAAAATTGATAAAAAGCTTAACAAAATTAAAGATAAAACGACATTCATTAGACATAACAAAAATATATTGCAGCATTGCAGATTATATTAACATATCTAAAATACCTCCAAAGTTCGATTTCTCTGAGCTTTCCAATCAACGATTCCTCCAAACTTGGAAACAGCTTCTTTAACTGATTCAAAAGGTGCTAAAAGATCTCTTTTTAAATCTACTTGCTTTTTCTGTGAAGGGCTAAAAGATTTAGCAGATCTGATCATCTTTCGATGATGCGGAGTGAGATCAGTGATTTGGGATACATGATCCTCATTTTTAGCATCTCCTGTCTTAGAGTCATTGACCTTGGAAGAAGATGAAATGACGCCATCAAGCATAACAGGAGAACCATCAAGAGAGGACCCAGCATCAAAAAGGGGCAAGGTAAGCCCACTCGTTTTCAATTGATGGGCGGA
Organism: Gossypium hirsutum; assembly: GCF_007990345.1. Lineage (NCBI taxonomy): Eukaryota > Viridiplantae > Streptophyta > Magnoliopsida > Malvales > Malvaceae > Gossypium > Gossypium hirsutum. The sequence continues at coordinate 20,323,709 of NC_053428.1, read as the reverse complement.
AACAGAAGGCAAAAGCTTGCCATTGTCGTTATTAATAAGCGAATTAACAACAGAATTGGCTTCTTGAGATTGTTGTCCATCAGAAAGCCTAGCTGGTTCTAAATGGTCATTTTTAGAATCTCCAACCATTGGATTGGAACCAGTACTTTGAGAGGGTTCTTCATCAGAATTGTCATGAGTTCCCCCTGTCCTCGAGTCATTCATCAGTCTACCCTGATGATCTGTCTCAATTTCAACTGACGAAGTTGAATCTGCACATTCTGTTCTACTGTCTTCTTGTCCTTTAATTACTGACAAATGACTTTCAGGTTGTTTTGTTTCGTTACTTGCTGGACCTTCACCAGAATTATGGTCCATGTCTAAAAGTAATGAAACAGGTTCTGAACGAGGCATCTCTTCTGCTTTTACATTCCCCATCTTTGAAGATTATAAGGTGTCTGAAACCAAGAAAACAGACACCATTCAGGGGACGTGGAAAAGAAACAAAAATTCACAGCTTAATCAAGATCTAATTCCACGAACAAAAGGAGCAGAGTTGAAAATCAGCAATTATATGTTTAACATAAAGAGTAAATTTTAGAAAAATGAATTAGTGTCTACAACTGCATTCATCTAGTGTAGATCCTCAATTTAAGTTAACAAGTTTTGACCAAAGAAATCAGGAGCAAAAGTTAGAAAAAGAACATTAAAAATTAAATGGAATAGAGGTTTTTTATAGGTTCAACTGGGTCTAAGCCTGGTTTTAAAACAATTTCCAGGATCAAGCCCGGCCCTACTCATCCAAAGAGTATATTTCACTATTTTAAAAAATATATATTTAAATTTAATTATAATATATTAATATAAAAAAATTTGAATAGTAAAACAGGTTAAACCAAAGCCTGACCCAAAATGGGCCGGCCCAACTGAGCCATCCTGCAGTACATGAACACCTCTTCTGGCAAGGTAGAACAATTTGTCATCTCGTACTTGTTTTCCTCCATCCATGTTAGCACATGCACCATATAGATGCCATCTTTTGTTAGGCACAGATGTTTAATTAAAGAATTTCATGCAAAAGCTCCTTTCACTTAAATGTAAAAAGACACGCCAACTTTCATCTCAAGTCTCAAAAACAAAACGCCATTCAACCCCACAACTTTCATCTGTAATCTTGAATTCGATTCCTAAGAGTTGGGGAATAAATGTGTAAAAGAAGTAAAAGAAGCTAAAATGTTAATTAAGAAGCCATAAATTATTTGAAGTCTCGATTGTTTCCGTCAGCCAAAAAGATGGAAAATACATAAATAAAATTAGCTTGATTACATAAGCCAACGTCGTGATAATAAATTCAACTGACTCAAACACTAGTAATTTAAAAAATTCTCAGAGCTTCATTCTCACAGAAAAAAAAAAGGCCGCTTAATTCATAATTAAAGCATCGATTTTTCAGAGATTAATGAAAAGCTAATTAATAAATGTCATTCCAGAAAAAAGAAAAAGGAACTTACCCGTATTTCCCAAACACCAAATGATTGACAAAGAGTGAAAAGTAAGCGAATGATATTTGAGATTCAGAAAATCAAAGAGAAACAACTCCTTAATAAATAGAGAAGGGGTGAGGAAAATTTACGGCTAAAATTAAGAAAATGAAAGAAACAGAAAAAAAAGCCAGAGGGATCACCCGTGCCTATCTATTTCTCGTCTCTCTTTTTCTTTTAACAGTTCAGTTCCTCTCTTCGTCGATATATTTTTTTAATTAGTAGTTGTATAATCTATTAGTATTATTTTAAATTTTGAAGTGGAAATTCTGTTTTTAAACTAAAGGAGTTGGCTTTGAAGGAGCAGAATTGTGTTTCGGCCAAAGGAATCTCACATGATAAGTCGTTTTATTTTTCCAAAAAAAGGTGATTTTAAAATTTTAGCCACATTTCGGCTTAGCTCAAACCTCAAATCAGTTGGCTTTCCCAAAAAATAAGAAGGGAAAAGGTTTGGATTTTTTTTTTTGAAACAATGACGAGGGTAGGAGAACGCTCAATGACCGAAGAGCCTCTAATGCTGAAATCGAAAATCAAATCATGAACCTTATATCAAAATAAAATTGTAGAGTTATGTCTTGTATTTTTTGAATTTTTTTAATTAAATTATATTTTTAATTTTTTATTTAAATTTTAATTAGTGTAAATTATTTTAATATTAAATTTTTACTTAAATTTTAATTAGTGTAGGTTATTTTAATATTATTTTATCTATGAATTTAGCTTATAAATAGGTTTTTTTCCATATTAGAATATTAATTTTTACAAGCTTTCAGAAGATTTTGTATTTACGTTTTGAGAGTTCTTATTTAGGGTTTCAGAGTTTAGTTTTATCTCCATTTTTTGTATTTTTTGTTTTTGTCATTTTAGTGAAATTATTTGTACATATGATTTTTTATCCTCTTCAAATGGGGTTTTTCACGTAAAATATTTGTATTAAATCTTTTCAATTTCTTCATTATTTTACTTGTTTGTTGCTTAATCGGGTTTATTCCCAACAAACTAGTATTAGATATAGTTCGCTTTTTGCAATCAACCTATTCAAAGATAGCAACAATAAGGTTTGATAATATAAATTCGATAACATCACAAATTTCAATCCGTGGCAAGTTTCGATAACGAAAATTCTAAGTTGGGGCAATCTTGAGAAAATTCTTATAGAGAAGAAGCCTCCAAACATGGATAAATCAAAATGAGATAGGTTAGATAAAAAGGCTCTATCCACGATTCAATTATGTCTAACAAATAATGTGTTGCAAGAGGTTTTGACAAAGAAAACAACATTCACATTATGAAAAATGTTAAAACCCTCTAGCGTGTAACACCTTGAAAATTTCTACAGTAATATATTATCCTTAATATAGTAAAATAAGGAAATAAAGTGGCAAGAAGAGAAAAATTTGAGTTATGTCACTGGGAAGTATATTATGACATATTGATTCAAGAAAGGACTAAATTGTAAAAGTGAGAAAAGTTTTGTGGCCCAAGAGTAAATACTCAAAATTTGAGGGATTAAAGTGTAAATATAAAAAGTTAAAGGACTAATGGTGCAAGTTTTTTAAGGGTGGAATGATCTAGAAACCAAAGAAAATTGATGAATTAGGACCGAATTGAATATGTGAAGAATTATGAAGGACTAAATTATAATTTTACCAAATTAAGTGATGACTCAAGAATGAAATTTTAAAAGATCACAAAGAGAAAAATAGTCAATTGGAAGAGAGAGAAATCTAGAGACAATGATGATGTTGGAGATATTTTAGATAAATTAAATAAATAAATATTAGTTTATTAATACTTTAAATCGATTTTTAAATGATATTTTATTATGTTATTATTTTATTTAATATATATATATGTAAGGAAAGAAAGAGGAGGGGGATCACCTTCTCATGCAACTAACGTGAGAAGAAGAAGAAGAAAGACAGTTTTCTTTTTTTTTAATTTGGTCCTTCCACCAAAAATTTACCATTTTCACCTAGAAATCAAAAGAATTTCTATAGCCATCAAGAGAGAAAGATGACAAGAAGACTATGGGGAGTTAGAATATCAAGTTAGATTCAAGAAATAGAAGCTGGAGGAGAGAGAAAATCAAGTTAAAGATTGAAATCAATGGAACAAGGTAAGAACATTAAGATTTCAATATATTTTTAAGATTAATATTATTGAAAAAACATGGAATTGATGTTAATGTAGAGTTTTCTTATATATGGTATGTTCTTGATATGTTAGTGAAGAGAAAATAAGAGAAAGTAATGAGAAATAGTGTAGAGAAAGAAAATAAGGGTGTTATAAACATGGTAAATAAACATCTTGTACTAAAACAGTTTTGGATAGCAGCAGTAGGCTAAATTTTAAAAATCACCATAAATTGTGAAAATAGAATTAGAGTATGAAAAAAGATATGGAATTAAGCTTATTGAGTCTAGTTTCTTATAGAAGAAACGGTGTAGGCAATGGAATTGTGAATCATGAGATATAATAAATTTTGTGAGATAAGTCAGAATGATTTTGGGTTCCCTATTCTGACTTTGGAAAATTATCAAAAATTGGAGAAAAAAAATTAGGTTCTTAAATTTATATGTTTAAAATCCTGAAGAGTTTGTTTTCAATAGAAACAAACTAGAATATCATCCGAATTCTGTACAATGAGATAATTAATTTTTAGTAAAGAAGGGTCGGAACTATCAGACAACAGAATAAGGGTGACTTCAAAGAATAAACTATACTTATTGGCTAAACCAAAAATTCTGAAAATTTTATGGTAAGAATACAAGTAAGTATAATTTCATGGAAAATTAGCTAATCTTAATTTATAGTTTTTTAGCTCAAGATATAAATAATTTAGTGACTATGACGCAAATGGACAGTTTTGAATATACATACAAGTAAATAGTGAAATTATTGATAATGTTACTTGTAGCATGCTATATAAATTAAGGATGTGGAATGGAGAGGAGGAGGAGGAAAATATGTATGAATATTCAGCTAGCATGGCTAATTTGTATGTTTTAGGCTCAGGGACTAAATTGAATAAAAGTAAAACTTTGTGGGTAATTTTGTAAAAATTTTAGAAATGACCAATTTGCATGAAATGGATTATTTTATTATTTAAAATTACAAAATTGAATGAAATTATTAATTTAGCTCAAGATTGGGGAAAACATGTTTTAAAGATTAAATTGAAAAGTGTTGAAATTATGGAAAATTCTGATATTTTATAGAATTCATGGGTTGTTATCAATTTGTATGAGGATAACTGCTGGAAATAAGGATTAAATTGCAAGAATTTTATTTTTTTAGCCTAAGGATGAAATCGTCATTAATTAAAAGTTTAGGGGTAAAATGGTAATTTTGTTTAGGGCATTAATTGAATGTATTAGAAATGAAATAAATGAAAATGACTATCAAATTTATTTATAAAGATCCGGATGACTCGAATACGAGACTTGAACGTGGAAAAGAAAATATATCGGATTAATGAAATTATAAACATGAATAAGCAATGAGGTAAGTTAGTGTAACTTGAATTGTATTTTTAAATGCATGAAATATCGATATAATGAATCACCTAATTTATGTTTATGGAGAAATGGAAAGAGAATGATATTTATCATGACATGTAAATATGTGATTATCTTTGATACGTTGATACAAGGAAATTAAGTAAATTGAGACGAGTAATAAATTCAAGTAAAACATATCAAAAAAAAATAAGTACTCTAAAGGACAATATGTTTGATTTTAATTAGTTCCAAATATGAACGTTAGATGAAATGAAATATCTGATGAATAAATCGGTAACTCCGGTAATGCTCCGTAATTCTATTCCGGTGACGGATCTGGGTTAGGGGCGTTACAACGCGGCTAAGTCTCTAGTTAATCGATTAGTGCTGAAACAACGTTTATACACGTTCTACATGAACAAATGTGAGCACCTTAGAAATTACATCAATCAATTTATTACTCTTTTAAATGATTTAAAGAACGTTGAGGTTCAGATTGACGATAAATATCAGGCTATGCTATTATTTTGGCTCTTTACCCCATTCATACAAGTCTTTCAGGGAAACGTCGATTTATGGTAGAGGTAATCTTTCATTTGAGGATGTGAAGAGTCATCTGTTGAACAAAGATAGGCTTGACAATGAGTTTGGTTCGTATAGAAAGTTAGACAAGCAAGCATCAATTTTGGTAGCATCAAGGAAGCTAGACAAGATATCGCTATTATAAAAAGTTAGGTCATGTCAAGGTAGATTAATGCATACAACGAAACAAAATGACTGCTGAAAGCAACAAGGAAGATTTAGCTGGTGCTAATTTGGTTATAACAAGGGTGATGATTTATTATTGGTGTTAGCAAGTGAAAGCTCCGAGCTTACATTCGAGTGGATTCTAGATTTGGGGTGTTTTTTCCACATGTGTCCCAACAGGGACTAGTTCTCCACATACAATTCAGTTGAAGGTAAAGTTGTGCTCATGGGGAATGATTCACCTAGTAAGGTAACCGATATTGGTATTGTTTAGATTAGGATGTACGACATGATAATTAGGACACTATCAGATGTCAGACATGTGCCTGACTTAAAGAAAAATCTCATCTCATTAGGAATTTTGGACTTGTAGAGCTGTAGAATTAACATCGGGTCAAGCGGCATTAAGGTATCTTGTGGGACTCTCATTTTAATGAAAGGTAAAAAGATTGACATTATTTATGTTTTAGAAGGATCAACGGTGATTGGTGAAACATGAAGTTCCTCGTCTGTTAATGAGTTGAAGTTTACTCATTTGAAGTAGAGACAACTTAGTCATATGAGGGAAAAAAGTATGATCGTTTCGTATAAAAGAGATTCTCTTTTGGGTGCAAGTTTTGAAAAGATAGGAAACTACGTTCGTGAAAATCAAACCTGAGTCAGTTTTGATTTGGAATTGCACAAATGAAGACTAGAAGTCTTCCAGCTTCTAAGCACAACTTTGACTCAGTTAATATCTTGCATAGTTCAAGATAAGCTCGTGGTGGGCTTTAGCAAAGAAGGCATTGTGGAAATACGTGTTAGGGTGGAGATGTGCGAAGTTATGCGTCGTATTTTTTTGGCTTTTCTTTTCCCAATTAAATTATGTTTTTAGTTGTTATTTTAATTTAAGTTTCTCACTTAAACTCTGATTAGTATAAGTTATTTTAATATTATTTTACTTATGAATTTAGCTTATAAATAGCTCATTTTTTTCACCTTAGAAAAATAACCCATTACACATTTAGGTATTAGTTTTTACAAGCTTTAAGAGGATTTTGTGTTTATGTTTTAAGGGTTCTTATTTTAGGTTTTGGGGTTCAGTTTTACAAACGTTATCAGGAATGATTGGGCATAAAGCGTCTGTAGGTGGCTTTTAAGTCCGCCGTCACATCCCAAGGCTCAACCCTGGACAGGCTGTGGAAAATACCAAGCTGGAGTACGATAGGGCCAGAGGGAATTTCTGGTGGAGTGGTGAAATGTGTAGAGATCGAAAAGAACACCAATGGCGAAAGCACTCTGCTGGGTCGACACTGACACAGAAAGATGAAAGCTAGGGAAGCGAATGGGATTAGATACCCCAGTAGTGCTAGCCATAAACGATGGATACTAGGCGTTGTGCGTATCAACCCATGCAGTGTTGTAGCTAACGCGTTAAGTATCTTGCCTGGGGAGTACATTCGCAAGAATGAAACTCAAAAGAATTGACGGGGCCCCGCACAAGCGGTGGAGCATGTGGTTTAATTCGATGCAAAGCGAAGAACCTTACCAGGGCTTGACATGCCGCGAATCCTCTTGAAAGAATCTTTTGTACTCTTCGTTTGTGTTGTTTTAGTGAAATTATTTTTACTCGTGATTTTTTATCCTCTTCGGAAGAGTTTTTCCACTTAAAATTTTTATGTTTGATCTTTTCAATTTATTCGTTATTTTATTTGTTTGTTGCTTAATCGGGTTTATTCCTAACAAAAACAGTTCGAGATTAAAACTTAGATATTATTTATTAAACTGAAAATTTGAATTTTAAAATTAATTATTATACTTTTTAGTCTTGAATTTATATTGTAAAATTATTTGATAAATTAGTCAAAATTAAATATTGAATCTTATTATATTATTGGATAAAAGTAAATGTTGATGTTTAAAAATGATTTATTTCTTAATTTTAAACTTATTAATATAATATTTTATATTATTTTAGATAATTTGAGAAAAATTAAATATGGAAATCTGAATAGTTTTTCTAAGAAAGGTAATTTATTTGAAATATATATTTTCAAAATAAAATAAAATAAACAAATCTGAATTAAGGGATAAATAGCTATTTATTTTCTTTGAAAATTTTATATTAACTTAAAGAATAAATATAATTATCATAAAAAGGATTAATATACATATTAAACATATTAAGCATCTCTGCCTAAGATGCACTCAATAAAATACAAACATTAAAAATTTATTAATTAAGCTTTTTGATTAACTGTTTCATAGTTTATCAGTAATGTATTGAATTAGTAGTTAGCATAATTGATGAAATTTTGATATTTGAAGATTTAATTAATTTTTTTTTGAAAAATTTGAATGATTTATTACATCCTTTAGCTTAAAAAATTAATTACTTATTAAATGCATCCTTAGAAACAAGGTTTTCTCTAGGTTATTTTAAGTAATTGGAGGGATCGAGATTTGTGTGAGAGTTTGGAGATAATAGTGTCAGTTGATGCGTGGAAGAGAATTTTATCCTGTAAGTGGCAATAGAAAAAGTAAGAAACTGTGATTGGGTTTATATCAAATGAGTATTATTTTCCTTAATTTTCAATTTAATTATTAACCCATTAAAATTATTTAACTATATTTATATTCATTATAATAATATTATTTTTTGATTATATGACTATAAAATAAATATTATTTTTATTTTAAAATGTCACATAAAAGAATTTAATAAAAACATTTCAATTATATTAATAATTAAATCTGGATTTTAATATCTGAAAAATTAAATAAACTAAATTCTTTTCAATACAACAAATGAGGATAAAAGTACCGCAAAACTTCTTATATTATAGTTTGGATTCCATTTGTCTCTTTACTAAAAATATTTTTCAATCATGTTATGGATTTTTGTACGATTATTTGGTTTCTCAAATATGTAATATTGTAAACATTAATCTTTTGCTTTAAAATCCTCTTCACTTATTGTGTTTATGGATGTTGTTTTTTCGAGATTGATAACAAAAACTTGATTTTGATTTTCAAACTTAACAATAGTGGAATATGCATAATTTTATATGCACTCTACAATATCTGATATCTATCTATACGATATATAAATGCAAGTATGCATGCTCTCTAAATAAGATTCCGTATATATACAAGGTTTGGTTAGGTGTACCTCATAAATCTGCTCAACCAAATAGCACATTTTGGTTCATTAATCACCATCATTTGATCTAATTCTTGCCTTGCACACAAATAATCAAGTTTCTTGTGACACTGCTTCCCTCAGGTCAGTCTGTCATGGTGGTTGAGACTAGCAATCAAACAAAAAGAGAATTATTAAACCAAAGGCCGCTGCAGTCCGTTACGGAAAGGGAACTCATTAATTTAAACTTCTGTTTGCAGCAAATTCTAGCCTTTAATTAATATCCATTGTTCTCCATTGAAGTCTTCCGTTAAATGCCTCAAACTTGCATCCCAAAACAATCCCATTATTTATTCCTAAATATGTTCAATCCTGATTACCCTAAGTCAACATCAGATGACAAGTTTTTTGCCTCTAGATAAATGTATATAAACTGGTTTCCAGGTAAGTGTTAAATGGGGTAGATATTTAATTTTTAAACCACTTCTAGAGGATCTTTAGCATGTATGTATAAGATTGGGATTACTTTACCAAAAGTTAAACTTCATAGTAACATAATAAATATATTTTTAAAGTATTGTTGGTCAGTAGTAGACGGACCACCTTACATCAAGTTTGGCATTGTATTCTTAGGGTGTATTCTATTTTAGTTTTGAGATTTTATCTTCTGATTATACAAAAAGTCCAAGTATTTAAATAGGCAATGAATTTATAAAGTGGGAGCATTTTAGAGTAATTGAATAGGTGAAGTCATGATAAGCTAAAGAGTTAAATATGAAAAGACTCAAATTCTTTACCTATAACATATAAGCCATTAATGGAGGAGTATCGAGAGAGAGGGAGACATTTCAAGAATATAATATTAAATTTATTAAAAGAAAGATATATGTACTTTAAACAAACAACACTTTACAAATTTTTTCTCCATAAAATCCATCATTTACAACTACATTATATGTCAATTTCAATGCGAATTCCCAGAGGAATAAGAAGCATCAAGTAAATTCTATGCTGCATGTATTATACAAAGAACTTAAACGCTGTAATCAATGTCTGCTCATACAAATAATATGGTAAAGCTATGAAGGCATAAATTATAAGGAAAACATCTCAATAATGTTCCTACAAAACCAAATTAACAAAAATATTCATCAGAAAAGAAAGAAAAAAAAAGAAACAATCACAAATTCTAATTGATCAAAAAATTTCGCCTTGGGTCTGTAATATTTATCTTCCAATGCTCATCTTGGAACCCTTCCTTTTCAGCCATTTTCCTATCCCAGTCCAATTCAATCTTTCTTCGCTCTGTCAACCCACACTGCTGCTGCAACTTCTCATCCATGGCGTCATAAAACTTCCACCATCTTTGGTGTGCCACATCGCTGGCGTAAACACGTTGGTCCCCAATGTCCCAGTTACAATCGTAATCCCTGTAACAATGCCAAGGCTTCAACCCCAAGTAATGAATGGAGTAAACTTTGGGTGGGTCGGCTGCAAAAAGCTGGCTCTTTAAACCAGTTTCAACGGTGCTGTTGGCCCAGAAGTTCTTGAGAAAGTTCACTCTCCTCGGCAAACGATGCCACCAAACGAACACTTCATTCAGAAAACCTTGGTCTCCTCCATTGTACGAGAATATTTCCTTACGTTTGTTCATTAAAAGCTTAAAGGTGCAGTTTGATGGCTCGATCACCATAATACCCGAATTGAAAATCCAAATATCGTTGCCTGTAGCCGTCATTTGAGGGAAATGGAAAAGAAGATCAATGTTCTTTAAGACAAGGATGTCTGCATCAATGAATATGACCTTGTCATAATCCGTTATCTGCCATAGCCTGAACTTGCTGTAGTTGTATTCATTGTAGGTGCCTTTTTCGGCTCGAGGGTTTCGAATTCTTTTGATGAAGCGCAGTTGCCACCCGGCCGCCTTGAGGGAGTCGCGTTTTGGCTTCGTGATGGACCGATCTAGGAGAAGGATCAGGTCACGGTTGGTGCCGGTTTTTAGGAGACTTTGGGCAAGGGTTATGGCACCACAAACGTAGGATTCAGATGAATGGAGGACTGTGACATAGGCTTCACGCTTGGCGGTACTTGTTGCCTGTTGGATCTTGGAAACATCAAATACTTCGTCGTTTCCTAAAAATGTTTATTCGTTTTCTCACCATTAATGTATAATTCATGGAATTTCAATCAATTTTGGGTGCTTAGTCATCACCAAACTGGACTAATTAGTGCTAATCAAATTTACTGCTGCAAGTAAAGATGAGTAATAGAATGACGCATTGCTTACAAATAAAGGAAAATATAATGATATATTGAGTTAACGTTAGATGTACAAATATGCTATCCAGCTTTGATTGCGAATGTTGAACTAAAAGAGTTAATGCATGTGACGAAAATTGGTTGCATTTACCATGATGAAAGATTGGAGTTGGTATCCATAGTGGGAATCAAAGATACATAGAAATGAAGAGAGAGAGGTCCCCCTTCGACTTTTAGTTGACTAAATTGATTCCTTAGTCATAACTAATGAAAACAATTAGCAGAACATATAAATCATTTTTTTAATTAATAATTATGGAAAAAAGCAGTGGAGCCAAAGACAACAAAAGCATAACAACTATAACTTAGACTTTGTCAGCAAGCAAAATCAATTTACTTGGAAGTTGGTGATGGTGTCAACATCAATTGTTTATAATAGTTCTTCTTCTTTATTTCATACTATTTTTTCATTCTTTCGTTTTCATGTCCCTACTTGTGATCTTCAACTACTTGCAGAAAGTTCAGTTAATTGATAATGAAAGTTGAAAAGTTGGTAAAGGAAAGTAATTAGAAGTAGAATCGAGCGCCTGTAGCTCAGTGGATAGAGCGTCTGTTTCCTAAGCAGAAAGTCATAGGTTCGACCGCTATGTGGCGCGTTTGTTTAGCTCTTAATTTTTATATTCTTTTTAGAGCTGTCTATGTCTTCCATTCCTCAAGCAATGCAAGCATTAATTCATACATGAGGGAAAGAAGAAACAGAAGTAGGAATTTAAGATGAAGCATACCTTGTCCCCATAATGGCAAAGCCAGATTGCAAGAACCAATAGGCAAAGAAACCTTTTCTTCTAATCTTGTTATTTCGGGTTCATAGTACCACCACTCACCTTCCTGTTTCACCAAATCATTGCATCGAAATACCTCCAACATTGGCCTGCACTTGCTCAGGAACACCACTTTCGTCCTCCAATTCCAATCCCTCTTCCCATTTTTAACTGCCAGATTTGCCACTATCAGGTGAACTTGGAGCCTAAACACGTCCCTAGCCCATCCGTCTACTGGGTACTCACACGGCAGTTTCGCCACTATCAAGTCCAAGTCATCGTATTTGCTGAAATCCGGCATCGGTATCTCAGGGCATATTGGCCCATCGATTTCTTCCTCTTCGTCAATCCATTCCGGAAACAAATCTTTCCATACGAAAAGCTCCGACACTCGCTGGAAATGGATTGGGATTGTCTCTCCATGTTTCTCCCATTCACTGTAATCCTCATCTTCAAAGTTCAACATCCCAATCTTAACTCCACCTCCAATCTCATCTATGAAACTTGGCACTTCCAGCATTGTCAAATTCCTCTTTCTCTTTGGTTTCATGGCTTCAGTTTCTTCCAGGACTGCCTCCATCTTCACCCCTTTCTCCACCTACAACAATCGTATGAAATAAGACAAACAGATAATATGATATATAAACATATCATAATCATACATACATGCAAATCAAAACAAAAATGGAATTTGAGTCAGCTCACCTTACCTTGTGATGGCACTCACGCAAAGAGCACCTAACAAGCGATGCCGCATTCTGGAAATAAGCTGAAGACGATGGGCGCAAAAGAAGGGATGCATAGATAACCAGAAAGAAAGCAAGAAAAACCAGGTTGATTCTAATAACCAAAGCTTTTGAAGGAGCTGCCTTGATAATCTTTTGAAGACCTAGTCCCAACTCACCCATTCTTAAGCTAAGGTGTGCTACCTCAATGCGACCTCAATATATATATATAGGTGTATATTCTATATGCATAATTATAATAATTATAACTACCTCTTTTATAGTTCAATAAATTAGGATACGAAAATTTTAGAGTAAAATGCAAAAGAAATCGAACCATTTAAAAAGCTCCACCTGTCGTTTCCTTCGTATTGGGTTTCCTTGTTGATAAAGCTTGTAATTTACTACCATCCCAGTCTTAATCCCATGCTGTTGGAAACAATTTCCCCTATCTTCCCAACATACCCCTCCTCAACACACTAAACTACAAATTTGTACAATGGAACTTTAAATACCCATTTTTTTTTTTTACTTTAAAATTTCATGTTTTCAGAAAAAAAAGAAGAAAAAAAAAGAGTTAAATACATTTTTACGTAAATATTACTTATGATATGTATGTGTACTTATAAGCTTATCAAATTCATTGCCTCAAATATTCCCTTTCTAAATGAAAGCATAAAATCGTTCGGAAAATCCATCCCACCAATAATGATAAAATTAAAAGGTAGCGGCAACCGCTTCCCTACTTTTTCGGACCTCTTAATTTGTTAACTTTATTTTGGTACGTCATTTGTTGACTTTTTTTAGGTACAAATAGGTTTTAATGGAGCATATAAAAATTATGAGAATAAATAAAGCCAAATACAAGGGATAAAAGGGTAGGAGACAATTTTCATGAAATATTTAGATGAATAATAATTTTAGCAGGCCCTCCAACAACTATTTGGTTGCCCTGTCAACTTCCTACGTGCTCTGAAATGTCACTTGTAGCCCTTAGAAAAAAATTTGCTCGCCATGTTCTACCAATATCTGCTTCTTTTTTACAGTTGGTCACTTTTCTTTTTTCTTTTTTTAATTTAAGGTTGTATTTTATGCGTATATATTTATTCATTTTGAATTAATTAAAATTAAATTGCTTATCATAAATTAAAATATTTTAATTTTTATCATGGTTATTTGAATTAGATTACATCAATTGGATTAGAAACTGATTATGGGTATTAGTCTTTATTTGAAGAAAAGCATTTAAATGGTCGGAGAACTAATATGGATTAATTGAATTGAGTGATTAAATTAAATATTTTTATTTTATAATTTTTAATAATTTATTTAATCGAACTGATTGTAAGCCAAATCATTTTGATTCTAAAAAAATAATTTTTTATAATATCAATAATTAAATATAAAATGCTTTATTTTATTTAACAAAATCACTATAGTATAGGTGAAGTAATAGGCTCAAAATTTAGGTTAGCAATCAATATTTATCAGAACTCATCCGAAATTATTAGAAACTAGACGACCAAAGCCAAAATGAAAGGTGAACTATCCAAGATTTGGAAGTAAATGTCAACTTCTTCATTATTGCAATAGATTTGGATTTGGGATATAATATAAATTTATTTGAATAAAAAGAACAGTTCGAACCTCGCTCATTAAAGTAAAATGATGATACACCAAACATCCGGAATGCTTGAAATCCTGCATACTAGGTGAATAAGCTATTGCCTATTGTATTTACTATCTGTTCTTTTTTATTCGAGATTATATTTTTGTGAGGTTGAAGTTTTATTTGAACTCTTCTTGTATTATTACTTCAATCTTACACTTCTTTTAAAAAACATTGAATTCCTTATCACTCTAGTTGGTATACTTAATAACCTTAATTATCTAATTCTTGATATAATATAAGCCACGTGTGGTATTACCTCATGTTTTTTTAGACCAAGCGGCCTCGACTTTTTTGCCTAGCTCAGTGCGACAGCTAAAATGAACAGAATTTTATATATGAATCCCCAGTTGTCGTCCTTGACTGGTTCCTTGGATTTGTACAAAGCATCAAACATTATAAAGGCTCGAATATGCGTCTGCATGTTTTATTTATGGATATGGTACAAATATGAGAAGCCTTGAATCACTTCTACCTCGGGAAGCCAAAAAATTGTGGAAGGGACAGACAACCAGGTTTTGATTATCGGAAATTGCGATTAAAACTTGTAGCTACTTTGTTGATGGTAAGCGAGATATGAATGTTGACGAGTTCAATGGATGGTTAAAGGGATTTAATGAAGACAACGATAGAAGGATAAGCAAATACGAGCTTGCCAACACCGAGAGGATGGTTTGCTGGGAGAAGAGCAAGCATGGAAGTGATGTCAATGGCAATGGGTTTATTCATGACAATGAGAGATTTTGTTTCTTCTTCTAAAGTGTTTTGATTCGAGTCCACATCCCTTTATTCCTTCCATTCCTTTCTTCTTCTTTGATATGTTTATCTATCTATATGTTGAGTTGAACAAGTTAATAATCCAAAATATCGACTAGTCTTCAAGTTGAATGCTATTATCTACAGCCTGAGAATAAAAAAAATTAAAAAACTTAAAAAAAAAAAATCTCACACTACAGAATGAAAAGAATTTTCAATTAATTATACACATTCATCTTGTATCAGTTTTCTGATGTATATACTCCACTAAATTCTGTAAATTGGATACAGATAATCTTATCTGAACTAATGATGAAAATATATTCTGCATCAACAATAAAAATATATATATATATTAAAAAAAAACAAAGATTTAAGACTACCCTTTCTCCCTCGAGAGTTTTTGAGGAATGTGTTCTTACACTTTCTAACTATATCGAATCCCATGGATTCACTATACAGAAATATATATCAGAAAACTGCGACGCCAAATACAACCGAGATGAATCAACCTTTTCTTTTGTGCAAATTAATTCACTTTGGACAACGAGAGTCGGCCAGTCCTATATTTTACAAGACCATGAAGTTCTTGCCAACAGCAATGGATCACACATATAACCCATAATTTCCCCAAACAAGCTTGTGACAATTCTGAAAGATATACAGGCTTTAATGACGATACCTAGTTAGATCCCGAAAAGTGCAGGCTAAGAGTGGGAAGGTGTCGGCCTCAACTACAACTTGTCTAGTATTGACTGCTCTGTGGAGTTACATAAACTGCAACTCAATTTCCAAGCACATCCTAGAATGTTATTGACACGATTCATTTCAGATAACTAGCCCACAATCTATCTGGAGTTTATAACAAAAAAAGGCAAGACTGACATCAAAATGTACCTCGACAACTCCAAAATCGTGGTAGACATCATTGTCTATCTCAGTATCCGATTGCTCAAGCAACAAAATTCCAGCTGACTTCTTCATATATATATCAGAGGTGGCGGCAGTTTCCAGAAATTCCATGAGTTAAATTCTTCCTGCAATCAAAAGAAATAAAGGATAAAAAAAAATGAAAACCCATAAAAGTAATTAAAGAAAACTAGAGATTTTAAACAATATATCATCAGAAAAAGGCGAGACAGGGGTTACAGTTGTCGCCTAGGTGAAAGATGGAAAATCTAGAAAGCAACGAATAATTGGGTTTCTTATCAAGAGAAAAGGACAACAAAACTCATTTTCAACCATCTTTACAAATGGAAAGGCTCGAATTGGGGGAGAAAAACCCACTCCATATTGTGAGTTATAAATGGAAAAGAACAGGTAAAAAAACCTGCTCAGAGGCCATTGGTGGAAACACGCGATGAACAAGATCATGAAGGGAACTGTAAGATTTCGTGGCAACATGATGATTTGTAACAACCTCACCCTGCAAACTTGCAACGGTTAGAAGAGAAGTTTGGTGCAGTAACATTAGAAGCATTTGGTCATCTTTCTTTAAGCATGAAAATCTTAGATTACCTTTGGATTAATAGTGAAGATTTTCCCTTTTGGGATTCCGACCTTAAGATAGCTCATTTCATCAGTGTCTCTGTTCCCAAAGCCAGCATAGAATGGATTGCAATCTAAAGGAAACAATGCTTTGATATCCTACGAGTCAAGAGAAATGAAGAGAAGGCATTAAAATTTTATTAATTTTAGCCATAAAGAATTTTAAGCTAAAAGTTCAGACACAACATTAAGACAGATTGAGATCACAAGGAATGAAGTGTTGAGGTAAAAACTAATTCAAGAATTGTAATAATATAAAAAAAAATTATAATTAAACCAATTTAAAATCTCATTTTGCGGAGAAGTCCAATAAAATAAGACATCCCTTGAAACACTGTAAGTTCCTCTCAGACCTGTATGCAACCCATCCAACTGATTTGACTCGCAACCCAATGGGAGATGTATAAAAACTTGAAAATGCAGGAAATACTAATATTAATTTATTCAACAGTGAAAATAACACTATCAGATACCATAATCAGAACCAAGTTTGTAAGAGCAGAGAACTAACCTCTAAGCACGCAATCTTGAATTCATGAGGAGCTCTTCTGATAACTGAGAAATATATAGGATGTGTCAGTCCAAATAACGTGATTTAGGGTATTTTTTTGGGGCAGGAGACAATGAGACGAACAAGAAAATATGTATGGAAAACTCAATATGATTGAAGGGTTAATAGCATATGCACCAAATCAGAAACATTATCATTTAACTACTTAACCGTTAATTTGGGTTACAAAGTAGTCATGCATAGGAAGCTTTTAACTTCCTAGGCAAAGGCACATAAGAGGAACACAAGCTTTCATATTAATTGTAGCTCAAAGTGTCACATAACTTAACTTTGACTTTTACGTTTTAATTGCATGTCTCATGCATCTATTTCCAAAGGTAAAACTATGGCTGCTCATCTTAGTTATTGAAGAAATGTCATAAATATCACTAATGCACCATATCTCATGGATTTCATAAAAGTGAATATAAAAGGAGTTATTTGCCTTATCCTACAGTGGATTGGCAATTTAGATGGTCGTATGCCACAAAATCTTTTAATTTCATGTACTAATTAGACTATGAAATTAAAAATGGTAATTTAGAATAACATAACTGATCCTAGACTACTAAATGCATAATTCATGCAACAAAACCCAAAATATAATAGAAGGGAATTAAAATGGTATATGTAGCATATAAACAGCAATCCCAAAACAACAGCCACATATCTCACACATGAAAAGCACCACCAGAAAACTGTTTCATTAAGTCCAGGAAATGCAAACATTTACCTTCTCTATATAGGGACGGAAAAAGCCCATCTGGGGAAATAACAATTGGACCATCTGGTAAACCCTTACCATCCTACAAACAATAAGATATGTTTGGTAAACAGTTTCCCATTTTTTATGAGCAATGCTGGTAAGCCAAACAAAGAAAAATGACAAAGAAAACATGCTTTTTTTTTTTTTGACTTATTGAATCTATTGTTACTGCACAATATAAGAAAAGCATTAAACTAGCACAGTTCACCTGTTTGAGGTTGACTAAAAATTGTCTCGTGATATACGCCTGGGATATCGCCCGTGCACTCAGAAAAAGCAACTCGTACCCATTTTCCTGCAATGTGGAAGAAGAATTTTGATGCATTGAAGAATGCTAACAGTGTTATTCATATTCACGCATATGCAAAATCTGGAAAGGCTATTTCTTTCTGCCATCCAAAATAATACCATGATCGTATACCAGGGCCTTTGATAAAATGTACATGGTTTACAAACCAAAGGCCTTTTTCTGGTTATGCACACAAGAAGGAATAAAAGTATCATGAGCTGAAAATTTAAGATGAAAACTAACCAACCTTAATAGCTGAAAATAAATGTGCAACACCTGTTTGTAACCAATCTATCCCAACCATAGGCATGAACTGACCTAGAACATCTGATCTGTATAAACAACATAAATGCCAGAAATGACCGAAAAAGAAACCTCAGTCAGCAGCAGTTCAGAAAATAAGAAATAACCATGGTCAAAGAGAAGCCTATTAAAAATTTCAAAGAGCAACTCAAGGTAATGTGATGCTAGCTATCTCCAATATAATAGTGGGCTGCAAGAGTAGAACTACGAAAACAAGCAGAACTCATTTTCAGAAAAGGACATCCATGAATTTTGAGCCAAGATTAAGATTTGAAGACAAAACAAAATGTATTTGGGTTATCCAAAAGTTTACGCTAATGCTGCATATTATAACAAATAAAAAGGATCGACTGAAACAAAGAACTAAAGAAAAATGCCACCAATAAAGCTCATGGAACTCCTAACAAGTACATTTCTAGTGACTGAAATGACACTAATCATGGCCACTTTCTTGGGGCTATAAAAAGATAGCAATTTGATTTTTTTTTTCCTGGCATATCTTACAACCAGATGATCAAATAGTAGTTCTCTGTTGTTTCACCCTAACCAACAGACTAGCATCCATAACAATGCTTTCTTCTTTCTTTTGTATAAGACTATGAGTGTGTTTCTCAGGCAATTAACCTAAAACTCAGCCCATTGGTGGTATGACTCAATTTGGATGGAGATTCCCCTCCTAACTCAACTGCAAACAAGCTTTAGTACAAAAGCTCACAAAGCCAGTAAAATATAATTACCAAATTAAACTTATATCGATTGTAATGTGAAGCATGTACTGAATATCAATTGTGACATGTGGCTTTCATATAAAACTGACATTTAATTACCAGAAAGTGAAGTTAACGACTTACAAATGAACTTTAACCACTAACCAGTACGCAATCTAAAACATGAAGTAGCATAACATGATGTTCTGGATCAGCAAATCTCAGAAACATCCTTACCTTGTAATTGTCCCATCAACATCTGAGATTACTATACGAGTGTTCCATTTCCACAAATAGATTCTCGAATCAACCTGTTCCGTACATGATTTAGAGTGAGCACATCCAGACTACAACTGCCAAATCAGAATTGACCTTAACAACCAAAACTTAAATAAGAATTCAGAAGGAACATTTAACTTCAAGTAAGAAATTAGCAAAAAGGACCTGCTGCTTCCCTAGCATAGAGGTGGAAAATGTGAAGGTTATATGATTAATGCCATCCTTTAAATTCAACGATGCCAGCTGTTCAGAGGTCGGAGTGATTGCCCTGATCATCTTCTTCACCTGCTTGGTTTTAAGCACATTTTTATCATCATCACTAGCAACGGCACTGTCTACAGCATTCTTAGCATCCAAACCTCTGTTATCAGCTGGAGCTGACAGCACATCTTTCCTAGATATTGATCTTTTCATAGAAAAAGGCCAAAGCCTCCAGCTTCCACTACGGGAGACTACAGCTTTTGATGGATCCCCTTCAATGGATTTTACCACTCTGTCAAACAAAGAGAAAAAAATGAAACGAAAAGAAAAAGATAACCAAGTTCTCTTACCAATGCAAGGATTGTAAAGAGTATTTTCCAGCTTCCTTGAAGTCTCACTCTCCTTGCAACTTGGCTTTCCATGTGCTAATGGCCGTTCATCATCTTCCTTGATTGATATCCACTTCAGGGTTTCACAACTAGAATCCAGAGAATGGCTTAGAGGAAGATTGTTGTTTACATCAAACTTGGCCACAATAGGCCACGTAGTAGAAAGTGATTCAATCTGCCACCCATTCTTCTCACCAGCTACCTTATGATTTCTAGAAATACTAATACGATTAGAGACTATCCCTGCCTTTTCAACAGAAAAATCCAGATCAGTTAATGGACTCTCCTGAACAAAATTGTGAGGATTCAAACATGGCTCATTATTCACATTACATAAACCATTTAATTCTTCAGTTTCAGTACAAATTGAGGAATGAAGATCTTTATTTACACAATCTGGCTCATGGAGTTTGAATTCATCAAGGTCACTGAAAAGAAATTGCTCATCCTCTGAAGTCGCCGATGGTGGAACACTTCTCTTTGGGTCACTATCACCATAAAAGTTCTGAGAATCATCAACAGACCCCAAAGAAGGATGGAGAACATCCTTGATAGTTCTAGCATTTTCAACATCATCACCTAAATCACTGATGGTGGAAGTAATGTGAATGCTATGAGACTTCGTTTCCTCCAAACCAATTACAGGATCAACACCGACCATTTCAACTGACATGGTTAATACCCCTTCAGAATCTAACTCCTTGTCCTCATTTTTCTTGAGAACTGTAACCTGAAGTAATACTTCAGTTCAGCAAGACTTTCAACTATCACGAGAATGCTATTCAAAGAGAAAACCTAGGTTCAATATCATTTCTAATGTAGTTCAAAGCAGTTTTGTTGCCTTTAAAAGAGTAATGCATTACTAGATAAGTTGCAAAATTAAGCATACCCTTAAAATCTTATTTTGTTTAAAAAGTCTCTTGCAATTAAACATAACATTTTTGATGAGAGCTCACCTCTGGAAATAGCTCAGTCGCTCTAAGCAGTGGTTCAGCATGAACATGTGCTTTACCATTTTCTATGTCAGAAAGGCACAGTGTTTGATGAGTTTGCTGACTGGAACAATCCAATGTTATTACTGAGCTCTCTGATGTTTTGCAGTAAAGAAAAGCTTGAGGACCATCTGAGACATTCTCCTTAATGGAAATCCCACAGCCTGGTAAAACAACATTGCTTTCATTATCAGCCACTTCTTCATCAAACCACTTGTCAATACACGATTCAAACTTATATTCACTTTGCAGATGAGGAACACTCATCCCTGAGACAGCAACGGTCTCGTTGTCAGCATGATCAAAATTCCTGACACTACGGTCATCAATAGTTCCTAATACATTGGCAATTACTTTGCATTTATCTTCCATAAAACATTCACCTACAAGGAGGTTTCAACCATTTGCTGCTCAGTGCTTACACAAGACACTTGTACATTAGCTTCCTCAACAGAACATTCTAGGTTCTCAAGGCCAGTATGAGAACAGCTGACATTTTGCTCGTTGCAGTAATCAGTTTTGTCCAGTACGGTCTGGCGATCAATACTCTTGTCCTCCTTATCATGTACATAAGCCTGAGACAGGTTTTCTGCATCATTCTGTATCTCCTCTTTGAAACCTTTATCGGCCAATGCGTCATTTAAAGAAGAAAATCGTAAAGCATTATTGTTTGATCTGATAGAGGTGAGATTGGTAGACCACTTCACCTCCAGCAGCTCAGCAGCAAACTCGGCACGCTCCAATGACTCTGATCTCATTACACCAGTACCACCAGCACCGTCCTGGTAACTATCCTCCTTTGTAGACCTTTCTCCAAAAACACGCCCAAATATCCGTGACCGCCGGGAACTAGTCCGACCCACAAGCTTCCCATTATCCAGATCAACCTGAGCCACTGAGTTTGAGTTATCATTATCATAGCTGCAACTCTCGGACTTCATTGGCTTTCTATTACCAGACAACAGCTCATCCCCGGAAGAAAAAGGAAATGATACACCATCAGATTTACTTTCTTCAACATCAATCTCCCTGAGAAAATATGCTTCCCCTGTATGATCAAGAAACATGCGGAAATTCGCTTCAACGCCATTAACAGCGATGCTTACCGTCCTTACCCTTGACTTTAAAACCCCTTGAAATTTACCGAACTTAACATACCAAGGCGATGATTTGAAGCTCCCATCGGGTTGTTCTACTACAATTATATCCACTGCACCGCCAAAAGGATGAAAGGGACCAGAAAAAGTAAACACACCGCGGGAGATATAGCTACCTAGCCTGCCCACCGCATGCATCCTCCTTTCGATGAATTTCTAGGATCACCCAAATCTCAAATACTTGAAATTTCAACCATAATCTACTGAATAAAAGTGTAGAGCTGTAAATTCTGCAAAAAACCCAGATTATAAACACTGAAATTTGAGTACATAATTAAAAAGCTCCAATCGATCATATGGTTTTTTTAGCTGAAGACAAAATAAGGCACTCGTTAGAAAGAGAGAAAACAAAATGTATAAATTTGGGAATTGGTCAATGCAAACTAGCTGGAAGAAACAAACAAGAAAAGCATTAATCACACTACCAAAGAAGATAAAAACAGGAGAAAAAAGGGAACACTCACTTCTATTATGTTCGATAGCGTGTTTCTCAGTTGTAAATTCAACGCTAAAAAAAAGAAAAAAAGGAAGAGACGTGACGTGACCAGCCAAGCCAAACTAAATAAAAAACCAACCGCCAGAAAGAGAAAGGGCAGGCAGACAGTTGACGTTAATTAAAGCATATTCGTATCTGGAAGATATGGTGTAATTAAAATCCCCACCTGCAACAACTAACTAAATAAAAAGAGAATCTACGGCTCTCAAAAAACTAACAAAAGCATAGAAAAGGAAAACACCTGGGAAAAATAGAAAGAGAAAGCTTCAAGCTTGAAAGAAAGGCCAAGAGTGAGAGAGGAAGATCTTTTGTTTTGGTGATTTCCTGTTTTCTAACTCGGGAAATGTCGAGAAAGAGAGATTTGAGAAGAAATCTTTGACATGTCTGCAAGAAGAGCATTTAAGTTAGGTGTAATGTAATTGGTTCTGTCTTTCTCCTAGGACCAGACACCAATAAACACAAAACATCAAACATAAAACATATCTATGCATGAATGAAGATAGAATGAATAACCATATAACAGAACCCAACTACAACCATTGACTAAACTCTAATGAACTTAAGCCGATCCCTTAGTTTAGGATCACTACAAACAATATTGAACTTAAGTATTACTATTCATATTTTTCTTATCAAAAAGAAAGGTTGATATTAAGATTCACATTTTAAATTTATCAATTTTTTTTTTAAAGATTTGTTAGATTTTACTCTTAAGTGTTTGTACTTACAAATCAATTGAGTATCATTTTAATTTAAATCGGTAGATTAAAATTTTTATGATGGATTAACAAGTCAACTCATCCCAATCTGGGCTGTTTCGTTTATGATGTAAATATGGAGATTTTGGACGCTACAAGTGTGAAAATTACATTGCACTTATCATGAAGAAACGCTCTGTTACTACGTGTATGAATATTAAGGAAGATATCACAGTCAATTTTGCAGGAAAAACAAAGCCATGTCAATTTCTCTATTAGATTCTCTGCCTTGTGGATTTACTATCAAATTAAAAATTTTAATTCTAACCAAATAATAATTATTAAATTCATTAAATTATATTATTTTTAAAATTTAATGTGTCAAGCATATTATTGTATCTGTAATCCTATGTCTGTTTGTTATTTTCACATATTACTCACAAAAAATCAGTTATTAAATTTAATGATGATCGTTTGTGTTAATACTAAAATTTTGAAATTTAAAAAATATAACTACTAAAAATAATTCAATTGGTGAATATGGAGTAAATTTATAACTTTACGCATAATATAAGACTAATAACATAATTTAATCAAAGAGATTTAACAGGATTAAAATTTTAAATTTTAAAAAATACAGAGATTAAAATTGATCAAATTAAAATAAAAATATTAAATTCATAATTTACACAAAGTACAATGTCTAATAACAGAATTTGCCCTATATTTAATTTCAAAAAACATAAATCGGAAGGCATGTATTTATTTGGGTCAACCCAAACCATAGGCGCAGTTGGGTCCCCTGAAGTCTAAACAGCTACATCATTCAATCTTGGTGAATGGTTGGTGACAGAAATAAATTCCAACACAGCTTAACTCAATCGATTATATGATAAACTTATAAGATGGGTAAGTAGCCTAGATCTTTACTTTGATGTCAACATGGTGAAACTCAGATTGAACTTTGGATTGTTTTGAGCGTATGGGTTTTCTTTTTTTTTTTTTTGGTATCAGATGTTTCAACTGATCAGTTTTTCCAAATCAGTGGTTTGTCAGCTAGTTGTTATTATCTGCTGAACAGGGCTTGCAATTATATTAATAGATGTTTAATCAAATGATCGAATTCTTTTTTGGAACTCTAATCCAACTGCTATATTTTAGAAAGCTGTCTATTCCTTCTAATATGTTTCTCTCTTTCTGAAAAACTTCAAGAGAAAACACAGGCACAATGACAAAAACTGGTTCTGATATTTAGAAATATTCAAGTTAAAGAAGGGGGAAAAAGAAAAGAAAAATAATAATTCCTTGGTCAAAAGAAAATCTTCCATGAAAATTTTCACTAAGACATGGGATTTTCTTGTTAGTCCAATGAAATAGAGACATCATATGACCACAACAACCTCTCAATGTCTCTTTCCCTTCCCTTATAATTGATGGGGAAAGTGTACCCTTCAATCAGTTGCTTCTTTGCTCTTATTTTATTCATCTTTCATGTTCATTGAATTTTGTATCCCTCTGCCACTATTTTTTTATTCTCAAGTTAAATGCTTTAGGTTCATTGTTTGTTTCAGTAACTTTCTTCTGGAAAAGTTTAAATATGAAACAATCCATATCCAGGAAGCATTGCAAAACAATCTGATTCTGTTGTTTTTGTATACAGTGAAAAATAAACAAACACATTCCATGGACCAGAAAAGGGCACATTACTTTTACATGCTCGCTGTTTCACATCATGATTGTTTAGAATTCCAATCATGGGGGGTTTATTTATTTATTTCTTGAGCCCTGCAGGCATCACCTTTTTGTGGGGCTTCTTTGTTTTTCATGCTGTTTGATAAAAGGGAATTCCCAGGTGGTCAATTCCATGATTTCAGATATATAATCATCCCATATCTAAAATCCCAGCCAATAAAATAATACTAGTTTTTATTTATCTTATTTTAGCAATGCATGCATGTGTATAACTCATGCACACATACTTGAGAAAAATGAGTATCTTGAGCATGGCAGATCTTGTTGCCTTTATAGACTGTGTAGCTTTGTCGTGATGATATTCAGTTTATACACTTAAAGATAAAAGGGGAAACTCAGACAAATGATGCCATCATTACAACCTATCATCATCCTCATTATTATGATCATGGGTTTTTGATCTTAAGATCTGTGGCACTCAAAATGAATCAATGTCTTTGATATGAATTAGCTTCCAACACTGATGAAGGCATATGCAATTAGTTGTGCTTGGTACTTTTGGAGAAATTCTGAAGCTGTCAAGTCATCATGAGCGTCCCAAGCTCTTTTTTGAGACCCACCATTGATACCACTTGATCTTTTAGGGTATCTACGACCATAAATGGTTTTTTGTTCCCTTTTGATTGCCTTTTTTCTTGTAGGGACTGAAGATTTTAAAAAAGCTACTGTGCTCTTCTGTTTAACTTTACTTCCCTCCTACTTGCTGTAGATTCTAACTTTGCTTTTTTCCTGTGGGCTCTTATAGTGTTTGAATCATGGGAAAATGCTAAAGAAAGAAAATTTTCAAGCAAAATGACCAGATGAAAAAAAAAATGGGGTAGGCTTGATGATGATTTGTTAATCTTTTTACTGAAAATTTTGTGACCTTTGATATGTGCTGAGGTTAATCACACTGTTTGAGTTCATCAAGGGATTATTAAAACAAAACTCTACTAAACAAACAATAGTAAGAAAATAAAATACGTTATAAATGGCATCTCATATTTAACATACTGGAATTTAACAGCTTTAAGTATTAATTTACTGCAACTAATGAATCATGTGAACTGATTTCTTAGTCCTCAAATCTTTTGATGTTGAAATTGTGTTAATTGTTTCATCAAACTGTGACATACTCTGCAAGGTAAAAGGCAATGAAAGAACCAGTATTTCATTTTAAGATGGAGAAATTCATTAAAGCAATCATCTCATACTCCTTTATATTGTACCATTTTATACACAGGATAATATATAACTATATATATAAATTGATAGAAGTTGAATAAACATATGAACAGAAGAAAATCAAAATTATGCCTAGCATTTAAATTTGTCTTCCCCTTGAATGGAATTCTTGCAATGAGCAATTGCAGCTTGAATTGCAGCCTGCAACTCTTCCATGGTGCTGTCACTGGTTGAAGAAGGGAAACCTGTGGTTGCAACAAGAAGACCACTGTTTGTAGGCGATGTCCTCATTGAAGCCGGAGCTGAATAATACTCTCCTCTTCCTTTCCTTGATCTCAACTCTTTCTCTTTGTTCTTCCAACTTAAATTGCCTGAAAACGAGTGAGATTGCCTCTGGAGATGCCAGTTATCTCTCCTTCCTCTGAAGAACAACAATGGCCGAACCATCCTCACGTACCTCTTCAAAACATGTCTCAAATCGAATCTCATCTTTGTCTTGTGCTTCTCTTTCTCTTCTGTTTCTCTAACGCCACGCCCTTTGTGGTGCCACCTTGGTAACCCGAATAACGTGAAAGACTTGGACTTTGGCCTTCCGTTGGCTTCGATGTTGTAGCTTTGAGGACGATTCCCGACTTTGCCACGGTTCTTGTTGCTGCTTCTGATATTGCTGTCGCTTTTGCTTTTGCACCCTGTGTTGGGTTTATCAGGTTTTGGTTCATCTGTTACGGGACCGTTGAAGCCATCCAATGAATTTGTAGAGCAACGTGGAGAGACTGGGAGGTGGGAAAGGAGGTGGAGAGGGAGCAAATGACCATGAAAGAAAATGTCATCTGCAGGAGACAAATCGATGGCCATTGAAGGTGGGGTTTTGGTTTTACCAGGGACACTGTTAGACGAAGAGTGGAGAGAGACAACAGTGAAGGAGAATTCATGGGAAGGAGAGGAAGCTGCTGAAGGAGGTGAAGCAGGAGGAGATTGCTTATCTGCTGACCCTTCTTTTGGTTCTTGTTTTAACTTGCCTTCTCCATGCTTTCTGTCTACGACTTGCTCCGTGGTTTTTTGCTGCTGGTAACCATTCATTATTGTAATTAAGCTACCTCCACGATATCTGGTTCAGTATCTGAAATGAAATGAACTATTTCTCCCTTGGGATGGTTTGTTCGTGTGTGTGTGAGAGAGAGGGGGGGGGGATAAGGAGATTAGGAGGCAATGGGGGGAGGGGAGAGAGAGAGAGGTGTATAAATGGGACATATTTTTGGTTACTTTTTTATGTATTATTCTTCAATAGGTGGCCATTGGTGCACTAGGGAGATGAGATGATACAATTAGCAGATTATGAATCAAAAAAGGTTGGTGGGTCCTTGTCAAATCCAACAACTGATACAAAGAAATTTAGATCACAAACATCCAAATTTGCCCACAACAGGCAGATGGTATGGCAAAGTAAAAAAAAAAATTTAAAAACTTTATTCTCTATATGTGAGTTGTTCTGCCAATAAGAATGGCGAGGGCAAAAAGAAAAAATGTTTAAAGTGGATCATCTTGAGACTACACAGTACACACAGAAAGATGTGCATTCATTCCAAGAGGAATCTTAGAAAATTGAGATTTGAATATAATAACAAGACACTATCATCCTTTCATTTTTACCGGGAGTAACCTATCCTCTCTTTTTGCACGCAAGTTAAGCTTGGGGAGAAAAAAAAAAGTAGTAGTATGTTTCTTAAGATTTCTTTCTGCTATATTTTTTTTTTGTGCTTGTAAAACGAGGTTTCAACAACGCTCATCTGTCACCTTGACTTGGAAATGATGTCATCAAGAGGTCTGAGCTGAGGGTTCATATTTAATACTTGCATGGTTCAACTTCAACATACACATTCTTCTGTCCTCCCTTTCTTAATAAGATTCATATGCATTTATACAAAATTTCTCTTTGAAAGGATACGATTTGACATGCCACTTTCAATAGTTGTTAGCTGATTTTGATCATTATTATTTTGGGTTTACTGAAAAAGAGATGCGAATAGCGTCGTAAGCCATCATAATAAACTTGTTATGCAGTTGAAAACTAAATTAATTTGTTTTAAGAATTTAGAAAGAGAGTACGGCCTAGATCCGTATAAATGTAAATGGTTTAAATTGTAGGTGCAGAGATGACTACCCCACCATTAAATGTTAGATGATCATTAAGTCTACGGTGAAAGACTTGAGGCTTAATTGCAAAGCAAAGCAGGCATTGTTGGGGGCAAAAGTTTTCATTCATCAGTCAATTTAAGAAGAAAGGAAAACCATGTGCAGATATGTCTGCGCTTGGTCTCGTGACAGCTAGTTTGAAGCGTCCGATTACACGCAGAGACTTCCACAGTTAGGTGAGATGGTTGTAGACCCAGACGCACGTGTACAAAGATGGTCCTTCCAAGATCAGTAGCCCATGAGGGAATTTTTGTTCATTTAGTTAAGGTCAACATCTTAATCATGGAGGCATTATTTTGGACTGACAGACTCATCTTTGCCACTTGAGCCACTCAAAAAAATAATAATCTTATTCGATTTCTATAAAGATAAGAAGGGAAGGGTGTGAACAAAACAGGGCATAAAACAAATATTTCACGTTCAAAACCCATATAATTAAGATCCTTTATCTTTATTCCTTGGGTCGGTTCTTTTTCTGCTTTTGCCTCTGTCCACTCAATACCTTCCACACTTTCTCTAATAGTTAACTAAGGACAAGAAAACCCAACAATCCCCCACTCTCTACCTTCTAAGAAATGTTATATATCTCATGTTAGAAAATTCCATTGCTTATATTTAGTTTTTGATCTCTAATACCGTGAATAATGAGGGAAGATGTAGGAAACTTGCCCATCTAAGGAACTTGAAAGCGAGTTTCACATGTATGTTGACTAAAGCCAAACACCCTCCAGCCAAGCATTTTCTTCTACTCGCCCCTACAGCAAAGCTGGCCCCAACTGGGATACACGAACAATTCCAGTTTTCAACATATCTATCCTCAGACAAGGCAGGATCCAGCTATTAGGTATCGTTATCATAAAAGATCAAAGCTATATACACAGACTAAGCATACGTGTATTTACGGCTAAAAGATCAACCAACCACAGGCAGAGCTGATTAAAATGAATTTATCAAAACAGTAGAAAATAATATTGAAATAAATAAATAATACAATGCATTGCATTACATTACATTACATTACATTTCTTAAGAAATAATAGAATTGATAAATTTTCCATTCCAAAGATTTAACTTCCCACTTGTCGAAGGAAGGAACAAATAACACCATGAACAAATTTCATTCAGCAAACTAATCATGCAAAGCTTTTCCTAACTTCTGACAAATTCCCTATATATTATAAGCATTACACTTCCAAGTCCACTATCATTTAATGTTAGTTTTATGAATTGGAGCGACTGGTATACAATGGCATGGACATCGACGGAAAAATGGAATAACCTATGAAGCATATCTTGTCTCTTTTTTTAAATTTTTTTTTTCTTTTTCCATTTTCACTCGACTTAAACACAAGTCTTCTTACTTGGAACCCAGAAAACAAAAATCTAAACCCATATCTGAACTTTGTTCTTCTGGCTTGTGAGTATAGATGGAAATGAACCCTCAGTTGAAAGTGGACCAGAATGCTCCATGACCCCCCCAATAAGAAATTGAAGGAAATTACTATAGTATATGATTGTGATATCTTTCCCATTTACGACCACCTCTGAAACAATTGTTAGTGCCCATAAAATGCTGCAGTAATTTGGGGGGTCTAGCTAATCGCTGTCACTACCATGTCTACCTGAAAACAGAGAAAACAAGAAAAGGATATTCAAGGATCTTTTTAGTACCATAAATTTGCAAAGGGGGGAGATGATATAGGAGAGTTCTGTTATTACTTCCTGATGGTCTTTTCCCTTCCATGGCTTCTTTCTTCTCCTGGCAAGTGGAGCAAAGGAAAGGACCATCCCATGGACGCAACTTTACTGAATTAGATGTCCCAGCATGAATTGAAATACCCTCTCCAGGTTTCATCTCTAATTGACAGACTGCACATGTGAACAGCTTAAACATGTTGCACAGTGGATATTTTGTAGCAAACCTGCATTCAACAGAACGGTTCCTAATAAGATAAAACTACAAACTACTTTTTCGTCTCCTCATTCATAACAAGCTTTTTTCGTCTCCTCATTCATAACAAGCTATGCCCCACAAAGCTGATAGAAAGAATAGAAGTATGTGCAAGCCTGATGTTAATCTGACACTTTGAAGTAAAAACTTCATGTTTACATGAATAAATTATTATCAAAAGCACAAACCTTTCTGAAAGCATAGCAGATCCCTCCTCAAATAGTTCTTCCACCACATCTGGCTCCATGTATTCTTTATCAGACTGAGAAGATGCCTCAGAATGCTTCTTGCGAAACATGGCCTTCAACTTACCTTTTACAGCCTTCTTTGGTGGTGGCAAAGGAGCAGATGGCTTCTCTAGTGGTAAGATATCAACAACAATGCAGGTTGTATCATCTCGAAGACCCTTTGTATGTACAGCTTCCTGTTTGTCAGACCAAGGAGTCAGAAGCAACGAAGAAAGGCAGCGGCCACTAACATTTCGCAAAGCCAGAAGGGCATAGCAAATTGGCCAAAAGAGAAAAAAAGGTGGGAATAGTGCTTCCGGTAGCAACATTTGAAGAGCATAATGTAGACTAGATGTGTGCATGGGTTAGACTTGTATGGACAACTAAAATCCTTGCACAAAGACCAGCCCAACCCATCAAGCCCCAAGTAAGATTTTGGTTTATCATTTTTAAAATAAATTTATAATTAAAATTATTTTAAAATATTTTATTAATAAAAAATCCCAGGCCAAGCCCAAGCTTTAAAATGGCCCAATCCAAATCAGGTCAGGTTTACCAAGGTGCATGGGAAGCTTAGCCCTTGGACAAGTCAAATTTTTAGACAAAAGTAATTGAGAAGCATACTTTCACAATCTGTGCAGCTGCAGCATCTGGTGACATCCCTCGACAGCAATCAAGAGCTACTTCAGCGGATAACACATCCCAAACACCATCACTAGAGATGATTAACCGACCACCAGCTGTAGACAACTGCAGAAAATAAACAAGTAGGTAAAAATAAACTACTAATAACAATAACAATTGAGAAGATTTTCTAATTGAGGAGATCGGTATTAGAGAGCTAGGATGGTGAAACAGCTAGCACCTTTTGAATGAAAAGTAAAAAAAAAAAAAAGTGAAGGCCAAAGCACTTCAATGTGCGAGTATAGAACACATGACGATATGAAATTAATGGCTCAACTACGTCCTTCAGGCTTAAGGTATCAAGAGTTCAGAGAAGATATTTGTCCTAAGTTCAATGATGTCCATTTATAGCCAAGTATATAACAAGGTCCTTATCCATAAGGAATAGTTAATTTAACAAGGTGCTCTGAAAGGAAATGTACAGAAAACACTATTTAAGCACAGAAGTTAAATAAAAGTTGCAGACAGGCTAATTACAGATATCAAACGATATTCAGTTAGAATATAAATACAAACCTTTACTTGTTTTACATATGGAACAGGAACAATGTACTCCCCAACATCCATATCACCAATAGAACGTGACAGACACAAGCCTCCGGGCCAACATCTCAGAGGACCAATCTACAAAACAATGTTACCATTAAGTTGCCCACTTCGATCCATACAATTAATCAAATAAGGTTTTGTACTTGACCGCAGATACTGAAATACTCTATGAAGAACCAATTTATCAGCATATCAATATCATGTTTTTAAGCCTGCATCAAAAGGAGACAGATATGGGGAAAAAATGTTGCCAATTACATTTGTTACAGCTACAATTAGCCAGTTTTACTAAGGAATCCTCTAATTCACATCAATTATCACATAAGTTCTTTTGGTACAATTTTTCAATGAAGCCAACTGAAGTCTGAAACTAGCTTCTACATTGTATTTCCAAGTATTTGTTAGCACAATCATTTACCCGAATTTATATATTGAGGGTGTTAAGTTTCACTGATGGAAATAAATGGATAAGAATCTAGCAAGATTGTTATTACAACACTCAAAAACATCAAGATGCATAATTGTAATGGAAGAGGAGATACCTGTGTACCACCACCAGTATTTAACCGACCAACCTCACCACCACTTGAAGTGATCCGCTCCCTCCTAATAAGATGAAAACAGAAACTATGATATCGGTATGTAGGGGAAACTTCTAAAATCCGGTAAACACTATGTTGATAACTTACTCCTCTTCATTGCATTCAAGCCTATGATCAGCTGACAAGTAATATATTCCACTTTCACCCGATTCAAATATACAACGGGAATCACCAACAGATGCAACTGTTACAACCCATCCATCTATTATCACAAAGGTCACAGTAGTTCCCGATGTTTTTGCTGGAAAGAAAAACATAAAATGCATATAAATTACTAAACATGCAAGAGAAAACACAAGAAGCTATCAACCAAATTTTAAAAATTAAAAGGAAGAAAAACTGCTTGATAACATGTTGCTCTTCTCCCACTCAATGGGTGAAAGAAATTACATACTTAAGTAAAATCATCTTAACTAAGTAGAGGGAAAATAGTCATAAATTAAAGATCTACTGTAATAAGATCATACAAATATGGGACAAGCTGATCTATAAATAAACTTCTACAAATCTGTTTTCTGCATTTTTTTTCATACAAGAGCAAGCATACATAATATAGCACACATAACCAAACAGTCGCCCCATTACATCCTAAGTAATCAGTAAAACTTCCAAACTGCAACTCTTCCTCTATATAAACACAGTCTTCTCCATGGAGAATCTTAATGATAAAGCAGCACCAAAAATAATAATAAAATGATAGGGAGAAAATTAAATTGTTAGTAGTGAAATAGGATATAATTTGCGTGATAATATCAACCACTCCTGAAGTAAGTGTACAAATCTAATAAAATTAAAATTTTGTCTGGCAAACTACACCCTTTTTGTCCAAAGGTTATCCCATAAAACATATACTCGGATATGTTTACGCAAAGAAAACAACTCATACCTTTCGCTTGAAAATCTTTATCTGTTTTGACAAAGCCTGCAACCAGAGCCCTCGGCAGCGCAGCAACCCATTCATCTCTATTAAGATCCGCAGGAATAGCACTTAGGACATTATTAAGGAGATTCTCTTTAGTGTAAATAGCAGCAGCAGACCCGTTGTGTCCGTCAAAGAGCTATAAGAAACGAAAGGATTTAGCAAGCCAACCTATATAAAGAGAAAAAGTAGAAAAATAAAGAAGATCGAGGCTGCATCACTTTAAAAAGCTTCTTCCCAAGGATTTCCTAAAGCAAAAAGATTTCGCAGAACAAAATAAATTGTACAGATTATAACACCAAAATACCTAACAAACCAAAACTTTTAAACATTGATATACTAGTGACGCAAATAAAAAGGTTTTATGGTAAAGTTTGGCGATTTTGCTCCAGCATTTAGAATGCGGTTACCGTTTAAATAGCTAGTATAAGAGACGGAAAATTCATACCCCGAAAACTGAGAATGTGGCGACGCCATCTCCCATTGCTCTTTGGCATTCAGTTTTAAGCAACGTAAAGTCTTCACCTTTCTTGCTCTGGCTCGCTTGTCCGTGTAAAATCTCTGGATTTTCGATCTTTTCGCTTTCCGATTCTCGTTTTAGTAAAACCGACAGCGGCACTGTTTGATGTTCACCTTTCGAGGACATTGTTAAAATATTTCCAAATCCAAAAACCACACCAGTAGCTAAAAGTCGTCCTCCTAATGCAATGCCTCTAATTCTCCATGAATTCCATTATAAAAGCCTGAAAGGCACACAATGAAGGCTTCAATGATCAAATCTCATCACAAAGGAACAAAAGAAAAATGAATCGATCAATGATCATCTTTTACATATACACACAGCAATGAATGGGATAAAAATCGAGATCTTCAACAAAACAACAGAAAATATAATTAACATAAAATTTAAACGATCAGATTTTACATCAAAAACGAGAGAGAGAGAGAGAGAGAGAGAGAGAGTCAATGTAGACAAAAAAAACACATTATAAAAAGATTCTATAAATCTGTTATCCGCAAAAGAAAAAAAAAGAGAAGGAATCTCGATTCGTAAAAGAGAAATGCAGATAAGAAGATGGAAAATATATATAAAAGGGAAAAATAAAATTACAGTGTGAAGAGAAGGGAATGAAGATGAAGAGAAATCCGTGGATAGCAGAGGACGGAGGGAGATTAGGCGCGAAGAGAATATGAAGAAGACGTAGCGAATTGCATTCGTCGCTGCGACCGAGAAACACGGATCCCGGCGTCCTTCAAATTTTCCATTCTTTGTCGATTGGAAAAAAACCAACTCTTTGGAGCGAGCGAGCGAGCGAGAGAGAGAAATGAAAACAGCAGGAGAAAAAAAAAGAACAACGCTCCCTTTAACGATGCGGAATTGAAGCGGCTTTCCTTCTTGATTAATTTTCCCCTTTTTTTTCCATTTTTTCTAATATCTGACGTGGCTGAAACGGAGCCGTTTTTAAGGCTTTGTGTCGTGTTAAATTTATGCTCCTAGCCACGGGCTGCGGGGTATTTTTGAACCGTCGGATAAGAATCAAAAGATATATAAGAAAATATAATTTTTCTGGACTTTGGCCCACAACGAGATATATTCGTGGGCCACACGTTTACCCATTCCCTTTTTTTTTTTTTTTTGTTTCCTGTTTTTAAAAGAAGCCGCCGAGCTAGAGAGGGTTGGCAGACGGTTAAACAAAACGACGCGTAGGTGTATTAAGGTAGATTTCACGAAGGGACGAAGTCAATATGTCAATTTTGCAGCTCCTTACAAAACGGCGAAACGGGTGGAGGATGCAGAAGGAAAGAAATATCTATACTATTTTTATAAAACCTCATTTATTTAGTACCCATGTATAAAAGAAATTAGAGTCATATATTAATAAATTGATATTAATGATGCAATTTTTATAAAAACCTATCTAAAAGAGATCAATATACCATAATTCCACCTTCAATTATGTTAGAATTTCTTAATATAAAACACTAACAAACTCTACATGCACCCTTACATTTTCTTTTTTCTTTTTCTAATTTCATCTCGTATGTTTATCTTTTTTATCACTATGATCCTAATTACTTTTTATTATCTTTTTAATTTTTATCGTTTAAAATCAATTTAAATTATTTTTTTGGAAAAAAATTGATTAATTTGTTAAAATTTTAACTATACTAATATAGCAACATGTCTGTTAACGCGTACTTAGTAAGTTAAAAAATACAAAAAAATGAAGGTTAAAATCCAAAATCAATTTTTAAAAAAATTTAAGGTCAAAAGGATTAAAAAAAATGTTAGGAATCCTATTATTTTGTTGATTCCAACTTTTCTGTTCATATTAGGTCCGATTTATTTCCTAGACAAACCTTGTCCCCATCCCTTTTACATGTATAATTTATTTTCTTATGTTAAATAGATCCAACTCAATTTATTTAAAATAGCTCTTGTGTCAGTCACTAACTTCAACTCAACCTAATGTGACATTAACAACGACGTCTTGGATTGGCAGTTGCAGTCGTGGGTAGGCTAAGATTAAGACAAGCAGAGCAATGGCATGTTTTATTTATTTACATAGCAAGCTGGAACAGAAGGCTCAGGACTGACGTGACATCTGATGAGGGGGCCGCACCAATAGCGCTTCTATACATCTTTTGCAGGTCTTGAGGTTTAAGTGAGTCCAGCATTTTCTCGACCACATGGTATGCTTTGACAAACCTTTAAACCCAAAATTATGGCTGCTCCTTTCAACCTGTTTAACTGCAAATTGGAAATTATAAAACAACAGCGGACAGTAAGTCAAACTCAACAAATGAATCCAATGTTAATTAGCTATAAAGAAATAATAATAGGATTGTTGCTGGTACTAGTATATATAAATATTTATTGGTATCAAGGTGAATTAGAAAGGCACTAAGGATGTGTCACCGAGTACTCATCGATGTGAAGACATGGTCTTAAAGAAGAATTTCAAATCTTATATATTTTATGTATGGAAGTTCAACCGGTATACAAGAATTGGTAACGTTATCAATTTGCGAGGGAATTGAAGTCAATGTAAAAACAAGAGGGGAGTCTACCTCAGACACTCTAGCTCCAGCTATCACTTGTCTGTCAAGCCTTATCCATACATGACCTACTGTGTATATCTCTTGCTAAACAAGCTTAATTAGTGGATGTCTAAAATGGAAAGTTTGAAATAGGCCAGTTTAAGGCGCATGAAAATGATAAATATAGCTTGATAAGAGTTTTTGGGTGTCGTCACTTAGAATTATTAGTACGCAGCCATGTGCTATACTTGAAATGTCAATAGAGTGATGGACAAGATGAATGAATGTCTCATTGTAGGTCCCAATTGCCTCAAGATTAATAAAGTAAACAACAAATTGCACGTTCTGCAAGTTACAAGGAAAAAAAAAAGATATGGATTCCAAAATGGGTTGTCTTTACCAAGACAATATTCTATTGCACATATATACGCTATTTTGATAACAATTGTTGAATTTTTCTTGATTACCTAGGCATAGAATTAATAAAAGTTGAAGAGAATAAGAAATATCAATGATTATCTAACTTTAGCAGGATTGGTATATATCGAAAATGATTACCTAAACTGACTTTTGCTCCTATGGCTCCCTAAACTTACAGCTTGCCACTTTGTTCGGGATATTTGTAACACCTATAATGTAAACCTAAACTTCAAAAGAAAAAAGAGCATAACGCCTTGAAAAACTTCAATGCATACATATTAATATTCGATTTTTCTCACTGCAATAATTCCATAGAGAAGTTCATGCAGCACGTAGTCAGAAGGTGGGCTTACAAATATAGAACAAATACTGTCCTTGTTTATGTTGTGGGTTATATTATTTAGATTTGAAAATGAATGATTGATATATATTTATATTTTATATGAATATATTATTTTTTTAAAGTTTGTTATATATTTGGAGGATTACAAGGTAGGGTGTAAGAGACTTGAGAGAGAAAAATAGATATGGTATGGGGTAACAGAAAGGGATAGTTTATTACTATAAATGCAAATTGTTAAACAAACCATATTTTACTCTTCCTTTTTCACTGTCCTTTCTTGTTTCTTTATTTAAGACCATTTGAGGAGCTTTATATGAAACCTAAATCATATGTGAGAAGTTCAACTCTTGATCATTCTAATTATAAAACCAACTAGACATTTTTTTCCCTGGTGAAAACGTGCAGATATTATCAACAGCAGCAATGATTAATGTAAAATCCTATGTGGTTTTCACAAACCTAATCAGCTGACTGCTACCCTTACATTCTAGTTTCCAACCAATGCTGCATGATTTCCTGGACTAACAGAAGATTTTTATTACATTCTTTGCCGGAGATCAGTTTTAAACAATGGATCAGCAATGAGATTATTGAAATTTACACTCTGTAAGCCATAATTGATAACTCAATGAAAAATTTTACACAAGAATGGATGTCGCCATTCTAGCATTGGACATGGAAGTACTTCACAAAAGAGAAAGAGAAAAATAGCAGACAAATACAATCTACCAATTCTTGATACCTCTAGGCTATGTACGTTCTCTAAGCTGTTTTGTTTAGTTTTGTTCTGTTCTGTTTTCTAACAATACTGAGATTACTATTTGTACTCTCATTTCTTCTTCATATAAGTAACTAAACAAGTGAGCGAAACTTGTTTACTTAACCTGGACTTGTCTTACTTAATTCATATAATTAAGAGTTGACAGACTAACATCTAGCAATCTAGAGTTCAAGCTTCAAACATCCAACCTGCAGCCTTCTTTATACAAGAAAAAAAAAGGCCCTTGCTGTTTTCAAAATCCAATTTTGTTCACAAATAGTTGCAAGTAGAGGAGGGCTTAAAGTCCAAACTTTTTTCTAAAAACATGCATTTACATGGAAGTCATGAACCATTATAAATCTATAGTCCTGCTATCTAGTTATCACTTATAGAGGAAATAAACATGGATTAAATTGATAACAAACCAGCCAAAATCCACCAGTAACATGAGATTGAAGAGTCAACTTCATTTGACAAATTCTTATGGTTAGATATCCTACATTTGCTGAAAGCATTTTTTTAACTTCAATTAGAACCATTAAACAGAAGCAACAAAATCACCCACTTAATTGTAAACAGGGGGGGGTTTGTTAGCGACACGACCCAACCTCCTAAACAATTGTTCTTCACCAGTAAGCTTCAGCTTAGTACAAAGTGTAAAATTGGTGAAGAAAATGCAGAGAGATCGAAGAGAAGAAGAGTTTGAGAAAGCTGCGGTAGATCGACAGCTCCCATTCTTTTCTTGTTTTCGGCAGCATTCCCCGTACGATCACCTTTGTCTGGCAGAAGGGCGAAGTGATTAAAAACTATTTCACCAAACTATATTCCCAAGCTTGAAATGATAATCTGGTTTCACTGGATTAAACATATTTGAGAACCATCAAATAGTGGCATAAATACACAATATAAACACTGAGTTGAACTGGAAAACTCATTTTCAAAACTGAATTGGTGTTTGATACAAATGAACTTCAAGTATTTCATTATGAATTCCTGAATCATAATCATTGTACAACAGTTATCCTTATTCATCAACATTGAACACAAAGAAACAAGCCAACCAGTTTCTTATTACTGCCATCACCAGCTAAAGCTACAAACAGGAGTTGAACAAGCATGAAACAGAATAAACAACATAGGTTCCTCTCAGCATTTAAGCGAATACTTCTCAATGGCCTTAAGAATGAGATCAAGTTTAGTACATCTTCATAATTCATATTAGTAATTAGTATTTTATCACACCCAAGCTCTTCAACCAGGGGAGCATTTCTTCAAGCCCGTCTTTCAAGCTTCTAGGTCTATAATCCAACTCCATTTTAGCCTTGTCACAAGTATAAGCCCATTGATGTCTTAAGACATGCACAGTCTGCTAAAAAATGGAATAAAGGGTTCTTGTGAAATATTAAGAAGATTGTAGGAAACATTTCAGATTTGAACAGGTTTAAATGCAAGTGTATTGATGAATGGAAGCCATAGAGCAGATCATACCGGGGGACTAATGAGAGGAAGCTTTCCTGTAATTCGGGCAAAAAGAACAGAAATCCATCCATAAACTTCAATCAAGCCTAAAGGAATGTTGAATTTAGGCCTAGCAGTTCCAGTGATAATGGCAGCTATATCAAAAACATGCATGAATGATACATTTTCTCCCGTAAGTAAATATCTATCCCCTATTCCACCCTTCTCCATGGCTGCAATATGGCCCTCTACTACATCATCAACATGACTAAAAGAAAACTTATCATTTCCACGGCCTATGTAACCAGGTAATCGCCAATTAAACCGCTCAATTAACTAGAAAAAAAAAGTACGATTCAATCTTAGTATTAACGCAAGCTGTAAAACAAAATATACAGAAATTGAAAGAAATTCTTACTAACTGAGCAACAACATTGCCTGTGGTAAGCTTGCCAGGGCCATAAATTACACCTGGATAAACCGGAATAATTGGCATCCCCTCAGCTATAGCTTGCAAAGCAACCTTATCAGCGGCGGCCTTTGATTTCTCGTACTCCGTGCAGAAAACTTTCTCCGGGTGAATCTGCCAATCAGTATTTACAAAATCAGTAACAAAATGCCTTTCCCTTATTGAATCTTTTAATCTGGGTGATTAACTGTTTCTTTTTTACTTGATTCTCATCGGCGATATATCCATCGGTAGGACCAACAGCGAAGAACGAAGACGTGTAAATGATCTTATTAATCGTCTTCGTCTCCTTAGCTGCTTGCAACAGGTTCTTCAGACCACCAACGTTGACCTTTCATTGAACAATTTGATGACGAGATGTCAGTACATAAGTTAAAAAGGAGTTATTAAGTGGGAAGTGAAATTCGATTGAGCTTACGGAGAAGAATCTAGAGTGATCTGGAAGCCAGGGTTCGACGAGGGCAGCGGTGTGGAAGATGATGTCGCAGTCGGAGCAGGCATCCAGGAGGGATGGGTAGTCGATGACGTCGCCGTACGCGAGTTCCGGAGAAGCTCCATTGGTGGGTAAAGATGAAGGAAGGCCAGAGAGGTCGCTGGTGCGCCGGACCAAGGCTCGGACGGTGTAGCCGCGGTTTACCAGAGCGTGGCACAGCCTTCCACCTAGATAACCCGATGCGCCAGTTAGCAGTATCTTCATATTCTTTTCTGGTTTTCAAGTCAAATGTCAACAACGATTCTTTTCTGATACAACCCTTTTATAAGCTTTTAAAATAGGTGAAATAATCTCTCCAGTCCCTCTTAATTTTGATATTAAGCAAATTGGTCCTTCTCAAAAAATTTATAGCAATTTAATCCTATCAATTTTGAAAGTGAGCAATTAAGGATAAATTTAATCTTAACAGGAATTAAATTACTCTAATTTTTTTTAAAAGAACTAATTTGCTCAATTTTAAAACTGAAAGAAACTAAAAAAATCTTTTAACCTTTAAAATACTAAAATTTGACATTTTCAACAAGATGATATAAAAATAATATTATTTTACTTAAATAATAAGGAAGTGAAAATGGACTAGCTAAAGGAAAAATATGAAATCCAAATTATTTAATTAAATAATATTATAATGAAATAAAGGCATTGTTATGAGACTGCCATCAAATCGGTGCTATTGATAGTGATTTGGGCTAACATATGGTGTTTAGTGCCCAAATCACTACCGTCAAACTTGATTTCACATAAAATAGAGCGGTGTAGGTTATTTGGAGAAGGCATCGCTATTGTTGGTAGCGATTTGGGTTTATGTATGGTTTTTTTCCAAAATCACCACAATCAACCTCAATTTCACAAAATTCAGAGTGGTGTCGATCACTTGGGAAAGGACAAGAAATTGTCATATCCTTACCGATTATCAAATTTGGATATTTGCATATATCTTATCTAAATTGTGCAGATTCAAATATTACAGATGCGGATGCAGATGCACCCATTCATATATCCATTATCTGAATCTAAATATTAGGTAAACTATAAAAATAGTCACTTTTATTTGCCTCATGTTACATTTTAGTTACTTATGTTTGAAATGTTACGTTTTAGTCACTTATATTATTATTTTGTTACGAAGTGATCACTCTTCCGTTAAGTTCTATTATCTCTCTAACAGTAATCCTACGTAGCAGTCCAACTAGATATTACTGAATCTGCTAATACATACTTCATCCGGATAAAGTATGAATTATTAAAATTAAATTAAAATATTAAATAAGAAATAAAATTATAAAACAATATGTTATTTGGAAAATAACTATTATTGTAATGACATACATGTTTTATTAGGTATAAGTGTTTAAAATTTTGTTTTTGTAATGTGATACATGCATAAATATATATATAATCATATTAGTGAATCTGCTAATACATACTTCATCCGGATGAAGTACGTATTAGCAGATTCAGTAATACCTAGTTGGACTGCCATGTAGGATTACCGTTAGGGAGATAACAGAACTTAACGGAAGAGTGATCACTTCGTAACAAAATAATAACATAAGTGACTAAAACGTAACATTTCAAACATAAATGACTAAAATGTAACATGAGGCAAACAAAAGTGACTATTTTTATAGTTTACCCCCAAATATTTACTTCCAACAAGGTTTGAAGTCAAGGCTCTTATATATAAAGTTATGCTTTAAATATTGATTATAATTTTCACAAATGTATAAACAATATATAAAAATATTTTCTAAAATTAAATACAATAATTTTTAATAAAAATATATATTATTTGATATCTTATTCTCTAAAATCTCATATAGCTTATCTTAAATCATATGTATTCATAAACTTGGATCATTAGAATTTCTAAATTTGCGTTTATCCCCTTTATATTTGATCAACTCGACTAAACTACTTTAACCAAATAATTAATTAATGTTTATATAATTAAAATAATATTATAATATGAATTTATTTTATAACGTGACATAATTTTATTTAGTACATACTATATTATAAAAATAATATACATATACATTTAATAACATATAATATGTCAATTGTTATATATAAGTAAATTATAAATGCATAATATTTTAATACAATTATAATATTATAATGTGCATTCTTTCATTAATGATTTGCAACATAAATCTTAAATATATAACTATTTAAAGGTAGATTGTAATACATACAATTAACATTATATAATTAAGGTAGACTATTAATAATATGTAACCTCATATATAACTATTTTATTATAATGTATATTTTTATATTAGTGATATGTAAACTTAAACCTAAATGTGTAACTAATTTTATCGTAGATTATAATATATATATAATTAGCATTATGAAGAGTTTTGTTGGTGATGGTAATACTGAATAGTGAAGAAAACCTTTCAATTACATTCATATTTGATCTGTCAAACCAAGCTCTTCTGTATATATTAAGAGTGAAGATAACTCAACGATTCTATCATATTTCGGGGTTAGTTCCAATTCTTTTACTTCAGTGAAACAATGTGAAACATCTTTTTCAAAAATCTCTTGAAACACAAGATAGATGGTTG
The DNA here is from genome assembly GCF_007990345.1 of Gossypium hirsutum. Taxonomy (NCBI): domain Eukaryota; kingdom Viridiplantae; phylum Streptophyta; class Magnoliopsida; order Malvales; family Malvaceae; genus Gossypium; species Gossypium hirsutum. The sequence continues at coordinate 20,280,611 of NC_053428.1, read as the reverse complement.
TTCTTGAATAAAAAATATTCTAACTTATTCCAAACACGAGTTACTCTCAATTAATTGTTCTAAATATAAAGGTTGTTTTGAATAATAGTTATTTTACAGTGATATTTTTCTTAGAAGAATTTGTTTTGAATAATGATTCTTCTGGAATAAAAAACTGATTTAAATAAAAATTGTTTCAAGCAATGATTGTTTCAAATATAACTATTCTTGAAATGTCATTATTCTAAATAAAAGTTATTCCAACCTTTAGTTGTTCTCAACTACACTAAATGAGAATTGTTCTAAATACAGATATTACAAACATAATTATTCTCAAACAATGATTATTTTCAAGAAATATTTTTGTTTTGTAAAAGATAATAAATCAAACAATATTGCTATCTTTGTGTCCTCACTCTTCAAACATTTGAAGCTTAATAATCTACCATTGACATGCTTCACCTCTTTCAATTAGATTAACATCTATGAGTATAAATTATAACAACTAAATCTCCTAAACAATTAAGCCTAACATAATATAAATTCAAGCTTGTAGAGCACAAACCGAAATTGCCAAAGCTTTCTAATCTTGCTTAAGCTTCACTCATCCGGCACTTTGGTCTTGCCTTTAGTGCTTGGCCCTTCACTCACAAGCTTGACCGAAACCTATATTCAAGCACAAGCTTCACCTTTCCTTCACCAAGGAATGGGCTCACTCTCTACTTTGTTTCTATGCTTTCAATTTAACTAAAAATTTTTAAGACTTTCTCCACTTCGAAGATAATACTCATGGCAATAAGGTGAAAACCATTGAAATTCTCTCTTTTTCTTGGCTTAAGCCGTGAGGAAGAAGACGAATATTCTTTTTTTGTTCTTATTCTAAGGTCGATAGGAGAGAGAGAATGGTTAGAGTTTTAATTTAATGAAGTCTCTACACTAAAGATTGATCCCACGGTTGACAATTATTCCCACTCAACATAATGCTAATCTATGGCCTTCATTAGTCCCATCTCCACCAGCTTTCTAATGCCATGGAAATTTTACTTGACAAGTCCTTGGCCAAACCAAACTTCTCTATTGGTCCTTCATAAATCCTATTTAATTCACTTCTTTTCTCCCTTACATTACACGCTAATTTACTTTCCTTCATAAATTAGTCCTTGAATTCTCGATGATTTCCCATATCACGTTTAATACGATGCTTGTTCTCAAGAATTCATTTCGCCTAAGGCACAAATTATGATCCCAAACATTTCGAGACGTTACATAATTTACAATGTGTAAAGGAGGTTTATAGGTTTATTTATGGTCTTATAATTTTGGACATAGAAAATAAGTCAAGTATGATATAAATAAACACAATTACAATATAAATTCATAAATGTCAAAATCTATATAACGGAAAAATACATGAATATCGAGAAATAAACAGACTCCAAATCTACGATATCAACTACTGATATAGATCTCTTTGGAGGGTTAAGAAATGATAAATACAAATAATATTAAATGGGAAACTAAATACCTTTTGCCTTCCCTACTATGCTATACAAATAAGCTTTTTCCTTTTTCACGTGAAACAGAGAATTTCTACCCTGGTAATCTGGGTTCATGATCTTGCAATTTAGAAGTCAAGTATTAGCGCAATAACGTTTTATTTTCATTATGATGGTGATTCTAAGAAACTCCACATCAAATTTAGAGCATGAATAGTAAAGTGACTGTTTATTGTTTATGTTGGAACAGAGGTCTTATCAGCTCAAATCATGGCAAGTAATCATTAGTGGCCTACGAAACAGAATTATATATCACATCTCGCCATCCATTCACATTGCCCCTTCTTGTACCTTTGGCGGTCCCATTTTGCTATGGGTTGGGCTCCATTTAATTCTCATGCCGGTAAGATTACGGGTTCCGCAAATTCAGGAACAAGCCTCTGCTGAAAGTAGTCAGCAAGATATGCTATAGTCTGGACCGACGAATGCATTTGATTGGATTGAAATGGGAATTCCGCCACAGAGAAGAAGTATAAGGGTGTCGGCTCGAGGAATCTGATGACTTCATATCCCAACCTTCGACATCCTTGGGGACACAGACATCAAAAAGTATTTGACCAAGAACCCCATTGACATCAATGCTCGAGGGTTGAGGCAAACGGATTAGGCTTTCCTTTTGTTCATCTTGCACAGACCCAAAATCTCTACCTTCATAGTATTCTATTGAACTAGGCAAGAGGAAATGATCACTTTGCATCAGAGGAGTTCCCTGAAAACTCAGGTTTGGGCTTAAAGCTGTTTTGCCGATATTGGAGATTGGCTCAGAGATCTCATCATGTGCCTCAGCTGATCCCACTTGTTCACCCTCAAGTTGTTGAATTCTTCCAAAATATAAGGCAGATGCCTTACCAAGAAGCTCAGTCACAGCAGCCCTGTAATCAACTGGATAATCCCGATAATGACCTGTAAAGACCATTAATTGACACAAGTTGAATGCCAATGCTATTGTCTGAATAAGCTTTCAGCTTGTATTCAAAAACAAGAAGCTAAATCTACTGCTGCAAATGAAATTATTATATTTTAGGAATTCATTTTATCAATTCTATATATTTGATGGACTCCACCACATATTATATATCTAGATTTGTTAAAGTTATATAAGTGATCTATGATAATTTCACCACCAACTACCTAGTTATTTCAAATCAAGAAGCTTTGACCAACTAGAAACAGTTACAAGAAATTTCTCTATTCTGTACATCTTCTCCTTCTCTTTTTGATATCCTTCTTTCATTTTTCTCCACTGATGCGTCAGCTAGGCTTATGTTTAAGAAATAAATTTACAAACCTATTCTTATGCATGCAAACAACATGGGTCCGGACCCATGTGATGGATGCTTGAAGATGAATGCATGACTATCAATTATAATTCCCCCCCCCCAACACACACACACAGGCCCAATATGTTTCTGCTGTGTTGCCGAACCCTGATTAACACTTTATATATAGTATGATCATGTTCTAATATAAGCAGTTTCTCATAAGTTTAGAAACAGACCTACATGAGGAGAACCATTAAACTTAACAAGTTTTACGTCACCCCCAAGTTGTTGTATTCTTTGAGCGAAATTGTGGATGATTTGATAAGGAGCAAGATCGTCAGTTTCCGAGCATAATATGAGATATGGTGCCCCCATCCTCTGCAAAAGAATGGTAATGAGTAAACAATAAATATAAGAAAAATGGAAGTAATAAGTTGACTAATAAAATTTATAGTACACTTACAATAGAAGCATATAGAGTCTGCCAATACTCAGCACGATGGGATTCAAACCTGCTGAGGAAGAGAGCATCAAGTCCAGAAGCAATGCCATTTGCTATCCATGATGCTATTCTTGGAGGATGAGACATTCTGAGAACTGTTGGGTGAACAACAAATCGAGCACCCAAATCACTGGTAAAATCCACTGGACTGGAATCAAAAATATGGCCTGAAAAGCACTCCTTCACCAGTTGGAGGTCATCCTTCATCGGAAGTCAAAGAAGATTTACTAGACCAGTAGAACTTAAATGTCCGTAGCAATGTTCATAAACCATATTGATTATTACTCTAGGAAAGCATCTTTTCCGAAATGCCATTATACCAACAATTGGTTTATTTTTATGTCATATGGAAAAGAGAGACAATGATTTTCAGGATTGATGTGGTAATATTTCTCTTAACAATAAAACCAATTTTAATCTATTCAGCAATCAAAAGAAAACGGGAAAGAATGAATACAATAGCATGATTTAAAAGTTGTCGAAAGATAACATACTGGATTTACTTCCACTTCACAGGATCCCACAATCATCTGCAGCAAAGAAATCATAAAGCTATATCACCACAGAAACAAATGGAAACAAGTATTTTCACATATAAGGTTAAAAACAAATGGAGTTTTCAAAGTATGACCTGAAGAACCTTGTACATGCAGGCCTTAGGGCCACCAGAAAAAGATGAAAAGACCACAGGGCATGGCCTAATCTTTAGCTCCTGCATGCAACCCAAAAGAGAAAACCCACTCAATGCACTAAAGCATAAAATTTCAGAATACAGGGTTACTGAAAAAGTGAAGATTGAAAGCATTGGCAGGAAACTAATCTTTCCATCTTGAAACACTTTAGACAGATTGTGTCCAGACTTCAGAGGAAACCATATGAAATGAAGCTTTCCCTTTGTAAGACACTGATTGAATGAATTGAATTACCTCAACAAGTTCCTTAAGAAGATCATGTGCTAGAGTTGCAGCCTTCTCGGGGAAGAACCTACACAGATTACAAACATCAAAATCCAACTCCAAATTCAGTCAGCCTTGAGCAGGTGCACATCGAATTTCAGTCCAAAATTATCAATCAAAGACTTAACTTCATTTAACATTTGCATAACATATTCCTTTATAATCAGAAATATAAAACAATCAAAGAAATTCAAGATGAAGCATTTAAAAGCAAGGGTCAATGATTCTAATTCCACGCCACCAAGAAAGAACAATTTCACAGCACTGGAAATCAAGTGGTACAGCAAGTCAAAAGCATCGAGCAACTACTAATAGTTAAATAAAAAAGGGAATCCAAAGCCGAATTTAGCTGAAGACCCATACATGTTTAGGAACTCTGAATGACAAACCAATGAATCCCAACCCAAAGAAGCGTAAAGCTGAACATAGTTCTTCAAGGGCTTCTCTTGACTCGACATCCAAGCAAATACTAAAATTATCCCTCCTCCTCCCGCTCTCCTTCTTTCCACCCTTTCCTTTCTCCCCCAATAATATCTCCCCCCAAATCCCCACATTCTCCCTTGCTCTATCGAATTTCCGAACAACAATTGAGCTTTATTTTTAGTCCGTACGCTTCAAAAGAGAGAGAGAGAGAGAGAGAGAGAGATTGCAGAGAAAATGATTCAATCCATGGACGAAAAAAGGAATAAATCAATAATGCAAGTCTGATTTTTATTATTATTTATTCTTATTTTCAGCATTTTATAGGGGATGGACAACCAAAGGGAGCTATGAAGCATGAACGAAAATATATCGGATTTCCTGCGATCGTTCTTATCACCCAATTCCTGTAATCGTCAGCTTCCACTAATGAGTTGCTTCTCTACATTTTAAGATGACAATAATACACATCGATTCCCTCGTGTCAGTTACTAATTGGATACATGTTTATTTTTTGTTTTTCAAAAATCAAGTCTTGGTCAGTTGAGACGCACAGAAATGTGATGCGGCCGAGCGTAGGAGAACGACTCTCCCTTTTTCAAAAAGAAAAATTGTTTCTAATTCTGTCGTTGATTTTCTCTCACCAATTTTTGGATTATTTTGTTGCTTTACGTTTAAGTCCACGTCGATCCAAATAGATGCATACTGCAAAGTTGTGGCTTGAGAATTGACGTGTCGGAAACATATCTCCAATTCTAACACTAGTAAAACTTTTCCCTAGTTTATATTTCACGGTGCCGTTGCCATTTATTTAAATTAGAAAAAGATAAACACAGATTCGGTATCTCGTGAGTGGGGGCGTCGGTTACTTAAATTAGTTCTAATAATTTTTTATCAGGAGATCGACGCCAATCTTCTAAGCAAGGGAAAGTCAAATCCAAGTTTTAGTTGATTTCTTCTTTTTCGCCAATATCTTACAAGGCTACATATTTTGATTAGTCAAAGGCGACGTGCGTTCCAATCCAAGTTTACTCAAAATGGGTTAATTAAATTAGGCTTCTAAGACTTGAAAGGTTAATTAAGTGGTAATTTATAAAGAAGTTGTCACTTTCTACCATCACTCCATTTATCATGGATTAAATTATAAGTTAAAAAAAATAAATGGATGAGAATTGGTTTTCAGGTTAATTACATAAGTTATCATGTTTTGGATATACAAATTAACAATAAAATGAAAGCAAAAGGCTCTCAACAACTTCATTTTCACCTTCATCTTTTCTACAAAACAATAACTGTGACGAAATAAGGCATTTTCATATTCTTATTATTCTCTCTCTCTCTCTCTATATATATGCACACGTGGTTTGTTTGTAATTATATCACATTTACAATTTTTTAAATAGTACGAAAGTGAGAATTGGTGTCCATTATTTTTACTTTTCTTTTTTCTTTTTTAATTACAAAAGTAAAATAAAACTCTAATAATAACGTGATTAGTGTGACTCAAACTCATGTTACTCTTAAGTTAGTACTCATCAAACCAACACATGAGGTTCATATTATCATTATTAAATCAACATAAGTTGTAAATACACCATAATAATTGTTATTGACTTTAAAAATTAATCTATTTTAAAGAGTTTAAAGGAGCGGGTAAATCCTCCTATACCTACAAAATTAATGATATAACAACAAATAGAAGTTATAAAAGGTGAAATAATAACATCATTCAGTATCTCTAAAAAAATAGTTTTTTATAAAAATAATTAAGTACAAAAATGGTATGGGAAACAAATTAATTATAAAAATAGGTTGAAAGCTACAAAATACATTGATGTCGCCTAATTAGTTGGCGGCATTATCCTCACTTTTTGCAAATCATCAGCCAATCATGGATTTAAAAAAAAATAGTGATGTCACCTGACATATTGGCAGCACCTGTATAAATTTTCAAAAAAACACTTTTTGAATCTCTTAAGGTTGCAACTTCTGCATCAATGCAGCTCGTACTCTCCATTTGCAACCTTTTGTAGACCTCCAACACTCCCCAATATATAATGTCGGTTTAAAACAATGACTTTGTAGTCCACTGACACTTTCATGCTATACTTATTGATGATAAATACACATTCTCCTTGTTTGCGAATTATTAACCTATAGTCAACTCTTATGATTTAGAATCTGACACCAATCTATGAGAAGGTATTATATCTGGATATTTAAGGAGCTCAAATGCATGTGCAGCAGTAAGATCTACGCTCAACATGTAGATTGAAGGATCATTTCGTATAACAATGCTTTGAGCTGGGTTCTCGAGCAAAGGGGCATATACAATATCATCATCGTATGTGCCTTCCTTATCTATATCGTCCGGGACCTCATCAATATCAAGGTCACTAAAATCTTCACCTTGGTCATTAAAACCACTATCATTATCAAGGCCTTCCTCATCATCTGCATCGATACCAATCACCAATGAATGTATTTGTAAATGAGACCTAGATTAAGGTTGTTATACACAATTAGAGCATTTTGTGGATTGCCGCCCCATGTTGATGTCATTCCATAATCACACAATTCTACCCACCCAACATTCATATCAAAGCCAAACCTGTGTACAGAAGACCACCTATCAACAGAGGCTTTCGGAACCTTTGTATATGGGTCTTCAACTTCATATTGTTGATTTAATGGAGTGACATTTTGAACGGGCTCAACATCCACCAACTCCATGAACAACTCAACAAGTTTAATGTTCTCAGGCGAGCAATCCAGTGTGATCATAATCTCCATGTCATCATCCTCTACAAGTTCCATCTCCTTATATTTGCACGAATTTGTCGAAATTAGAAATTTGTAAAATAGTTTGGACATTCTCTTCCTACAACGTCAAGCAACTTTCGCACTAATCTTTTGTTTCATTTCATCGAGTTTTACACTTTTGTTGAACATCATTCTTATTTGATGGCACAATTCAAACATACAACCAATTGTTATTTGTAAAATTATCCCATCAAAATGAAAGTATACGAAAAATTGGTTATTCATTTTCGATACTAAATCTGTAAATTAAATTAAAAAAAATATTAGTTCTTATTAAAACAATTCATACCATTTTAAATCAACAAAAAAGAGTTTTTATCAAACAATATAGCTTATATCTCATACTATTAATTATCAATATATACTCACATAATCATACATAATACTAAAATAAATAAAAAATATAAAAATAACTACAAACTAACCTTATCAATTTGTTTTTTAAGGTAAACTAAAAATAAAAACCTTGATTTCTCAAATGAGAAACAAATATCGTTGATATTCAATTCTAATTTCTAACATCCATTTTTTTCCTCTATCGTTTTATTTGTTTGAAACCATAAACACTCAAAATTTGTTCTTTGATTGGGGGGAGGATTATATATAGGATATTGATGTTGCCAACTGTAAACACTCATTAAAAAATATCTTTTTTTTCACAATGGTCAATTTTTAAAAAATTTTAAATTGGTATCGCCTGGCTACTCGATAGCATCACTTTACATCACTTTTTTTTTTTATTTCCACAACCTTGGTTACTGATAATTTGCAAAAAGTGAAGATGGTACTACCAATTAATCAGATAAATTCGGTAGCTTTTAACCCGTTTTTGTAATTAATCTGTTTTTCATATCATTTTTATATTTAATTATTTTTTTGTATTATTTTTTATAAAAGCTTGAAATAATAACATCATTTCATTTAAGCTAAAATTTATAATTCAACTCAAGCAATAAAGTAATTAATTGAAGTGAGTTAATTTATGTAAAAAAAATTAAAATTTTATCTATAAATTTATTTGTGTGATAAGAAATGAATATATGGATTTAAACTTGTATTTTATAAAAAATTGTAATTATAATGAAATTATTAAAATTTCATGATTATTTTAATAAGCCCAATTAGTGGTCAGACCATTATGAATTACGTGCCACAGATTTTGGGTTGGCTCGTTAACAAATTGCAAGAACTAACGGTGAATACATTAGCTCGCCACGAAATATTAGTGGCACATGATTCATTTGCGAAAGTAATAAAACCCCCCCGAGATGTGAGAAGTAGACAGTGGAATCTAGAACGCCAATATAAAAGAAATTAAGGTTTATTTGAAGGGCTATCAATCCCTTAATCGATTGGTTAATCAAATTTAATTAGTATTAATTGAATTAATTAAACTTTTTAAATCTTTAGTTGAGTTGAATTTTTTTTCAAAATAAATTAATCGAATTATTTTGGTTAATTCCGTCTGTTAATTGAATTAGTTAAAATTTTTATGTTTTTGATTTTTTGTTAAAACAAGTATAAAACATATCAAAAAATAAATTGTTAATGTTCATTTAACTGAATTAACCAAATTAAAATTAACTGAAATTAACTAAATTAACTGAATTGGTAATATATCTTTTTAATTCACTTAATTACTCAATTTTGAACCGAATTAAGCGAATTAACCGATAATCAAATTTTTTAAAAATTATTAACCGACTTTCGACTAAATTAGATCGATTAACCGATCGATTAACAGAATTAGTTCAATTCAGTCGGTTAATTCAGTTTTAATCAAAATTTCTATAGGTCTTAAAAGAATACGAAAAAAAAATCGAGTTTTATGCTAAATTCACATAAATTGAGTTTTTGCATTAATTCTACCTCAATTGAGCATGCCATTTAAAAAAGCAATTAATTTTTTAATTATTTTTATCTTTAATCATGTTAAAATTAATTAATGGATTAATCAAATAACAGCACGTGATTACTTTTAATTTAATATTATATTTTTCCCATAAAAATCATTAGAATCATAAAAAAATAAAATATTACAAAATTATATAAACTTATAATATTATAAAAAATTATAAAACTAATAAAAATTCATAAAAACTTATAAATATTATAAAAATTCTAATTAATTATAAAAAAATAAAACATGTTAAAAATATTTAAAACTTTCTATGAACTTATAAAATTTGTAAATATTATAAAAATAATAAATATCATAAAAATATAAAAATTCAAATAAAATATAAATTATAAAATTATAAAATTATCAATAATTATAAAACTTATAAAAAATCATAATAAGTTCTAATAAATTATTAAAAATATAAATTTTAATAAAATATAAAAAAAATATATAAAAATTCATTTGTTGGTTCCTTATTTTGGAAATTAAACCTCAAAGATAAAAACAGCACATGACATTAGACTAACCGTTGGATAATGAGAATAATCATTAGAATCTATGTAGTTTTAATTAGACCGAACCAATTGGACCAAGAATCGACAAGGGTATCGATTCAAAGAAAGTCATTAGATTGATTGATCTAGGAACTGATTTTGGCCAATTGTACGAAGTGGTTGAACTAATTTTTTTATTTTTAATAATTTATTTAGTTAAATTGGACGAACAAGTTGAATTAGTGACTTAACCAATTTGACCATTGATCTAGTTTTGGAAACTTTGGTCAGAACATTTCACGCTGACATATTCTAATTTTGACAACTGTTAGATAATGAACTTTTGGGACAACTGTTAGATAATGAACTTTTGGTTTGATAGTCTCTAACCATACCAAAAATGTTTTATACCAAAAATGTTTTATATCATTTAATACTTAGGAAACAAAGTTTAACTTTTTAATATCTAGACTACTACTGTACCATACTTAAAAATTTTGAGATAAAATTAAAAAAAATAGTAATTTATCAACAAAGAGGAGAGGGTTCTACAATTATCATTTTATTTGTTGAAGATCAAGAATATTTTATCCAATATAAAAATGACCCTAACGATCTGACGATTATTTTCATTATTTAATGATTGGTTTGATGTTATGTATTCGTTATGATTTTAAGAGTTTGAATGAATTTTTTCTTATAATTTCTATTTTTATAATTTATTAGAATTTATTATACTATTTATGAATTTTATAAAAAATATATAATTTATTAGAATTCTGATAAACTTTTATAATATTTATAAGTATCATGATTTTAAAAAAATAATATTTATAAATTTATATTAATAATTTTTATATAATTTTTTATTCTATTTTTATGAAAAAATATAAAATTAAACTAAAAACTATCACGTCGTTATCAAATTTATCCATCTATTGCTTTTTATGGATAACGTAATCAAAGAGTTAAAGGTTTAATGGCTTTTTTTAGCTTAACGATAAAATCTAAATTGGTGAATTTAGTGCGATAATTAATTGATTCTTTTAAGTCAAAATATAATAACGTAATGTGTAGTTTAGCTCACAACCTACGTTATTATATTAACTGTAGATATAATCTTTAAATATTATATATGAAATGAAAAAATAAATATTGATATATTCAAAATTATGTTTTCTAATTATATTTACCAAAAAAATTATATATTTTTATACAAGTCTTGAAGACAATGCCACCCTTTTTAATTAGACTTGCTAGTGGTTGGCTGGTTGCTGGTGGTTTTTTAAAAATGTTATAAAATTAAATGGTGGGCAACATCCGTAATCTGTCTTTGAACAGAATAATAAGCCACGTATTTTTTGTCTTTGTCAAAAAGTCAATAGCTCTCTGTCGCTCTGTTTTTGTTCAGAGCATGTCTTCATTTTAAAGCCATTTTCTTCCTTTGTCTGCGTAAAATTACACAGTTTGCTTAGTTTTTCTCTTCACAGTTTACCCCCCTTCTCAATCTCTCCGAGACACAAAAGACATGGAATCTAACGCCTCGGAGGTTTCTCTTGATTTGTTTCCCTATCTTAAAGTATACAAAAATGGAACGCTCGAGAGAATCGCCGGAGTCGAAGTAGTTCCCCCGGGTCTTGACCCTGAAACCAACGTCTTATCAAAAGACATCGTCATCATCCCCGAAACCGGCGTCTCAGCTAGGATTTACGTCCCCAACTTGATTAGTGAAGATCGAAAGCTTCCCCTTGTAGTTTATTTTCATGGTGGAGCCTTCTGTGTAGCATCTCCAGCTTTTCCGCCCTACCATACCAGCCTCAACAAGCTCGTTGCTGAGGCTAACATCATTGCTCTTTCAGTTGACTATAGGTTGGTCCCGGAGCATCCTCTTCCTACTGCATATGAAGATTCATGGGCTGCACTTCAGTGGATTGCTTCTCACAAGGATGAAGATGGCAACCAAGAAGCTTGGATCAAGGACTATGTTGAGTTCGAACAGGTGTTTTTGGCTGGTGATAGTGCTGGGGGCAATATTGCACATCACTTGGCTTTACGAATCAAGGAATCGAATTTGGGTCAAAAGCTGAAGATTCTTGGTATCGGTATGATCCATCCTTACTTTTGGGGAGCGAGCCCGATAGGACCGGAGCTTAATGATCGGTCCAGGAAAGAATTAGTGGATAAGTGGTGGTTATACGTTTGTCCCACCGACAAAGGGTGCGATGATCCGCTTATCAATCCGTTTGTGGATGGTGAGAGTGCTGATCTTGCAGGCTTGGCATGTGATAGAATCCTTATAATTGTTGCAGAGAAGGATATACTAAAGGGTAGAGGGTGGTTGTATTATGATAAATTGGTGAAATCAGGGTGGAAAGGTAAGGCAGAGATTATGGAGACGGAAGGTGAGGATCATGTGTTCCATATCTTTAATCCTGATTGCGACAACGCCAACCGCTTGATCAAACGTTTGGCTTCTTTCTTCAACCAAGGGAAGCTTCCTTTTCAATGGAAATGTGAAAGCGAGGTGCTTGGTTAGTAAGTAAACTAAAAAAAGAAGGGTGAGATTGAGATATAACCTATTGTCAACATGCCCTGCATCTGTTTGTATTTCCTTTCCATTATACAATTTGTCTTAACTGATGCACTTTTCTGAACGTGTCGTTTCCTCCTATATGGGCCATGGCCATGGTTACACTTTTGTCTTTCCTTGTTTTCTAAGGAAAGAATTTTTCTAGATAAACAAATAAAACAAGCTAAAATGCACTAAAAAAAGCCAAAATGCAAGTTCCAGCAAACTTAAACAAGCACAGAGGAAGGAGAGAAGAAGTCAGAAAAGTTTTTATTATGCAAGTTGATGGTTCCTCTAGGTGCAATTGCCAGCTTCTCAGGGAGTAATTCATCTTCCTCCTCTAGAAAAAAAAAATAATTACGTTTTTTAAAATAAAAAATAATATATGTGCACCTGAAATCAGCATTCCCTGCACTATCAGCCATCATTAATTTGCCTTATGGAAGACAATTTACATTGTATCAAGAACTTTGTTATATGGAGTTTCACATTTGAACTTGTAGAGCAAACATTTTAAATGCCACTTGTTTTAACAGGAGAATTCATTGCTCCCTTCCAAGCCAATGGCCTTGAAGCACCTCAACGGCCTGTTCATTGGTTATGACGATAAGTCTATGAAAAATAAATATATTTATTATAATTTAAATATTTAAAAAATGTTGTTAAGTTGTTTATGTTAAAGAATTTAATAAAAGAAAATGTATACCGTGATAATAAAATATTTATATAATTACTATATAATAAAAAAATAATTACGTTTTTTAAAATAAAAAATAATATATGTGCACCTGAAGTATGATTGGGTTAACTATTTATAAATATAGGTCTAACTGAATCAAAATTTGAGATCCATTTCAAACCAAATCAAATTTATATAATTATGTATAATATTGATATTATGTATGGACCAGATCTAAACACAAAATTAATTTAATCCTCCAATATTTCTAGTCAAATCTAAATTACTCACACAATAATATTTCTAATTTAATCTACATGTTTTAAAAGTTAAATATGCTACATGTTCGGTTTTAATTGGCACTTAGCCTTCAAGCTAATGACTAAGCTCGCACCCAAATTAATAGATAAATTGATGGATTAATACTTTTAAGGATTGAATTTGAATTTAAAATGTAGGGTATTGTTTGAGACTTAGGGTGGAATTAAATAATTAATCCTTTTATTAATGGTAAAAAATGAAATGGCGTATAACATCTGCAGTCCCACTTTGAACGGGGCAGTAAGTCAAAATTTTTTAGGTTTAACCCATATGTTGCTATTTAATTTTTTTTTCTATTTTAATAATTAAATTTTTATTTTGCTAAAAGTGGTACTTAAATTATATTTTTTAAGTTAGTACCTTCGTTTAAGCCGTTAAGTCTATTTAAAAGCTTAACAAATAAATTGGTAACTTAACTATGTTTTTTCTTTTTAATTTTGATACCCAAACATTTTTTTGATCATAAGCTATACATGAACTACTTTTTTTTCTCTTAAATTGGTACTTTTGTCCGTTCAATAGTCAACTAAACAATTAAGTTTATTTAAAAAAATATAAACTACTAGTTCTCCGTTTGATCAATTCGTTCAATTTGATCAAATCAATTATTAAAAATTTTATAAAAAAATATTTAAAAATAGAGAAAATTGGTTCAATCAGTCTGTATCGATTCAATACCTATCTTCAAACTGCTACTTTGATTGATTCCTATTCCAACCAGCTGATTCGATCTGGATATGAAAACATCGATTTTAATTGATGAAATAAATTTTTTTTATCCTATCAGCATCAGGTCGAGCAAGCAGGCGGTGAAGTTTGAAAACAAATTTAATCACCAATGTATTGACCTTAGGAGGGCGAGTTTCAAGCACTGCTGTGATTACTAGACAATAAAAAGGAAGGAAAAAAAGAAAAATTAGAAAAAAATAGAAAAAGAAAGAAAGAAATTATGCAAAAGAAAAAAAAATGGGAATAAAAGAATTTAAAATATATTTTTTAAGTTTTTTTGATGTGGTAGAATATTATTGACTGGAACTCTTTTAATATATATAACATTTTGGTGTAAAATAGGTAATAGAAGAATAGTTTAAGTATCACTCGTGACAAAAAAAATATGTTTAAGTACCAAAATAAAAAAAGAAAACATAATTTACGTACCAATTTGCGTGTTAAGCATTTTTTTGAAAATAGACTTACTAACGGATATACTAACTTGAGAAAAAAATAGTTTAGGTACTATTTGTGACAAAAACAAAAGTTTAGATACTAAGATAATAAAAAAGGTATAATTTAGGGGTTAATTTGTGTATTAAGCAAATTTTTTACGTCATTGTTAAAAAGTCATGGCGGCCCGCCCGCCTCTGTTCTATTTAAAACATTTCCTCTATTTAAGCAATTTTGGTCTGCGTAAGATCTCACACGCTGCTTACTTAGTTTTTCTCTTTACTGTATCCCCCTCTCTCAATCTCTCCCTGTCCGACATACAAAAGACATGAGTTCTATCACTTCAGAAGTTGCTCTTGATTTGTTTCCTTTCCTTAAAGTATACAAAGATGGAACCCTCGAGAGACTCGCCGGCGTCGAAGTAGTTCCCCCTGGACTTGACCCTGAAACCAACGTTTTATCAAAGGACATCCTCATCCTACCCAAAACGGGCGTCTCAGCTAGGATTTACCGCCCCAACTTGGTTACTGAACCTCAAAAGCTGCCCCTTGTAGTTTATTTTCATGGCGGAGCCTTTTGTGCAGCATCGCCTGCTTCTCTGGAGTACCATACCAGCCTCAACAAGCTCGTTGCTGAGGCTAACATCATAGCTCTTTCAGTTGACTACAGGTTAGTCCCGGAGCATCCTCTTCCGACTGCATATGAAGATTCATGGGCTGCACTCCAGTGGGTGGCTTCCCATAAGGAGGAAAATGGCAACCATGAGGCTTGGATCAAGGATTATGTTGAGTTAGACGAGGTGTTTTTGACTGGTGATAGTTCTGGTGCCAATATTGCACATCATTTGGCTTTACGAATTAAGGAATCGAATTTGAGTTACAAGCTGAAGATCGTTGGTATTGGTATGATCCATCCTTACTTTTGGGGAACCAACCCGATTGGATCGGAGGTTACTGATCAGTTCAGGAAAGAATTAGTGGATAAGTGGTGGTTGTATGTTTGTCCCTCTGATAAAGGGTGCGATGATCCGCTAATCAATCCGTTTGTAGATGGATCCTCTGATCTTGCAAACTTGGCATGTGATAGAATCCTTGTTATTGTTGCAGAGAAGGATATACTAAAGGAAAGAGGGAGGTTGTATTATGATAGATTGGTGAAATCTGGGTGGAAGGGAAAGGCAGAGTTTATGGAGACAGAAGGCGAGGATCATGTGTTCCATATTTTTCGTCCTGATTGTGCCAAGGCCAAGAGCTTGATCCAACGTTTGGCTTCTTTCTTTAAAATGTGAAAGCCATGTGCTTTGTTGAAAAACCAAGTTAAAAAATTTGATTGACATCTACCTACTATGCCCATCATGTGGACCTTTTTACCCTGTTTTTTCTTTTGGTATTAATTGATGCACTTTTCTGAAGATTTTTGTAGAATTTTATTTAGTTGGCATTAAGGATCCTGGACCATTGATAGTGGCCATTGCTGCGCAACCCCGTCGTGATGATGAGCTCACGACCATAATTCGATCGCTATTCGGGAAATAGGCACTTGTTAAGATTGCCCTTCAGTTTCTTTTTATCGACATTTTTTTTAAGGTTCTTTTATGAGATACCTTTTTACATATGGGCCTTCCAAATGATGTGTCTCAACACAAAACACTGAATATAGGCATAAACACATTAACCATATGCTAAAATGCTAATGAAATCTCAACACATACACTGAGTGAGGGAGGGTGAGAGAGAAGAAAGCAAAAAAAATTTAATGAATCAACATGATAGTCGCTTTGAATCTTCACAACAATGCCTGAACAGTGCACTTGACCAACAATATATGATATCAATATAGATGCAATTCATTAAATTAAAGAAGGAAATACAGATGCAAAGAGTCTAGAACACGACAGTGTCAAGCATAGTTCCCAAAGTCTGAACTATGTTTGAGGACATCAAGTTTGAGACGTGTTCCTCTAAGTGCTTCTTGGCATCTTGTCTCCCAACATTTGCTATTGCTAGCTTCTCAGGGGGTAATTCATCTTCCTCCTGCACTGCCTTGTTGTATTTTATAGCTAAATTCAGCATTTCCTGCACGAGTCAAAACAAGCCATCATCATTATGGAAGACTATTTTCGTTATAACAAGAAATTCATTATTTGGAGATCATATTTGACCTTTTGACCAAACATTCTAAATGGAACTTCTTTAATTTGGAGAACTCATTGCCACTTGCAAGGGAATTTCAACACACTTATTAAGGGTTTTTCCTTCCCTTCCAAGTCAATGACCTTTAAGTACCTCATATCAATGAGGGACAACATAAATTCATATATTATCTTACAATTATGCAACCAACGGTTCAACATCATATACTAAGGTGATAACGTCTGCAAAAACCTTCACTCACCTGAACAGTCTGTTCATTGGTTTTCGAATGGGTATCAAAACACCGAAGTGTCAGTCCATCTGTCCACTTCTTTTTATGAAGATTCAATAGCATCTTTTCCTCAAGTTCATTCTTTCTGTAGTTAATGGCTATAGAGTAGTAGTGTCTATTTAGTCCATGGATCAAGGCCTGGCAGTGAAACACAATAAGATGAGATCAGCTCCCATAACAAAGCAGCCATTAGGAAAAACTCACACAGTATTCTTTCAGCACTGACTTGGATAGATGGCTTATTAAGATGCCCTAGATTGGAAGTTGTCTGACGTGGTTCTTGGCCAAGCATCATGGTTTGTGGATTGATCAAACGGAATGCATCAATCACCACCTTCCCCTTAACACTCTGAATTGGGTCGACCACCACTGCTACAGCCCTTTGATTCAAAGCTTCAAAACTCTGCAAGCGGTGGCAGATGTTAGAAACAGATAGGCCACCTTTCACTGACACAACAGTAACAAAAAACAATATAACCATTGAAATGGTCTTCACTTGAAAAGATTGAAACGGAAAAAATAAGCCAAATGACATAGGATAGGAAGAAAGCAAGTACCAAAGCTTATTTGGCCTTGAATATGCACTAGTATAATATTTAATAACCTACATTGATAATTCGAGCCATTACAATATTTATCAACTCTTATATACTCAAATATCTTTGACACATTTTACATATATTTCTGGGAAGGGGGTGACAGAGACGGGGGTTACAAAGCCATGAATTGCAGTAAATATAATGCAGTGTCCGAAATGATACATTAAGAACAGAGTTGTATACTAAGAATTAACACTAACTGGAGTCATTAAAGCCTACGACAGACAAGAAAATCTTCTACACCATAGCTAGTCAACAAACATGTGTATGGTGGAGCACTATGCAAAAAAGGCTAATTGCGACCTGCTGTGTGTTTATGTCGACACCAGAAAGCCAGCAGCCGAATCCTGGATGTGAATGGTACCAACCCACAACCATCTCTGGCCTGCAACAACAAGCATAAAGATCAGCAGTCAAACAAGAGAAACAAGTGATAAAGGAGTACAAAGCAACCTTGCAAAGTTAATACTGGCCAAAAACAGTTATAAGTTGATATGAATAAAACTAGATACTAGAGTAGATAAAACCTTCCAGTTTGTTTGAGCATGTCAAGCATATTCGTTTGGAAAACATGATCCACAGCTTCGACACTAACACCGGTACCACTCTGTGGCATTGCGAAGACATCCACGACACGCACAGTGTACTCATCAACAAACTCTCCCAACATCAAACCCATAACTTCCATGGGAACTCCAGCTCTTCCTATAAAATGTTCAAATCAACCAAACAAAGAAACACAATTACAGCATTCCACTGCAAAAGTTAAACTCTTAAGCCCTAAAATAGAGCGAAATAGCTTACGGTTCTCATAGATAAGTAGATGAATCAGAAAAATAGCATTTATGATTTAATAAAGAAAACCCTAAACCGCAAAATCAAAGCAGTGTGATTTTTTAAACAAAGGCGAAACCCTAGTAGTGAAGTAAATAAAAATAAAAATAATAAAAGATAAAGAATTTCATATAAGCAAATGAGAGGGTGAGGGAAAAATACCATGCTTGAGCATTTTGAGGAGGGCGAGAGAGGAGATATAGACCTGCTCCGAAGAATCAAGGGTCGGGGAATCCGGAGGCGGATGACCCAAAGCGCCGCCAGCACCGGCGAACATCCTTTGCAAACGGTCCAATCCTGACATTATCGATCAGAGTTTTCAGAAGACTTTTCTTTGGTAGCAAGACAAATGAAACCTTGGTGGGGTGTGAAGGCTTGACATATTTTTCATATGTAGAACAAACTATTTCGGTCCAGTCCGGTCTACATAACTTAAAGGGCCTAAGACATGATATCTGGTCTGGAAATATTTGATGGTCCAATGAACTTAAATGTATAAATATATAGTTTGTGCTTAATGGGCTTATTTGTTTTTAATGTTTGGCTCGACCGAACTCAATCACAGCCACCCTGCCTAACCATAACTATCAACACATGATTTTCTTTCTTCTATTATTTCACAAAAAAAAAAAAACAATAAAATTTGTTCCTATTGAAATTTGAAGATGACTTAATAGTAAACAAAGGTTTGCTAAATATATCCTTTTATAAAAAAAATTCAAAACGAAGACTCACTTTCTTGGAAGTTCTATATATTAACACAAAAATATAAGTAAAAATTGACCCAAAAAGAAAAAAGTATACGTGCCGAATTGACCAATATTGAAGCTTGTTTGATTTCTGAAACATATCTAATTGACCAATATTTTGTTTTATCTTCATATTCTTTTTTTATAAATATATATTTTGGTATTTAATTATGTTTGTTGAATTAAATACTTCAACTTGGCTTCAAAGTTTAATTAATACATTATTCTCTTTGTCCAATTAGATACCTATATTTGGCTTATTGATTCAAATTGTTATCTAAACTTATTTTTTTTATCCGAATTAATATTTACGATAAATGACTTGTGTAAACCAATTTAAATTAAGGAGTCAAGTTCATGTTCCAATTTGAACCAAAATGTCAAGTTCGAGTAATTAATAGGATAAAAAAAATTTAAGTACCAAATTAAATCTTGAACCCGAGTTTGAGTACCTAATTTAACAAAAACAAAAAGTTAATTACTAATTTGATACAATAAATCAAGTTTAGGTTCCAAAATGTATATATGTATATCTTTTCTTTTTTGCCAAACTTTTTTTTTTCTAAACTTATTTGATTAATTTATTGTCTATAGTACCCTTTAGACAAAAGTCTGCATAAGAGAAATAAACTTTCAATAATATATCCATTATCCGCCATCGTTTTCTAGCGGAAAATAATTTATCAAATTTTGGCTTCAAATTAAAATCAAGTTGGCCAAACTTTTTTCTACATTAGAACAATAAATTCAAACTCAAATAACAACATTTATGAAATATATTCTTTTATACTTTGGATTACAATCAACTTTGAGCCGTCTATATTAATCTAGTTGTCCGCTAAGATAACTGTTATACACATATTTGTCTTTCTTTTAATTTTTTAATTAAATAATTATAATATATTAATTTTTGAGATTGAATAATATTTTTAATATAATTTACATGTAATTATATTTATTAATATTATTTTCATTCATAATTTTTTTATGTAATTGAAATTATATCTTACTTATTTCACTTAAGCATAGATTTAATACAAAAGATTGTTATAAAAAAATAATTTAGTAAATAGTGTAATACATAATTATAGAAAGTAAAAATAAAACATAAAAATTAGTTTTACTAATATTGTAATAATAAAATACTATAAGAGAGGGTGGCAAAGTTGGTTGTACTAAAGAAAATATGTAGATGCGGTCGCTTAGGTTTCAAGGTTGAAAGAGGTGTAAAATGTTGCTTTTATTTTTTTAATTTTTAAGGACCTAAAATTTTTTTTATCAACTTTTAAGGGATTTCAAAGAAAATTTCTTCAACTTTTAAAGAACTTAAACCTCATTTTATTGTTATGCCTAATATCTTGAAAATGTCAAAAATGAACCCTACTAGTCATTATATAATTAGAAGAATTTTGCAGTTTAGGTTAGCCACATTCCTAACATTATTACATGATGATTTCAGATCTGCAAGTCTGATATCCAAAATTATAGTAAACTTTGACGACATCTTCTTCTTCTTTTCTTTTTAGTTAATTTACATTTTTTTGGGATTATTTTACCTTTGTTTATCCAAATTTCTAAAGTCAATTTTATTCATGAGGAATCTACTAGTTCCTAATTATTCTTGAAAATATATTGTTTGGCATATCCTTCTAATTCAATGATATGTATCCAATCTGTTTCCGCAAACATTTTTTATAAACTTAATTTGTTTTCTTTGGACAAAGTTATTAAAAAAGGAGTTAAACCTTAATTTTAAAAGGGTACATAATCATTAACTCAATTAATCTTATATAAGTACTTGAAGAGAAATAAGGATCAATTTTATCAGAAAATTTATTAGTGACGGATCTAGAGATCAAATATTGAGAGACTGATATAATACTAAAAAAATTAAAAGTTTAATAATATTTTTTTACAATTTAAGGTTTAATTAAAATTTGTGAGATTAAAAATATTTTTTAAAAATTTTAAGAGAATTTAATTAAAATATTAAAAAAATTAAAAGGTATAATGAAAATTTTAAAAAATTAAAATTTCGCAAAATTTTTTGGGTACAAGGCCACTAAGCCACCGTAACAGTCCCCTCTGGAAACATCTACCTATATCTGACATAAACTGAAATAGAAAATCATAAAAATGCCAATGAAAATGGAATATGTCAAACTTGAGCAACGATCTCAAGGCTATAAATAGCAGCTCTTGCATTCCTCAAAGAGTATAGAAAACAAACAGAACATATATCATATTATCACCTCATTGCTCTCTCTCTCTCTCTCTATATATATATATATATATTTTAGTTAAGGCCATCAAAGAAACAATACAAGCTCCTCTTTCTCCCTTGACTAAATGAAACATCAACTTCCCACCTACGGTGAAATAATCACCATCCTTAGCATTGATGGAGGTGGGATTAGAGGAATCATACCAGGAACCATACTTGCTTTTCTTGAGGCTCAACTTCAGGTACAAAATATATGCTTTAATTCTTCCATATTTGGTTTTTGATAAGATGAGCCATGTTCCTATTTGAACTTCTAAAGTGGCAAATTTATATGAACATTACTGCATGTAGGTACGCATGCATTTCATAGTGAGAAACTGCTGTTGATTTGCCATTTCTTTTTACTAGAGACAGTGTAGCTGGCTAGCTATGTAGATAAATGCATTTTTGACCCTTTTTATCTATTTATAGGACTTGTTGATATTGTTTTATCAAAAAAAAAAAAAGGACTGGTTGATTGTAATAGTTATTTGTTTTACGTTTGGTTATTTACAGAAACTGGATGGTGAGGAGGCGAGACTTGCTGACTATTTTGATATCATTGCTGGGACTAGTACCGGCGGCCTTGTGACTGCCATGATCACAGCCCCGAACGAGAAGAATCGTCCTCTTTTTGCTGCAAAAGATATAAAGGACTTTTATCTTGAACACTGTCCTAAAATTTTCCCCCAAGACACGTAATAATCATTTAGAGGCTATATAGAAGCAAAATTGCAATTAAATTAGTATTTTCTCATTTAATGTATTTACGTGATTGTTTTCGTTGGTAATGTCAGGTCGCCATTTGCAGCTGCTGCAAGTTTGATGAAAACTATGGCAGGGCCGAAATATGATGGTAAATATCTGCATAAGCTCGTAAGAGAAAAGTTGGGAGATGCAAGATTGAGCCAGACACTGACCAACGTTGTGATCCCAACTTTTGACATCAAGCAACTCCAGCCAAAAATCTTCTCCACCTATGAGGTACATTTAGCTTATTTGTAGTCTGAAATGAAGGGAGAGTAAGAAATGCTAAGGTTCATTACTGAGTTGTTTCTCTAATCTCTGGTCCTTCATAATTAGCTGAAGATTAACCCTTGGAAAGATGCTTTGCTCTCGGATATATGCATTGGAACCTCCGCAGCTCCAACTTACCTACCAGCTCACTATTTTAAGACCGAAGATTCTAATGGTGTAGCGAAAGAATTCCATCTCATTGATGGTGCTGTCGCTGCAAACGATCCGGTACTCACTACTATTTGGATAGTATATTTTTATTCGTCTCTTTTATGAAATGAGATTTGGATTTCAAGTAATCCTATAACTAAATGAAATCAATAACATGCATGTTTACTAATCCTTGCAGGCTTTAGTTGCTGTAAGCGAAATGACCAAACAAATCGTTCGCAGAGCCCCTAAATACTTTCCAATAAAACCAACAGACTATTCTAAGTTCGTGGTTATATCTTTGGGCACTGGTTCAGCCAAATCGGAAGGGAAGTTTGATTCAGAGAACGCTGCCAAATGGGGAATTTTGGGATGGTTGAGTAGTGAAAACTCTTCTCCATTGGTCGATGTTTTCACCCAAGCAAGCAGCGACATGGCTGAATATCACCTTGCCGCTGTTTTCCAAGCCTTTCAATCTGAAAATAGTTATCTCCGTATCCAGGTATATATAGTTATATACATAATATATAATCCGTTTACATGTTTTGACTCGGAAAAACTAATCCAGGTATATATAGTTATATACATAATATAAAATCCCTTTACATGTTTTGACTCGGAAAAACTAGATTTAACTCATGATTTAAGAACAAAAGCAGGACGATACACTAGAGGGTCCACTTGCATCTGTGGATATTTCTACTAAAGAAAACTTGGAGAATATTGTGAAAGTTGGGGAAGATTTATTGAAAAAACCAGTTTCAAGGGTGAACTTGGAGACTGGTAAATTTGAGCCCTGTAACCAGGGAACAAATGAAGAGGCTCTCGTAAGGTATTTACTGCTATAATTTTCGAATTCTGCATCATATATATTATCTGATTTTGATGCTAATCTTATGCATTATCTTTACCTTCAGAATGGCTAAAGTGCTATCCAAGGAGAAGCGGCTTCGTGACATGAAAGCACCACGTGGAACAACTGCCACAAAATTAAGAAATGCATCAAATTGTTAAACTGCACATTTAGTTACCATTTAGTCAATTGAATATAAATCAGGTGGACTCGCCAGCCTTGAAAATCCCGACTTTGTCTTTCAAAATATTGCTGTTTTCTTTGGATATTTGTGTATCTTTTTTGGCCAAAGCTGTTTTCTTTGAATATAAAAGTTGCAAAATTTGCTTCTTTCTTCTATATACACAACTATATATTGTAATTCTTTGATACCTGTTGAAATAGAGCCAATTCCAGGCCCTCCCTTGGGCCGACTTGAAAAGCAAGATATTACTTTATAAAATGTGTTCGACGTCAACGGTTCATTCATGTCGGTCTAACATTTTAATGATTCGAGTTTAAAGTAAATTTAGTCCGAGTTTAAGATAAATTTAATTCAAAATTCGAAAAAAATCTACTTTATAAATTATCATAATAAATATTAATAATTAATATAATTTTATAATATTACTTAAAATAAAAATAAATGATAATTTTTTATTTTTTAAAAATAAATTAAGCATTGCATATTTATATTAAAAATTTATTAATAAGAAAAGTAATTAATAACAAATTTTTATGTTAATTTATAAAGTGAAATAATTTTTTAAAAGTATTAATTTAATATAAAAAAATTAATATTATAGTTATATATGTGTAATAAATATAAATAATTAATAATTATTACCATCTATAAAATTAAATTTTAATGATAATATGATAATATACTATATCATTATTACCGAAACCAATCACCTAACTTCACCGTAAACCGATATAGTAAATTTGTATATTACTAATACATAAAATAATAATATAATGCATGTAATTAATAATATAATATAATATATAACTATCACTAAAAATATTAACATGTATATAACTATTATTATAATATAGATTATAGTAAAAGATATAATATTACATGATATTGTAATGTTTAATTATCGATACATATATATATATATAAACCATTAATATATTTTATGATATGATATAATATTATATAATATAGTAATAGGGTTAACTTTCAAATGTATGAAAAATATAAAGACTTAAAACATATTTTAACTATTGTAACAATAAACAATAATATACAACAATAAGTAATATATAATGGACTACTATTATATATAACTATTAATATAATATAGATTATAATAAAAAATATGGTATTACATGATATTATAATGTTAATCATTTATACATATATATACATATATATAAAATATTAATATGTGATATGATATAGCATTATATAATATAGTAGGAAGGCTAACTTCCAAATGCATGAAAGCATAGAAACTTAAAGCAAATTTCAACCACTATAATAATAAACAATAATATGTAATAAATAATGTATACTACTATTATATATTAATATTATTATATTATAGATTATAATAAAAGATAGAAAATTACATAATATTTTAATGTTCAATCATTGATGCATATACAAAATTATTAATATGTTATATGCTATATGATATAGCAATATATAATATAGTAGAAGGGTTAACTTTTAGATGTACGAAAAGTATAAGGACTTGGAGCATATTTCAATTAGAATAATAATAAACAATAATGTATAATAATTTATATATAATGTACTACTATTATATATAACTATTATTATATTATAAATTATAATAAAATATATAGTATTACATGATATTATATGTTTAATCATTGATGCATATATAAACTATTAATATATTATATACCACATGGTATGATATAGCATTATGTAATATAATAAGAGAGCTAACTTTCAAATGTACGAAAAGTATAGGGACTTAAAAGCATATTTCAACCAATATAATAATATAATAATATATAATGTACTACTATTATGTATAACTATTATTATATTATAAATCATAATAAAATGTATAATACTATATGATATTATAATGTTTAATCATTGATGCATATGTATAAACTATTAATGTATTATATATTATATGATATGATATAACATTATGTAATATAATAGGATGGCTAACTATCAAATGTACAAAAAGTATAGGGACTTAAAACATATTTCAACCAATATAACAATAAACAATAATATATGATAAGAATGAATATATATGCACTACTCAATTATTATAGTATGTGATATAATATTATATAACGAAATAATATAGTTTATAAGTATTAATATAATAATCATTATTACATTATTGATTATAATAAAAGATATAACATCAATAGTTATGTGTAATTTGTCATATTAAAATACATGTTTATAATTATAACTAGCAATTCATAGAGTATTATTAAAAAATTAATACCTTAATAAAATATTATTTTTTAAAATTAGATTTAAAATCAGAATTGTATTTAGGTATTAAGTTTAATTTCATTTTATTTTGTACTTGAGATTCTGGTTATAATTAGTTTATTTTGAGTTTGGGTAATAATGAGTATATTATTTGGGTTTTGAACTTAGTATAATATATTTGGGTTTTGGAAGAAATATTCTAGAATATGAGTATTAGGTTTATAAATTTAATAAGAAAAATTAAAAGTTATTCAATTGTCAATATAATATAATATAATAATTAACAATAAAAAATAGTTTCATTAATTCATGTAATATCATAAAATAATAAATTTTACATATAATAAATACTTTAATTATTTTATATAAAATAAAGTTAACGAATGTATACAATTTACGCCATTTATAAGATAAATTTGAATTGCGTTGTATGAAATGAAAAATTAAAATATTTATAACTTATAAAATTTTAAAATTATTTAAATTCTTCAAAGCTCATCCAACTTGATTTGATCCCAGATTTGAAAATTTAAATCCGAAAAATTTTAAACAAAAAAAATTTCAAATTCAAAGTAAGCTGGATTCGAGCCAGCCCATTTGGCTGCTCTAGTCTAAAGAATTGAATTTGAATGGGACAGCCTTCTCTTTGTTGTTTGGGCCAAGATTGATTGCCCACTCAGCCTAATATTAGTCGCTTTGTTTTATGAATCAAATTTCACCCTTTTACTATTTAAAGCGTTAAAATAATTAAATTTTTTTTATAATGATCGGATTTACTTTTATTATTTAAATAACATTCGAAATTGATCTGTTTAAGATCATAGGGTTCGGGACTAGATTGATCAATCGGATAAATTAGAATGAAAATCAATTGAGATGATTTGAAACAAGAGGTTGGGGTAGTTAATCCACAAACTAATATAAACAAATTAAAAAATTAATTCAACCAAATTTTTTTTATGTTTTATTTTTAAACATGTTTAATTATTTTTTTAATCCAAATCATTAATTCAAATTTAAAAACCTTAAAACTATTAAAAATATATGTCAAGCTCAAATAAATTGAATTGAATTCAAGTAAGGAAACCAAAATCTAATTTAAGCTCAAATTAATTGAATCCAACTGACTAAATTGAGCAAATAATACAATTTATAAATATACCTGTTGGTAAGTTCTTTCTTTATTGGTGCCAAAATAACAAGATTGGTATGCAAAACCAAGTAATTAAACCATTACATTATATGGCCAAAAAAACCCCATTACAGCTCTATCATAAAGGCTTGAAGAAAAAAAGAAAGAAAATTTCTATTGCCATCGAATTGATTTATTTAACGTATGAGAACAAGGAAACGTACTGTATATGTAATACAGTTTTGCAAGTTTAATAACGTCTAGAATTGGAATTGTTTATTATTAATTAAGGGTGTGAAGGGAGGTTTTGAAGAAAGACCAAACAGTAAATTTGGTTTTGAGTGTGAAAACTAGAAAATGAGATGGTGATATATATTGGATTTCGATAATAAAAAAGTTTTAGACCAATCAAAAGTTTGTTAATTTATTTGTATAAATAGACTTTGTCAACTATAATGTATAAATTACTAAAATATAAAATAGTTAGGTTTAAGGTACCGTAAATAAATAATTAGGTCAATAAGAGAGGAGAGAAAGATTAAAGAAAGAGTTTTTTATAACGGATGAGTTAACCAATTTCAATATTTTGTTATGTCTGATAGAACGACAATGTTTGGATTATTATCATAAGGTTCAAAACTGTGTTGTATCATTATTATTTAATTACTATTGATATAAATGAGAAAATATTGTATGAAATTATAATTTCACGTCATCTTTATCCCTTTTTAATAAGAGAATGATAAATCACCTACCAAGAAAAGGTATTTTGTTTTGGTTCGACCTGTAACCCCATATGAAATACCGGACGGTCTAAATTTAGCAACGCTCTTCCCCCAGGATCCATTTCAGGAAAAAAATAATATGCAACTTCGAGCTGTCAATTATATCCTTTATGGAAATGGCAAACCGACTCGGAGAATTTCTAACACAAGTATTCAACTAGTTCGGACTTGTTTAGTGTTGAGTTGGGACCAAGACAACAAAAGTTCTTTCGCCGAAGAGGTCTGTGCTTCCTTTGTTGAAGTAAGGACAAATGGTCTGATTCGAGATTTCCTAATAATCGACTTAGTGAAATCTCATATTTTTTATATCAGAAAAAGAAATAATCCATCAGGTTCAGAATTGATTTCTAATAATAGGTCAGATCGTACCAATAAAAATCTGTTTTATTCCATTTATTCCAACGCAAGGATTCAACAATCGTTTAGCCAAAATCACGGAACTATTCATACACTCTTGAATAGAAATAATGAATTCCAATCTTTGATAAATTTGTCATCATCTAATTGTTTTCGCATGGACGCATTCAACGATGTAAAATATTACAATGTGATAAAACAATCAATTAAAAAAGATCCTCTAATTTTTTCTACTTTTAGCATTTTTAGTTATATTTGAATTTTTTTAGGAAAAAAAATCTGATTTGTTATTATCTTATTGGAAGTGAAAAGTAATAAAAGTAATAAAAATAAGGTGGAATAACATATTCATACAACTCCTTCTTTAATACAAATATATTTTCATTTTATGTTTGCTTACAACAATACCCCTGCTGTACATGATCCTTGTCCTCAAGGATAAAAATGTAGGAAATCTCTACTGCAAATCAAGGAGTGCAACACCTCAATCAAAGCCCTATTGCCACTTTTACCTATTCTTCTTTTCAATACTCCACCTACCTCTTTCACCATAGCGCCATCAGTACCCACTAATATTCCTCATTTGTTTCTTCAACTGCAAAACAAGGGAGGTAGAGTGTACCTTTGACCTCGCTCAAAACTGTACTTTTATTCAACCTTTTCTACCTTAGCCACCACAGGATAGGTCTCGATGAATTTGGTTGCAAGCTCCTAACTACTGTTCACAGATTGTTGCTTACAAGGTTGCAATTTCAAATGCACCATATCCCCCACATCAAACTCTCTTTCATTTTTCTTGTCAGCCATAGATTCCATTGGATCTCGGGCTCTTTGAAGATAAAATTTTAACTTCTTCATAGTTGCTTCCCTTAAGTATAAGCCGATATCCACAATTACTACCATAGAAGCTCCACCCAAATAGAGACAATGCAAGGGTGGATCTTGACCATACAAGGCTTCATATATACTGTTATATGTTTGGTTTAGTCCTAGGATGTGGTATACAACCACAAAAAAACGAAATTTTTTATTGTCACTAAAAAAATTACTTCTTGTAGTGTCTCTATCTTCATGTGCATTCCAAATAATCTTCCAAATACATGTTTTACCACTTTAGTCTACTCGTCAGTCTTACGATGATAATTAATGGATAATTTGAGACTAGTTTTCGATCTCTTAAAAATTCCTGCCAAAAAGTGTTAACAAATCATGCCAATCTAGCAGCTAAATGGGGAGTTTTAGGATGGTTGACCAGTGAGCACTCTACTCCATTGGTGGATATTTTCATGCAAGCAAGCAATGACATGGTCGATTTGTACATTGCCCTTCATTCTGAATATAGTTATCTCTTAATTCAAGTTTAGACTTGGTGATCTTAATTCAAGTTCAAACCTATTTAATTATTATCTTAAGACTAAAATTGAATATAAATACTTAAAAAATATAATATTTTTTATTAAATTAGAATTGATATGATTAATCAAATTAAGGTTCGATACATAACTCAATTATAGATATCAAATTTCAATAACATCGCGATAAAATTTAAGAGTTTCTTAAAAATATGTAAAAATTCTTACTACAAAAGGTACTAGAACAAGAATAACCAAACCATTAAATTATGTTATGTCTCCATCGTAAATGCTTTGATAATTTTGATAAAAAGAAGAAAATTTTCACTGCAATAGCAGGAAAACCAATGAAAAACGATCCATCGGTTTGATTTTTAACGTTTGAAAACAAGCAAATGTACAATATATGTAAGTAGTTTTGCTAGTTAATTTCATCTAGAATTAGAATTATTTACTATCGATTGGTGAACTGGGGCTTTGAGTAGAGGCCAAGTATTATGTCACACTCACTTCCAAATTAAAGAAGTTATTAAAAATAATTTTTTAAGAAACAATTATAAGAAATATTACTAGCATAATTAAATATGTAATTAAAAGCTTGTGCAGCTTTACAATTTTGCTGCCTCTTAATTTTGATTTGCCAGATATTATCAGCAAATTTGTAATGGTTGATAGGCATATTGACGTCTGAAAGTTATAGTCAACCTCGATGATTTCCAAATCCTTTTTTTTTAATTAAATCTAATTTTTCTATCTTTCGACAAGTTTGCTTGAATAAAATAAGAGAGAAATTACTTACACTTGTGATTGGGATATTTGATTGGATTAGGGTTTGAATCTCTAACCATTACCATACTCACAGAGAAAATCTAGTACGAATGGAAGGTAAGATCAGAAATTGAATTCGGATTAACATAACGTAGTTGCAAGTTCCAAACTCGGCCTCAATAAATACCTTCCCCCCCCCCCCCCAATTACTTGCATGTCTCGCAGTATGTTAACTTAGCTATACCACTTGTTCATATCCTTTCTCAATCTCACAACCCTTAATTACAAGTCTCTCACCTTCCTCCATGGAAGGAATTCCTAAACATATTATTCCAAAATTCAACTTCTTCACGGATAGCCCGAGATCACCTTGTCAACCTCCCACATATGGGAATTTGATTACTATTCTTAGCATTGATGGAGGGGGTATCAGAGGGCTTATTCCTGGAACTATACTTGCATTTTTAGAGTCTCAGCTTCAGGTAGCTAACCTATCACTTGCATTTTTTATTCTTGCTTACTATAGCTGGGAATGGGATTCATGCATATATATAATCTCTCATTAATCCTTCCCTGGTTAAGGTTAGATTGGAGCTTTTATCATCCATATATGTTGCTTTCTTCTTATGAATTTTGGGTTTTTGGCTATATACAGAAGCTGGATGGTGAGCAAGCGAGATTGGCTGATTATTTTGATATTATTGCTGGGACGAGCACTGGTGGCCTCGTCACTGCCATGCTAACTACCCCAGATCCCAAACAAGAGAATCGCCCTCTTTTTGCTGCCAAAGATATCAATGAGTTCTACCTTGAACACTGCCCTAAAATCTTTCCCCAAGATAGGTAAATCATTATTTTGTAAATCTCTTCAAGATGAATATAATTAATAAAAATAATTTCTGAAGTAATTATTAAGATGATTTGTCTTGTTACTTCACAGTTCTCCTTTTGCACCAGCTGCAAATGTGGTCAAATCACTAATGGGACCAAAATATGACGGTAAATATCTTCATGACCTTGTGAGGGAAATGCTGGGAGAAACTAGGTTGCACCAAACCCTGACGAACGTTGTGATCCCAACTTTTGACATTAAGCAGCTCCAGCCAAAAATATTCTCCACCTACGAGGTTCATTATTTACTACTTATAATGGAAGAAAACAAGGAAATAATTTTCATTTTTTCTACTACATTTTCTAGTGTTGTTTGGAATTATTATTAAATTGCCATCATGCAGGTAAAGACCGATCCTTGCACAGATGTTTTACTGTCGGATATTTGCATCGCAACATCAGCAGCGCCAACTTACCTTCCTGCCCATCATTTTGAAACCCAAGATTCCACTGGTAAAATTAGAAAAGAATTCAATCTTATCGATGGAGGGGTTGCTGCTAATAACCCGGTACTGCACACATCAATAGCTAATTTACTTTAACATGATGGGATTTGCGTTATTCGAATTATTCTTGTGAAAATCTGAATTTTGTTGCTCTTTCAGACTTTAGTTGCTATAAACGAAGTGAGCAAAGAAATCCTTCGAGGGAATCCCCATTTTTTTCCAATAAAGCCCACTGACTACACTCGGTTCCTGGTTGTATCTTTGGGGACTGGTTCACCCAAATCAGAAGAGAAGTACCATGCTAATCGAGCAGCCAAATGGGGAGTTTTGGGATGGTTGACCAGTGAGCACTCTACTCCATTGGTGGATATTTTCATGCAAGCAAGCAATGACATGGTGGACTTTCACATTGCCGGATTTTTTCAAGCCCTTCATTCTGAAGATAGTTATCTCCGAATTCAGGTTTAGATTTTTGTTCAAATCATACTTGGTGATATTAACAGAAAATTGTCTCTTAAAAATATGTATGTATGTATGACTCAAGGGTCAAAATCATGCAGGATGATACACTCTCTCAGCAAATGTCAACTTTGGATATTGCTACCAAGGAAAACCTTGAGAATCTTGTGAAAGTCGGACAAGAATTGCTAAAAAAACCTGTTTCCAGAGTGAATTTGGAGAATGGTCAATTCGAACCAGCTGGCACGGTAACAAATGAGGACGCTCTCATCAGGTATACACAACTTTTTCGTTGCCTGTTTCATGTAGGTTTTGTTTTTCTTCCTTCACACATAATAATAATCTACAGATTATTAATCCACAGATTAGCAGAAGTTCTTTCCATGGAGAAGCGGCTTCGAGACATGAGATCACCTCTTGGAAACTTTGCGATGAAGGAGAATAAAGGATGCGCTCAGATTAATAACACAATGACCTAATTTAGTTAGTTTTAAACGTAGGTGGTCTTCAATGCAAAGTCACGTAGAATTGCTAGTAGTTAATGATGATGATCTAAGTTGACGGTAGACGGTTAATCCCATACCAAGACCCGCCTTTATCAAGTCATTACATAAGTCGAAAATGAAGTGTGTCATTATATATTTATAATCATATCAAAATATTAATCCGTGATTTACTTATTAATTAAATGTGTCATTTTCAACTCGTTTGATCTTCTTGCCTAAATGAAAGTGTTTTTGCAGAGGCAAACGTGAACCAACTCCTACTTCTATCATTATTAGTAATATTACAACGTTGAATTTGTCATTTCTACATATGTAATGACATAATTAATATTGCTGTGCTTGAAATAGAACCGATAAAGATGACAGTATCTGCATACGTAATATAGCCACCATTTTTATCTAATAAAGTGGTTAATGAAGTGCAGCACGCTGCATATGTTGGGTGGAAAATGTTTTACAAAAAGAAAATGTTAAATGTTAAAATAATAATGAGAGCAACAAAGTCAAGAGAGGAAAATTTTTAGCCTTTTTTCGCTAAACCAATGGTAATATCCATTTATCGGACGTTAAAGTTAACGTTAAGACTTGGTTCCTGGTCTATTTGGCTTGAGCTAATGCGGGTGTTGGTGGATGCCTTCCATAATATTTAAATAAGAGAATAATGTGTTTCAACAAAATTGAACTCATGTTTTTCTACATTAGTAACAATACTGTTGCCAATCAAGCTAAAACTCAATCGGCAAATCTCATTATGTGTATTTTTTTTATTAATTTATATGAATATAAAATGACAATAATACCCCATTTAATAATATAACTTACTTTGTAAAAAAGAATATTTTTTTTTAAAAAAATTCTAACTAAGGTATTGCTTGATAAACTAAAAAATTGAGTGTAAATGTTGAATATTTAAATATCCAGTTTAAATTTTGAAATTATTTGATATATTACTTAAATTTAATTACTAAATATAATTAGATTTTTTCATTCTACGCTTTATCTAAATTCAAATTTTAAACATAAAATTTTTGTACGATAATATAGCATAAAAATAAATAAAATTAAATTAATTATAAATGTTCTCGATTAAGTGATAGATAGCTCTTATTTATTTATTATTTCCAACATTTTATTTATCAAAAAATCTTCTTTTAATTTATATTATCAAACATCTATAAAAAAATTATGAAAAGTTGGAATATATTGATAAAATATTAATTATAAAGAAGTGATAAAAATGTAAAACAATGTTAGTTTTACGAAAAACAGGGTTGAGGAAGTTGCTACTACCGTCATGTCCTTCCACCCTTCAAACTTGCCTCCTAATTTGGGTCTACCCTACCCCTCCAAACTTGCAGACCTTTCTCCTACTACTCTTCTAATTTAAAAGAAGTAAAAATGATTTAGATGACAAAGAAAGCTTTAGCCCCGTATGAATCACAATTTTTTAGTGAAATTAATTGCTTCGAAGTTTCCCATTTTCCACAAGCGTTTGACGCTGTAATTGTGGAGATCTACGAGTTAATTTGAAAGTATTCATGGCTTTTAAAAGTACAAAACAAGAACATTGATAAAAATAAGTTGAAATCTTCGTATCAGTATTGTTGCAAATTTTCAGCGCATGCAACACAAGGTTGCTACGGTTACAGCAACAACGTATATACTCTTCAGTATTATCACACCAGCGACAGTACTAATCATTGGCTACTGACGTACGAAAGTTGCCTTTGAAAGGTGTAGCCAACATTGAGGACTTTAATCTCCTTCCTAAAAGTTTCTGGCTTGAATAATTCCTCAATAATTGTTTACTAATTCTCGTGGATGGCGACAGCCGTACAGGTGCTGCTTGAAGGGAAGAATTACTGTTGCATAAGTAGGTCCACTCTCACGTGTTGAAGTTTCAAATGGAAAAGTAATACGACGACTTAGGCAAAAAAACAAAACAAGTTTAGAAAAGTACATTTGCTCACTATTTCAAACCCTATGGGTTTCCTTGAAGTTGGGATTATTTTCTATTAGGAAATAACATATTGTTAAGAAATGGCTTAAAATTGGTAGTGGATTGTTGTTGTTGGTAGTGGGTTGTTGGTGGTAGTGGATTAGTGGATGGTTGTTGGTGTCCATTTTCAACCACAAATCTTTGCCAAAGTTTTGGACAATTATGTCCTTGAACTCTCTTATAAATAGAGAGGTTCATTAGCCATATTGATCATCCCAAACCAAGAGAGAGCAAAGCTTGTTCTTTGAAAGCTAGGATTTTAGCTTTCGGGTTTTCTATAGGGGTTGAGAGTTGTGAGGTTCTCGGGTTGTGTCTTGAGTGTAAAACACTTGTAATCTTCATCTTGTTATAGTGAAATTTCTTTTCGCCTCTGCCCGTGGACGTAGGCATTAAAGCCGAACCACGTAAATCCTTGTGTTCACTTTATTTTTTGTTCCGGTCAATTTACTTGTAGTCATATCGGAGTTCTCGAATCGACCCTTTCAGCAACAAATTGGTACCAGAGCGTAGTTGAAGGAGTGATAATATTTTCTGAATTGCCCTGTGACTGCAGCTTTGTCTGATCTTTCACATCAGGAAGAAAATATTATCATTCATTCAAAGGTTCCAAATTATGGCTACAAGTGTTTCATCGACTAAGTATGATGTCGAGAAATTTACCGGGAAAAATAGTTTCAGTTTATGGCGCATCAAGATGCGGGCAGTGCTGGTTCAACAAGGATTGCTAAAAGCATTGTCTGGTAAAGATAAATTACCAAGCACGCTTTCGGAAGAGCAAAAGGATGACATGCTAGAAAGAGCACATAGTGCTATTCTGCTATGTCTAGGAGATGAAGTGCTACGAGAAGTAGCGGATGAGAAAACCGCGTCCGGTTTGTGGCTCCGGTTAGAGAGCAAGTACATGACGAAGTCATTGACGAACCGGCTCTACCTCAAGCAAAGACTCTATGCCCTGAAGATGGAGGAAGGTACACCTGTTTCCCAGCACCTGGATAAAT
Organism: Gossypium hirsutum; assembly: GCF_007990345.1. Lineage (NCBI taxonomy): Eukaryota > Viridiplantae > Streptophyta > Magnoliopsida > Malvales > Malvaceae > Gossypium > Gossypium hirsutum. The sequence continues at coordinate 20,244,976 of NC_053428.1, read as the reverse complement.
TCAATTCCATTATCATGGATTTGAATAATATCGATAACAAAATCGATGATGAGGACCAAGCAATAATTGTTTTGTGTTCTTTGCCTCCCTCGTATGAGAATTTTGTTGATACAATGATGTACGGTCGTGATGACCTGACTCTAGAGGAGGTGAAAAATGCCTTAAGTTCCAGTGAGTTGAGGAAGAAAATCACTGGTAAGGTGGTCGAAAACAATGAAGGCGAAGGCTTGGTTGCTCGAGGAAGATCCAAGGCAAAGGGTGGAAGTTCAAGTAAAAGCCATCCTAGATCGCAGTCCAAGAAGAGAATACAGTGCTACTACTGTAAGAAGTACGGGCACATGAAGGTAGATTGTCCGAAAAGGAAGGAGAAATCAGAATCACAGGAGCAACAAAATGATCGTGCGAATGTAGCTGATGCAGATTCTTCAAGTGATGCCGAGATCGTTCTTGCAGTATCCGACTCTTACGCTGGTGGGAGATGGATTCTTGATACGGGAGCTACATTTCATATAAGTACTTCGAAAGATGCATTCTCAACATACGAGAAGCATTCTGGTTCAGTACTAATGGGAAATGACCACGCATGTCAAGTCATGGGGATTGGCACAGTTCGTATAAAGATGTTTGACGGTATTGTTAGAACTCTAACTGATGTTCGGCACATTCCAGAAATGAAGAAAAATTTGATCTCTTTGAGTACGTTGGACAAGAAAGGCTTTCGGTACTCTGCTGAAGGTGGAGTTCTCAAGGTATTCTCGGGTGCTTTGACTGTGATACGTGGTAATTTGGAGCGGGGCCTTTACTTCCTCGATGGTTCCTCGGTTACAGGTGTTGCGGGAGTGTCATCATCAGATGATATAGATTCTGACACCATGAAGTTATGGCATATGCGGCTCGGGCATATGAGCGAGAGAGGCTTATCGGTGCTAAGCAAACGAGGATTATTGTCTGGGCAGTGTACAGGAAAGTTGAATTTCTGTGAGCACTGCGTCTTCGGTAAGCAGACTCGGGTAAAGTTCAGCACTGGGATTCACAAGACAAAAGGCACAGTGGATTACTTCCATTCTGACCTTTGGGGGCCTTCTCCGACAATTTCTAAAGGTGGTTACAGATATCTGCTTACCTTTATCGATGATTACTCGAGAAAGGTTTGGGTGTATTTTCTGAAGAGCAAGTATGAGGTTCTCATCAACTTCAAGCAATTTAAAGCTTTGATCGAAAATCAAACAGGAAAGAAGATCAAGCGATTCCGGACGGATAATGGCTTGGAGTTTTGCTCAGGTGAATTCAATGAGTTCTGCAAAAATGAAGGAATAGTGAGACACCGCACTGTTCGTCGAACACCACAACAAAATGGAGTTGCAGAACGCATGAATAGAACTCTCTTGGAGCGAGCTCGTTGCATGCGATCAAATGCTGGGCTCGGTGAAGAATTTTGGGCTGAAGCTGTTAATACTGCTTGTTATTTGGTTAACAGATCTCCGTCAACAGCTATTGAGCTGAAGACTCCTGAGGAAGTATGGTCTGGTTCTCCTGCTGATTACTCTGGTTTAAGAGTGTTTGGCTGCCCTGCGTATGCTCATGTAAATGAGGGAAAACTCAAACCGAGGGCGAAGAAATGCATATTTCTTGGATACGGCCAAGGGGTGAAAGGATACAGGTTGTGGTGTCCTGATCCGGTTTCGTCCAAGTTCATCATCAGCAGAGATGTGACTTTTGATGAGTCATCCATGCTTCGATCCACCACAAATTCCCGGGAAAAGGAGGAGTCAGATAGAATGGGAGATCACGGTGTTGAGAAGCAGGTGGAGTGTCAGGTGGACGCTCCAATTCCTACGGAAGGTACTTCAGTCCAGGATGATCAAGTTGAGGTGCAAGATTCCGATGAAGATGAGTCACCTCAAGAAAAACCATATAGCATTGCCACTGAAAGAACGAAGAGACAAATCAAACCAAATCCGCGTTACGCTAATCTGGTGTCTTTCGCGCTCAGTGTGGCGGAGTCCATTGGTATAGAACCTTCCAGTTATAATGAGGCTGTCACGTGTGATGAGTCGGCACAGTGGGCAATTGCTATGAGTGAGGAGATAGAATCTCTTCACAAGAACCATACTTGGGAGTTGGTTAAGCCGCCAAGTAACCAGAAGATAGTTGGTTGCAAATGGGTCTTCAAGAAAAAGGAAGGCATCCTAGGGGTTGAAGCAACTAGATTCAAGGCACGATTGGTTGCTAAAGGCTTCACTCAGAAAGAGGGGATTGACTACAATGAAGTTTTCTCCCCAGTCGTAAAGCATTCTTCCATTCGTGTATTACTTGCCATGGTGGCCAAGTCTGATCTAGAACTTGAGCAGCTTGACGTAAAAACGGCGTTCTTGCATGGTGAGCTCGAGGAAACAATCTACATGCGTCAACCAGAGGGTTTTACAGTTCCTGGTAAAGAAGACCATGTCTGTCTATTAAAGAAGTCTTTATATGGATTGAAACAATCCCCAAGGCAGTGGTACAAGCGGTTTGATAGCTTCATGATTCAGCATGGTTACACAAGATGTGACTATGATGCTTGTGTCTATCATCGGAAGCTCTCAGATGGTTCGCACATTTATTTGTTGCTGTATGTTGATGACATGTTAATTGCTTCCAAAAACATGTCGGAAATCAACAAGTTAAAGTCGCAGTTGAGTGGTGAGTTCGAGATGAAGGATCTGGGTGCTGCCAAGAAAATTTTGGGCATGGATATTCACAGAGATCGCAAGGCGGGCAAGCTTCGTGTGTCGCAGAAGAACTACATTGAAAAGGTTCTTCAACGCTTCGGCATGGATAAAGCGAAAACTGTGAGTACTCCGTTGGCACCACATTTCAAACTCTCTGCAGAGTTGTCACCACAATCTGATGAAGAAAAGCAGCAAATGTCTCACATTCCATACTCGAGTGCAGTTGGAAGCGTGATGTATGCAATGGTTTGCACTCGTCCAGACATTTCACATGCAGTTAGTGTGGTCAGCAGATACATGAGTTGTCCTGGCAAGGAACACTGGCAGGCCGTGAAATGGATTCTCAGGTACTTGAGAGGTTCTGCAGATTTATGCTTGGTATATGATCAGAGTGACTGCACTAGCAGTGTCACGGGCTATGTGGACTCTGATTATGCTGGAGATCTGGACAAAAGAAGATCTCTGACGGGTTATGTTTTCACTTATTCTGGAGGAGCCATTAGTTGGAAAGCTGTGTTACAGTCTACCGTAGCCTTATCTACGACTGAGGCGGAATATATGGCGTTAGCAGAAGCAGTGAAAGAAGCATTGTGGATGAAAGGTCTAGTAAGCAGTTTGGGTTTACAACAGGATTTCACTGTTGTATTTTGCGATAGCCAGAGTGCCATACATCTGACTAAAAATCAGATGTTTCATGAACGGACCAAACACATTGATGTCAGATATCATTTTGTTCGGGAACATGTTACGCAAGGTGACATTGTTATCAGCAAGGTTGCTACCGAAAAGAATCCTGCAGATATGTTAACTAAGGTGATCCCTGCATATAAGTTCAAGCATTGCTTGGACTTGATAGGTATTCGGGATTGATTAGCGCCAGAGAGGCGTTTGGAAGAGGTGATCCAGTTCGAGGAATTCACTATGATGTTCAGCTTGGTAAATTTCAAGCCAAGGTGGAGATTTGTTAAGAAATGGCTTAAAATTGGTAGTGGATTGTTGTTGTTGGTAGTGGGTTGTTGGTGGTAGTGGATTAGTGGATGGTTGTTGGTGTCCATTTTCAACCACAAATCTTTGCCAAAGTTTTGGACAATTATGTCCTTGAACTCTCTTATAAATAGAGAGGTTCATTAGCCATATTGATCATCCCAAACCAAGAGAGAGCAAAGCTTGTTCTTTGAAAGCTAGGATTTTAGCTTTCGGGTTTTCTATAGGGGTTGAGAGTTGTGAGGTTCTCGGGTTGTGTCTTGAGTGTAAAACACTTGTAATCTTCATCTTGTTATAGTGAAATTTCTTTTCGCCTCTGCCCGTGGACGTAGGCATTAAAGCCGAACCACGTAAATCCTTGTGTTCACTTTATTTTTCGTTCCGGTCAATTTACTTGTAGTCATATCGGAGTTCTCGAATCGACCCTTTCCGCAACACATATATTGTATTTCGGTCGACCAAGCTTGGCCGATCTATCCAGGAAACTGCAAGCCGTTTTCGCTTTGCAGGAAGACTAATGGCATCGTTGAATGATTCAATTTAGCATGCATGAGAGAGAGAGAGAGAGAGAGAGAGAGAGAGAGAGAAGTAGTGCTGCCTTCAACTGTATAAATACCCATGACATGCCTTCCTCCAGAGAGCATCAAACATACTAATTAACCAGTAAAGCTTTTAGACATCTGATTCTACTAGTTCTCTTGCTCAAACCCCGAATACATTCGATCTCAGTCATCATAATGGGAAGTATCCCACACGACAATTTTGCAGTTGCAAGCCCAAAATCTCCCCTTCAAGCTCCCAGCTACGGGAACTTAATCACTGTTCTCAGCGTTGATGGAGGTGGAATTAGGGGGCTTATCCCCGGAACTATTCTTGCCTTTTTAGAGTCTCAGCTTCAGGTTGCTACAAATTTGTTTTCATTCATTATTGGACACATTTTTACCATTTTGTATGTTAATATATATGCATTTTAATTTTGCTATTTACAGAAGCTGGATGGTGAAGAAGCAAGACTGGCAGACTATTTTGATGTCATAACTGGGACTAGTACGGGTGGCCTCGTCACTGCCATGCTGACAACCCCAGATCCCAATAACGGAAATCGCCCCCTTTTCGCTGCCAAAGATATCAACGATTTCTATCTTGAACACTGCCCAAAAATCTTCCCCCAAGATTGGTAATTAACTGATGATCAGTTGTAGACTTGTAGATGAGAATAAAACCGAAGCAAAAATCTTACTAACAAATATCATATAAATGATATATTATGAATACGACGAGTCTGACATGATATCTCCTTTTTGTTATATATAACAGCACCCCATTTGCCCCAGCTACAAATTTGGTGAAATCACTAACTGGTCCCAAGTATGATGGTCAATATCTGCACAAGATTGTCAGAGAGACGTTGGGAGAAACCCGATTGCAGCAAACACTGACAAATGTTGTCATCCCCACGTTTGACATCAAACAACTCCAGCCAAAAATCTTCTCCTCCTATGAGGTTTTATTACTCTGCAACAAATACCCTATTATTACATATTTAAATTATAATCTCCTCCTTTGCCTTGGTCTTTTTGCCCTAACATAAATGTAATTTTGTAGGTAAAGAACAACCCTTGCAAAAATGCTTTCCTCTCCGATATATGCATAGGAACGTCTGCCGCGCCAACTTATCTTCCAGCCCACCAGTTTGAGACCAAGGATTCCACTGGCAAAGTTCAAGAATTCCATCTTATTGATGGTGGAGTTGCTGCTAATAATCCCGTATGTATTTATATCTATCTAAAATGATGGAATTGATGTCGCAAGTAATTCACAGAAACCTTAATCTTCATATATATGTTGTTCATTTGGGTTAATTCCTGCAGACCTTAATAGCCATCAATGAAGTGAGCAAAGAGATCACACGCGGGAGCCCTGATTTCTTCCCTATAAAGCCAAACGACTATGCTCGCTTCCAAGTTTTATCCTTGGGTACCGGTTCCCAGAAATGTGAAGAGAAGTACCCTTCTCACATGGCCGCAAAATGGGGTCTCTTGGGATGGTTGACCTGCGAACACTCCACTCCGCTGATTGATGTCTTCATGCAAGCGAGCAGTGATATGGTGGACTTTCACAATGCTACTGTTTTCAAAGCACTTAAATCTGAAAATAGTTATCTCCGTATTCAGGTATATGATCTATATATTGAAGAGACAGAGAAATCAAGATTCATTCTTTTATTAGGAAATGTAGCTGCTAAGTCATATATAACATAAAAGAAACCTAGCATATACATATGTGATCTAATTCAAGCCAAAAACAATTTGCAGGATGATACATTGAGTGGGACAGTGGCATCTGTGGATATCGCTACAAAAGAAAACTTGGAGAATCTTGTAAAAATTGGGGAAAATCTGCTGAAAAAACCAGTTTCCAGGGTGAACTTGGAGAATGGTAAATTTGAGCCTTCTAATCAGGGTACAAATGAGGAGGCGCTCATGAGGTATATAAATATATATATAGTTAATCCAACATGTATCATATTCTTTGAGTTCCACCTTATGTTATTAGTCTACTATATATCCATATATGGTGCTAATTCGGATTATTTTTGGCTTGCAGATTAGCTCAAGTGCTATCTAAGGAAAAACGGCTTCGTGACATGACATCACCACTTGGAAACCACCAGCTTGCAGGGCATAGAACAACTGATCCATCTTCTTAATTTCTTGGGAATTTCAGAAATTTAATTTAATTAGCTGTTAACTACCCCTGATTAGGCTTGATTTATTTTATTATTTTATTTCAGAAATTCATATATATGTAGCATGTTATGCCTTCTTTTCTTAGAAAAAAAATTAGTGTGCGTGGCTGATGGTGTATTAATTACAGTAGTCAATTTGTAATGGATTATTTCTTTCTTTTTTTTAATTTATCATACTGTATTCCTTACAAATTTGTACATATTGTCATTAATTTCCTAACATTGTATTCAATTTGCCACAAATAATTCATGTCTGAAATCAAGTTAGAAGAATTCAATTTCTGAATAACTTCCTTCTCATTCTCCTAAAAATTAAAAATAATTAAATAAATCAAACAAATCAAACCCCTATAAACTATAAGTAACCTCCCCATGATAAATTAAAGTCAACCCGACTAAAAGTTGGCAAACGTATTTATATCAAAAGGTTAAAGCTTTAAGGATAGTTATTATACTTACCACATTCAAAAAACTTTTTAGGGGTTTAAAATTAAATTATAATTTTTTTAACTGTTAAATTATAATTTTGTTATATGTTAATTTATGATTTTATATTTTTGGAGGAATTTAATATGAATTTTTTTTTATTTGTGAGTCAAAGTGTAATTTTATACTAAATATTAATTTATAATTTTATTATGTATATGGGTAGAATAGTACTTTTTTTTTTAATTTTTGAGCGGCCAAGGTCTATGCTCATGTATTCGCGCTTGATTTAGTTCTTTTATTTTTATTTCTTCAAAAAATGGCCCTTTTATTTTTCAAATTACACGTTATCAGCCTTTTTGTTAATTTTTTTGGTTAACTCTACTAAAAATTAGGTATGATTACAACTTTAACTTCTTAACTTTTACAATTTTTATCAATTCAGCTACTATTTACTTATTTTTTGCTTTAATTATAAAAAAATTTAAATTTTAAATTTTTTTTAAATGTTTATAGAAATATTATAAATATTTCCCAAATTTTATAATTTGGTTTTCGAAGATCCAATTCCAAAGAAACATGGGATTTTAAAACTGATACTGTAGCATCTAAGGATACAGTAACAAAAAATAGATATTAATGAAGCTACAATTATAAGAAATATGGATTATTATTTGGTATTGGAAAATTTTAACTCCACAAAAAAGTTTGAGGAATTGACATACGTTTTATTTATTTCTGTTCTAATTTTTTAAGGGAGATAAATCTTTAGTTTAATATACAATTTTATATATTTTGATTTTATGCATTTCTTAAACTATTAATACAATCACTGATATAACATCATTTTATGTTTATATATTACATATACAAATAATTATATTTATCCGATATAAAAAAAATTAATGTATTTATTTTTTTAGATGCGTAATGGAATCATAATTAAAGTTATATATATTTTTTCGACTCACAATTAAAATTTCATATATATGGTTAAAACAAATCAAAATTTATGTATCAAATTGCCCACCAAATCAAAATTCTTTATAATATTAAAATTTATTTTCTTTTTAAATAGATTAAAAATTTTCAATAATTTTAAGATAAATATTACATCCATAATTAAATATATTATTAGAAACTTGCACGGTTTTACTTTCACAACTTAGCTGCTGCTCTTAGTTTAATTTTGATTGGTCTCATATTATCAGCAAATTTGTGATGGTTTGATAGGCAGATTGACGTCTGAAAGTTAAAAGTCATCCTCGATGACTTCTTATCCGTATTTTCTTTTAAAAATTTAACCCTAAGATTTCATATTCCACACAAGTAATGAAATAAGAGAAAAACTTGCAATTTGTGATTGTGATATTTGAAGGGTTTAGAAATTGTGTAACCTACTAGTCTACTTTTAATTTGTTATATGTTACGAATGGAAGGTAAGATAAGTGATTGAATTAGGATTATTGTAACGTTGTTAAAAGTTTCAAACCACGCCTCGATAAATAACCCTTTGCATGCCCCACAGTATGATGACTTATAGCTGTACCAGTTGTTCATATCCTTTCTCATTCTCACAAACCTTAATAACAAGTTTCTTATCTTCCTCCATGGAAGGAATTCCTAAACATATTATTACAAAATTCAACTTCTTCACAGATAGCCCGAGATCACCTCTTCAACCTCCCACATATGGGAATTTGATTACTCTTCTTAGCATTGATGGAGGGGGTATCAGAGGGCTTATTCCTGGAACTCTACTTGCTTTTTTAGAGTCTCAGCTTCAGGTAGCTAACCTATCACTTGCTTTTTTTATTTCTTGCTTACTATAGCTGGGAATGGGATTCATGCATATATATAATCTCTCATTAATCCTTCCCTGGTTAAGGTTAGATTGGAGCTTTTATCATCCATATATGTTGCTTTTTTCTTATGAATTTTGGGTTTTTGGCTATATACAGAAGCTGGACGGTGAGCAAGCGAGATTGGCTGATTATTTTGATATTATTTCTGGGACGAGCACTGGTGGCCTCGTCACTGCCATGCTAACTACCCCAGATCCCAAAAAGAGAATCGCCCTCTTTTTGCTGCCAAAGATATCAATGAGTTCTACCTTGAACACTGCCCTAAAATCTTTCCCCAAGATAGGTAAATCATTATTTTGTAAATCTCTTCAAGATGAATATAATTAATAAAAATAATTTCTGAAGTAATTATTAAGATGATTTGTCTTGTTACTTCACAGTTCTCCTTTTGCACCAGCTGCAAATGTGGTCAAATCACTAATGGGACCAAAATATGACGGTAAATATCTTCATGATATTGTGAGGGAAAAGCTGGGAGAAACTAAATTGCACCAGACCCTGACTAACGTTGTGATCCCAACTTTTGACATCAAGCAACTCCAGCCAAGAATATTCTCCACCTATGAGGTTCACTATAATATTTACTACTTGTAATGGAATAGAAACAAATGCAAGAAAAAGTTTCATTTTTGTATAATACATTTTTTAGTGTTGTCTGGAATTTATTATTAAATTTCCATCGTGTAGGTAAAAAGCCATCCTTGCACCGATGCTTTACTGTCGGATATTTGCATTGCAACTTCAGCAGCTCCTACTTACCTTCCTGCCCATCATTTTCAAACCCAAGATTCCACTGGCAAAACAAAAGAATTCAACCTTATCGATGGAGGGGTTGCTGCTAATAACCCGGTATATTTATTTCACTTTAACATGATGAGATTTACGTTATTCGAATTACTGGTGACAATCTGAATTTTGTTGCTCTTTCAGACTTTAGTGGCTATGAACGAAGTGACTAAAGAAATACTTCGAGGGAATCCCGAATTTTTTCCAATAAAGCCCACTGACTACGCTCGGTTCCTGGTTGTATCTTTGGGGACTGGTTCACCCAAATCAGAAGGGAAGTACCATGCTAATATGACAGCTAAATGGGGAGTTTTGGGATGGTTGACCAGTGAGCACTCTACTCCTTTGGTGGATATTTTCATGCAAGCAAGCAGTGACATGGTCGACTTTCATATTGCCACCGTTTTTCAAGCCCTTCAATCTGAAAACAGTTATCTCCGAATTCAGGTTTAGATTTGTTGTTCAAATCTTACTTGGTGAACAGCTAGCATAAATCATCTATATATATATATGACCCAAAGCTCAAAATTATGCAGGATGATACACTCTCTCAGCAAATATCATCTGTGGATATTGCTACCAAGGAAAACCTTGAGAACCTTGTGAAAGTCGGAGAAGAATTGCTAAAAAAGCCTGTTTCCAGAGTGAATTTGGAGAATGGTCAATTCGAACCAGCTGGCAAGATAACCAATGGAGAGGCTCTCATCAGGTACTATACAACTTAACATTTTGACTGTTTCTTACATGTAATTATATTATTGCCTTAACACACAAATACAGTCATCTATATATTGCCTTATTTCTGCTTCATTAATCTACAGATTAGCAGCAGTTCTTTCCAAGGAGAAGCAGCTTCGTGACATGAGATCACCCCTTGGAAAACTTGCGATGAAGAAAAATGAAGAATGCGCTCACGTTAATAATACTACCACATAATCTATTTAGTTAATTTTGAAAGATTATAGGTCTTAAATGCAAAGTCATGAAGGATTGCTCGTGGCAATAATAACTGTTTATGTTGACCGGTAGACGTTAATCCATCTACATAAGCCAAATTAAGCTTTATATGTTTTTATCTAGTAATTCATCATGGCATTTTATCGAATTTGGTGTCAACTACCGAAAACCACTTGGCTTTGTTTTCTGTCTTCGTTTTTTAGTAAATATAAAATATTGTTTTCTTTTTTTCACGTTACAAATGAATGAAGGAGATGATAATTATAACTTTATTTTTGGATATTAATAACAGGCTTTACTGTATTAATCAGAAATTTTATGCTTGTTGGAAAATATAAAAATATTATTTAACATATGTTTCAAATTTACTAACAGGGAGTGAAAATATTTTGAGTTTATCAACTTTGATGGTACTATTTTTCATCTTAATTTAACTTGATTTTTTTTTAATTTTAATTAAGTGAAATGAAATTCAAGTTCAATCAAGTTAAATTAAAAAAAATTAAACATATTAAAATAAAAAATATTGAATCTGTCAAACTAAAATCTTATTAAAATATAATTAATTTCATGTTAGAGTTTATAAATTTGTAACCCTATATACATTTAAAATAAGAGAAAATAAGATGCTTTAATATGATAAGCTGGATGTGATAATTTATTTAGGTCCTCAAAATTATTATTTTAGATTTTTTTTTAAAAATTGAACATTTTTATATATTCTTTTGATTTTTTATAATTCTTAATTTTTTAAATTTATATAATATTGTTAAAATATATGAAAATTTGGATTTTTTATAACTATTTTGAAATTTGGAAAATTATTTTTGAATTCTTTTGTAATTTTTTGTTGAAAATGATCAATTTGCTCATTTCTAAAATTTACAAAGACCAAATGGGGCATTTACAATAATTTGGGTTATTCAAGTTATTTGAATTGTAAAATATTTCGAAAAGCTAAAACTTATTTGAGTTTACTCGAAAAAATTGAATAATTCAAAATTAAATTATTTTTTTGATTTTTTAAGTCAAAAAGTTTTATTCACCCTTAATTGTATGTTCATTATCTAGATGGAAAAAATCATGTAACAAATATATTTATAACAAAATAATATTAAAAATAAATAAAATTTTAATTAAAATAATGAATTTGAGATATTAAAATTTTAATGTTTTAAATTTAAATCTCAATAAATATTTCATTAATTTAAAATAATAAAAATATACTCACATTAATGTTTTTATTTTATAAGAATATTAGATGAACACAATCACTCCTTTATATATATATATATTAAACGTGTCAATTCAACTGATGTAATCTTCTAGCTTAGAATAAAAGTGTTTTTTGCAGAGAGGCAACACATGAACCGACTTCCTACTTATCATTAATAGTAATATTTAGAACGTTGAATTTGTGTTTTCCACACATATATATATATACATAATTAATATTGTTGTGCTTATAATAGATGACAGTATTTTTTTCCGAAAGTATGACAATATTTTATTTTTTTTGGTGAAAAAACATAAATAAACTTACAACTTAAAAACTCTTAAGAGACTCTAAAAGCTTTATCTTGGTGGATAGTCATCACCATCATATTAGGAGGTCCTTCAAATATCTGGAGGGAAGTCTGCCAAGAAAGACCAATCTTTGCCAGTTGATCTGCAATTAAATTACACTCTCTAGGAACATACTTAATTTCCCACTAACCCTCAGAGTGTAAAAGTCTTTTAATTCTTCTGAGCAAGGTAATACCGGAGTCCATTATTTCTTCCATGGATAAGGCCCTGACCACTTCAAGATTATTCGTCTAAATCTTAACTCTCTTGTATCCCTTATTTAACAAAATGAGAATTCTATCAAGAATACCCCAAAGTTCTGCATCCAGAGGTGAGCATCTGCCCAAGTAATGCGTGAAGCCCAAAATCCAATTGCCAACCCTATTACAAACCACGCCACCTGCTGAGGCATTGCCGAAGGCTCTAGCCACTGCTCCATCAGAAAATAAATGCACCCAATTATCTGCAGAGTGATGGTCAATCTCCAAAGAGGGTAAAATTGCCTTAGTTCCAATTAGAAAAGGCTTAAAATGTTGAGCCCAACTGAGAGAGAATTTGATAACATCATAAGCAGTCCAATTAATGTTTTGGAAGATGAATAGATTCCTGTTCTTCCAAATTCTCCAAGCGATTACCCCAAATAAGCACGACCAAGTAATTCATTTATCCTGCATCTTAAAATGACAATAAAGATTAATGGAAAACCAAATTTGAAAGGGATCAGAAAAGAACCTGGATTGCTTCTCTGGAGGGACTACAAGCATCCAAGCTTCCTTGGCTATCGAATAGTCGCGAAGCACGTGCAAAATGTCTTCAGTATCATGACCACATAAAGGACACGGACTATTTTACCCAAATCCTCTCCTGACACGTTCCGAATTATTAAGAAACCTCTATTTGACCACAAGCCAAAGGAAAAGACAAACTCTCTAAGGACCTTGATATTTCCAAATGTGCTTCCAAATATCATCTTTAGGACTCCAAGAATTTTCTTTTAAGGCCCAATAAGCACTTCGAACGAAAAAAGATCCTGACCTAGAGCGAGCCCAAATGATTCTATCCTTACCCCTAGCAGTATAAGGAGGAGGAATACTTACAATATGCTTTATCATAACATCAGGCAACCAATTACGAAGCATATCAATATTCTAAGAGCCATCCTATAAAACCCAGTCCTTTAGAGTACTCTCCAAATTAAGTCTATCATGAGCAGAAACATAAGAGAAGAGAGGCCCAACATCAGGGATCCAAGTATCTTTCCAGCCACGAATTGTAGAACCATCACCAACGACCACATGAGATTCTCACAAAAAAAGGGCCATACCTTAGAGAGGGATTACCAAAGGTGAGAGCAATTACTTCTATGAATAGAATCAAGAAGCTGACTCTTCCATCTATATTTCGAACGAAGAACACGAACCCATGAAGCATCCTTACAAGAGACAAGATTAAACCCAATTTTCATAAGAAAAGAATTATTTTAATCTTGAAGATGCCTAAAACCAAATCCACCGCAAGATCTAGGCTAACAAATGGACTCCCATCCTACCAAGGTTGTTTTTGGATGACCAACTGCACCTCCCAAAATAAACTGCCTTGCAATCCTTTCTATCTCATCACACACCCCTTTCAGAACTAACAAGGACTGCATGAAATAGTTAGGAATAGTTAGAAGAACTGATTGAGCGAGCGTAACTTCTTGCAAAGGAAAGTTTACGAGCTTCCCAATTTTGAAGTTTACTCTTCACTTTTTCAACGACAAAATTCAGAGTACTCTTAGTAACCCGATCATGGAGAAGAGGAACCCCCAAGTAACTTCCTAGATTAAGCACTTTTTGAAAGCCAAAGAACTGACTAATCTGATTGCCTAAGATAGTATCAACACCTTTAAAGAAATACATATTGCTCTTCCTTGCGTTGATCTTATGTCCAGAAAAATCACAAAAACAATTAAGGATTTCCTTTAGCAAAAGAGCTTGATCCATCTCTGCTTTACCAAAAATGACAAGGTCATCAGCAAAAAAAATGTGAGATAAGGTCGATCTCGATCTAGATTGTAACGCCTCTAACCAGAATCCGTCACCAGAATAGAGTTACGGAGCATTACCGGAGTTACGGAGCATTACTGGAGTTACCGATTCATTTATCAGATATTTCATTAATCCGATATCTTTTCTTTTCCACGTTCAAGTCTCGTATTCAAGTCATCCGGATCTTTATAAAGAAATTTGATCATCGTTTTCATTTATTTCATGTTATAATACATTCAACTAATGCTCTAAACAAAATTATCATTTTACCCCTAAACTTTTAATTAATGACGATTTCATCCTTAGGTTAAAATAAAATAAAATTATTGCAATTTAATCCTTATTTCCAGCCGTTATTCTCACAAAAATTGATAACAACCTATGAATTCTATAAAATGTCAGAATTTTCCATAATTTCTACACTTTTCAATTTAATCCTTAAAACATGTTTTTCCCCGATCTTGAGCTAAATTAATAATTTCATTCAATTTTGTGATTTAAATAATAAAATAATCCATTTCATGCAAATTAGTCATTTCTAACATTTTTTTTACAAAATTACCCATAAAATTTTACTTTTATTCAATTTAGTCCATGAGCCTAAAACATACAAATTAGCCATGCTAGCTGAATATTCATACATATTTTCCTCCTCCTCCTCTCCATTCCACATCCTTAATTTATATAACATGCAACAAGTAACATTATCAATAATTTCACTATTTACTTATGTATATTCAAAACTGTCCATTTGCGTCATAGTCACTAAATTATTTATATCTTAAGCTACAGAACTCAAAATTAAGATCCGCTAATTTTCCTTGAAACTAGACTTACTTATCTTATTACCATAAAATTTTTATAAGTTTTGGTTTAGCCAATAAGTACAGTTTATTCTTTAAAGTTGCCCCTGTTCTGCTGTCTGACAGTTCCGACCCTTCTTCACTAAGAATTAATTATCTCATCGTACGAGATTCGGATGATGTTCCCGCTTATTTCTATTGAAAATAGACTCTTTAAGGATTTTAAACATATAAATTTAATCCCTTAGTTATTTTTCTCCAATTTTTGATGATTTTCCAAAGTCAGAACAGGGGAACCCGAAATCATTCTAACATGGTCTCACAAAACTTATTATATCTCATGATTTACAATTCCATTGCTTACACCATTTCCTCTATAAGAAACTAGACTCAATAAGCTTTAATTTCATATTTTATTCATCCTATAATTAGATTTCTAAAATTTTTGGTGATTTTTCAAAGTTAGACTACTGCTGCTGTCCAAAACAGTTTTAGTGCAAAATGTTGATTTCTATTTTGCCCCAAATTTCACAATTGATACAATTCAGTCCTTGCTCAATTAACCCCTCAATTAAGATAATTTTCTCAATTAATACTTTTCCTAGACATTATAAGTTATTTCATAACTATTGAAATTCAGAATTTCCACATAAAACTCTAACTTCAAACTCTTTTACAATTTAGGTCCCAAACATTCACTTTCTATTCAATTCTTTCAATAAAATCAGCATATAAACAATTTAAAGCTCTAATTCTATGTCAAATCATCATATACTTCCAACACATATTCATAGAAACTTTCAATTTCTTTCATAGAATCAAGAACTAATGAATTCAACAATGGACCTAGTTGTAAAAGTCACAAAAACACAAAAATTTCAAGAAATAATCAAGAATTGAACTTACTTGCAGTAAAAATATGAAAAACCAGCTTAAGGTAACTCTTCCATGGTATTTTTGCTGATGAGAATGCAGAAAAATAAAGAGAAATCTAGATAATTCCACTTTAGTCCTAGCTTTATTAAGTAAATTTTACAATTTTCCAATTTTGCCCTTAATTCCCCTTATTTTCTTGGTGATTTCATGCTCTTGCCGTCCAGCCCAAATAGACCTTGGGTCTATTTGCCTTTTAAACCCTCTTTCTTTTATCATTTAAGCTATTTAATCATTTCCCACAATTTTGTATTTGATACAATTTAGTCATTTTTGTTCAATTAGCTATCAGTACTTTAAAATTTCTTGACGAAACTTTAATACTAACTTATTAACACTCCATAAATATTTATAAAAATATTTATGGCTCGATTTAAAATTCTCGAGGTCTCGATACCTCGTTTTCAATTTTAATTATTTTAATATATATATTTTAGTACATTTCACTATTTCAAAATTTTTCCTAACTTCACATTTAACTTATACTCACTAAATTAATAATATTTCCTACTTATTTGTCGGATTTAGTGATCTCGAATCACTGTTCCGACACCACTGAAAATTAGGCTGTTACAACTCTCCCCCTTTAGGGATTTTCGTCCCCGAAAATCTTACCAGAAGAAGTTGCTTTCAACACTCATAAAACACTTTTACTAACTTCTGAGAATCACAATTTGATTTAACCTCGAATATCTTTTTCCATTCACCTTTGAACTCTAGAACACAATGTTGGAACATACTGTCAAAATTCTAAATTACCCTCTCAGGGATTCATATACTCAGCTGATCTGTCAAATGAAAACTCTGTACCTACTGAAATGATCATACAGATCTTTCTTTGTCAAATGAACAACCATAAACTAAATAACATTTTCCTTTCCGATGTTAATGACAACCCCAATTCGAAATCTATAGTCATTCTATCTCATAACACACTAGTATTATCATTGACTTCAATAATCCTAAATGTTCTTAATGTTCAACTTACTTGCTAACAAATAGACATCTGAACATGAACTCAAAGATATTATGTAACGCTCGTGCAATCACTAGTACATCTAACTCACAAGAAGATAATAAAGATCTTAATAATTTCTCAAAGAAAGCCAGAAGAAAAACAATGCTTACCGACTCTGGACTTCCATCATAATAGAGATAATATATTTCTCGCATGTATAAAACAAAATCATAATCAGTAGAAACATAAGAATAGTCTCACATAAATTTTTACCATTAACTTCATTTCCAACATATTAAAATAGAATTCCAAGAAGATGAAGAAATGACGATCATAAACCGACCAGACCAATAGGGCTTTCGTCTAACATCATAATTAACTAGCATTCTCAAAACATCAGAACTCCACCAGAGACTGAACAACCACACACATATCTCTGAGGATAAAAGAATATATAGAATACCCAGAAAAGATGATCATATTCGTTTCAACTGTAACTATCACACACAGACATCTTTACTACTCAATTATCATTTTTTTACTAATTCTGTCATCATGAACCCCGCATCATTCCATTCACTAACGAAAACCAATTCGGGAAAAATTTCAGCAAACACATACTTCAGACATCGTATCTGAATAAGTCGACTAGCCGAGGTTAACTTTTTCTTTAACCGTGACATTACGTAATCTGAATGATCTTTAGAATAATCTGATATCTTCTCTTTTTTTTTCAAAACTGTATTCACTTGTCAAACTATTTTCAACTCCGTCTGCATTATTAATTATTCCATTACTGTACTCATTAGTTTCACATTTGTGAACTTATTCAACATTTTTTTTTGTAAATTTTCATTATAAAATACTACATTGGTAAGAAGGTGAGGTCGTAAAGCCTCTAACTGAGTTCTCATAAATACACACATATAACTTAGCGTTTATCATCATCATATCATCACAATTACATAATTCACTTCAAGCAAATTAACATACATGATTATGTTACACGAACTTTTCAATTATCCATTTCAAACTAGTGTACTTAAACATACATTCCATGAATTTTGAGTAAATTTACTCATAGCATTTACTTAACCAAACAAGTCAGACACATAATATCATATGAATGCCACACAAACATAGATAAGTTTATCACAATATAAACTTTCATTTCATTCACGTTTCATCATTTCTCAACTTTTGATTATCTCATTTCGTACATTGTCACATACATATCATGAACTTCTATTCTTACATTTCTAAGTTCCTTCTCATCATAAACACATTTCAAATAACTCAATATCACTAACTCATACTTCTCTTACCATATACATAATTTAAATTTAACATTTAATAATAAATAATTTGAATTATAGTAATACAATCGTACGTTGAGTATGTTTGTATTCAGTGGTATTACCATAATTCAAATTATAAATACTATAATAAATAATAGACATCAAACATGTAACAATATAAGTCATATGTGTTAATTATGCTTTAATTTCATATCTCGGCAATAGTCTTTCATCAAATGGCATCATATATCATCTATATTATCTTTAATCAATTCATGAACCTTTGGTTCAAGCTTTCAATCTCATATCTCTATTTCAATTCACAATTCACATTTCTTTTCATAATTCCACTTTTTCACACTTTCAATAGTTTAATCGATCAAATTCATTCGATTTTCTCATTTCATTTACTCAACCCTATTAACATAACTCGGACTCAGACGGATACACGGATCCAACCAAACACACCAGTAAGGCACATTGTGCCTAAAACGGTACATAGTACCTGATCAGAATACGACACATAAGTGCCTGAAACGACACACGAGGTGCCTGAAATACGACACATAAAGTGCCTGATCAGTAAAGCCGACAAATCCCGTACACTTCCATTCCTATGGCATGCCAATTATATCCGACTAGTCCGACAAGTTAATAAGGAATTCAATTCTCATTTCAATTTCACTTAATATTCATATTTACCCCTATTAACAAGACTCGGACTTTGGCGGATACACGGATTCCATCCAAACACACCAAAATGTCCAACCAAAACACACCAGTATAATCCTCCAAAACACACTAGTATCATATAATCCTCCCAAACACACCAGTATCATATAATCCTTCCAAACACACCAGAATAATATAATCCATCCAAAACACACCAGAATAGCACAAAGTGCCTCTTCGGATAAATCCGAAGGATATAAACATCAGCATATCCAAATCTCATCTCCAAATCCCTTCTCAAAATCCTATGGCATGCCAACTATATCCGACTCAGTCCGGTACAGTTAATAGGGTATTCAATTCACTTTCCAGTTTCCAATCAATACACATTTCAATTAATCACATATTCATATCAATTTCATCACATTCCCAATCAATAAAATTTTCAAATATAACATATATCCAAAATTCTATTTCCACATCAATCACATATATCCATACAAATTTAATTCAATATTGATACTTACCTAAAAATTTTACTTACTATACACATAAATTTAAATATAACATTTATTCATACCTTTATGAGTTCCGACTCATCATAATCTACTTTTGCTCATATATTTGAGTATCGCTTTCAACATTATCGTAATTAGCTCGGTTGGGAAAGTATCTCTATCTTTAAGTAAAATAAATCTCATCAGAGCTGGAAGATATTAAATTATCTTATCACAAGTTATATAATGGCATGTATTTCTAGACTTCACATATGCTACGTTAGGTCCGAGAACCGACTAAACCTTAGCTCTGATACCAATAAATGTAACGCCCCTAACCCAAATCCGTCACCGGAATAGAGTTACGGAGCATTACCGGAGTTACCAATTCATTTATCAGATATTTCATTAATCCGATATCTTTTCTTTTCCACGTTCAAGTCTCGTATTCAAGTCATCCGGATCTTTATAAAGAAATTTGATCGTCATTTTCATTTATTTCATGTTATAATACATTCAACTAATGCTCCAAACAAAATTATTATTTTACCCCTAAACTTTTAATTAATGACGATTTCATCCTTAGGTTAAAATAAAATAAAATTATTGCAATTTAATCCTTATTTCCAGCCGTTATTCTCACAAAAATTGATAACAACCTATGAATTCTATAAAATGTCAGAATTTTCCATAATTTCTACACTTTTCAATTTAATCCTTAAAACATGTTTTTCCCCGATCTTAAGCTAAATTAATAATTTCATTCAATTTTGTAATTTAAATAATAAAATAATCCATTTCATGCAAATTGGTCATTTCTAACATTTTTTTTACAAAATTATCCATAAAATTTTACTTTTATTCAATTTAGTCCATGAGCCTAAAACATACAAATTAGCCATGCTAGCTGAATATTCATACACATTTTCCTCCTCCTCCTCTCCATTTCACATCCTTAATTTATATAACATGCAACAAGTAACATTATCAATAATTTCACTATTTACTTATGTATATTCAAAACTGTCCATTTGCATCATAGTCACTAAATTATTTATATCTTAAGCTAAAGAACTAAAAATTAAGATCCGATAATTTTCCTTGAAACTGGACTTACTTATATTATTACCATAAAATTTTCAGAATTTTTGGTTTATCCAATAAGTACAGTTTATTCTTTAAAGTTGCCCCTGTTCTGCTGTCTGACAGTTCCGACCCTTCTTCACTAAGAATTAATTATCTCATCGTACGAGATTCAGATGATGTTCCCGCTTATTTCTATTGAAAATAGACTCTTTAAGGATTTTAAACATATAAATTTAATCCCTTAATTATTTTTATCCAATTTTTGATGATTTTCCAAAGTCAGAACAGGGGAACCCGAAATCATTCTGACATGGTCTCACAAAACTTATTATATCTCATGATTTACAATTCCATTGCTTACACCATTTCTTCTATAAGAAACTAGACTCAATAAGCTTTAATTTCATATTTTATTCATCCTATAATTAGATTTCTAAAATTTTTGGTGATTTTTCAAAGTTAGACTACTTCTGCTGTCCAAAACAGTTTTAGTGCAAAATGTTGATTTCTATTTTGCCCCAAATTTTACAATTGATACAATTCAGTCCTTACTTAATTAACCCCTCAATTAAGATAATTTTCTCAATTAATACTTTTCCTAGACATTATAAGTTATTTCATAACTATTGAAATTCAGAATTTCCACATAAAACTCTAACTTCAAACTCTTTTACAATTTAGGTCCCAAACATTCACTTTCTATTCAATTCTTTCAATAAAATCAGTATATAAACAATTTAAAACTCTAATTCTATGTCAAATCATCATACACTTCTAGCACATATTCATAGAAACTTTCAATTTCTTTCATAGAATCAAGAACTAATGAATTCAACAATGGACCTAGTTGTAAAAGTCACAAAAACACAAAAATTTCAAGAAATAATCAAGAATTGAACTTACTTGCAGTAAAAATATGAAAAACCAGCTTAAGGGAACTCTTCCATGGTATTTTTGCTGATGAGAATGCAGAAAAATAAAGAGAAATCTAGATAATTCCACTTTAGTCCTAGCTTTATTAAGTAAATTTTACAATTTTCTAATTTTTCCCTTAATTCCCCTTATTTTCTTGGTGATTTCATGCTCTTGCCGTCCAGCCCAAATAGACCTTGGGTTTATTTGCCTTTTAAACCCTCTTTCTTTTATCATTTAAGCTATTTAATCATTTCCCACAATTTTGCATTTGATACAATTTAGTCCTTTTGTTCAATTAGCTATCAGTACTTTAAAATTTCTTGATGAAACTTTAATACTAACTTATTAACACTCCATAAATATTTATAAAAATATTTATCGCTCGATTTAAAATTCCCGAGGTCTCGATACGTCGTTTTCAATTTTAATTATTTTAATATATATATTTTAGTACATTTCACTATTTCAAAATTTTTCCTAACTTCACATTTAACTTATACTAACTAAATTAATAATATTTCCTACTCATTTGTCGGATTTAGTGATCTCGAATCACTGTTCCGACACCACTGAAAATTAGGCTGTTACATAGATAGTCGAATAGAATGCCACCTACCGGCTGTGATCTCTGAGCTAATAAGATGTCCTAATCATTCCATACAAAGAACAAAAAAGATAATGCGATAAAAGACACCCCTGTCTGATCCCTCTCACAGGCTTAAAAGACTGAGACAAGATTCCATTCCATAGGATCTGCATAATGGAAGAAGAAATAGCATCCATAATTACCTTTCTAAGTAACTCGGGATCCCAACAGCAACAAGGGACATATCAATGAAATCCAAGCTGATCCTGTCATAAGCTTTCTCCAGGTCCAACATAATTGCCATCCAATTTTTACCAATTTTCCTACTACGCATTGAATGGATAACTTCCTGCGCAATAATGACATTATCTGAAATATTTCGACCAGCAATAAACCTTGCTTGTTCAGAAAATATAAAATCCGGGAACATCACTTTAAATCTATTAGCGATCACTTTCATCACCAACTTATACATAACCAAGCAAAGACTGATTGGCTGAAATTGACTGAAATCCTCCGGTTGATTCTTCTTTGAAATAAGCATGATAAGAGTGTTATTAAGATCCTCCTTAATTCTATTACCAGCAAAGATTCCCTGAATCCACTCACAAATCGCCTTTTCAACTAAATCCTACTGACTTTGAAAGAAATGAGCATGGAAACCATCACTACCTGGAGCTTTTAGTGGAGCCATGTCGAAAAGGACCCTCTTAAATTCATCATCCAACACTGGCTTTTTGAGAAAGTCAATATCTTGCTCCTTAAGGCGAGGAAATATATTTAAAGGAAGTTCAGACATACAAGTTGGAATTTCACCATACAATCTCTTAAAGAACCTTGCGGCCTCATCACTGAGCATAAACTAGTCCGAACACCACTCCCCATTACTAATGCGTAGGACCATTATGCGATTAAATTTCCTCCTTTGCGCAGTGTAGCTGTAGAAGAACTTGGTATTACGATCCCCAAACCGCAGCCAATCACATCTAGCATTCTGCCTCCAAAGAAGCTCTTCATGATTAAGCACACATTCCAATTCATCTCGAACCTTCATATCTATGTTAACTAACCTACTAGAGGTTGATTGATCCATGGCCTTTTGAATACTCGCAAATGATCTCAAAAGTTGTCTTTTGCGCGTACCTATAAAGCCATATACGGACCTATTCCAATATTTGAATGTAAGGTAAATTCAGATAAAGAATCAGCCGTGTTACCCGATAATCTCCATTTATTAGAAACCAAATCTTTTAAATTCGTGTACTTCATCCATCCTGCAAGAAATCAAAATGGTCTCCCTCTCGGAATACTAACCTCAGGATTAGTTTTTAAAAGAATAGGTCTATGATCTGATTTAATACGTGGAAGATGATATACGAGAGTATGCGGGAAGGTAGAAATCCAAGCATCATTAGTTAGGGCTCTATCTAATCGCTCATGCGTATAACCTATTTGCTAGGTAAAAGATAGTCCTATGAAACCGAGATCCTGCAAATTACACGATTCAACAAATTTACCAAATAAATTGCACCTCTTACCTGTAGAACGATCGCTTTTTTTTTATTCTTAGGAGAGAGAATGGCATTAAAATCACCCAAATTAATCATGGCAAAGGATCTTTAGGCAAAACATCCATTAAATCAATCCAGAGAGATTTCCTCTTAACTTCGTCAGGATTACCATACACAACAAAGATAAAAAAAAAGAATTATAAAAATTATTACCCTGAATACGAAGAAGCATGAACTGGGGATGATTATGAATAATACTAATGGAAATATAAACCTTCTAACCAAACCATATGCCACCTAAAAAGCCAACAGACTCAATGCGATGAGAAAATCAAATTCTAGTTTATCAATGATAGAATTAGCTTTTTTTACCACTAACTCTCAGCTCCAAGAGACACATAATATCTGGTTTATGCTCAAAACTATACTCACGAAAAGCTCGAAGAAATTTACTACTCGTACAACCTTGATAATTCCAAGAAAAAATTGATGGATTTAAATCCATAAAAATGTAAACAAAAAATAGAAAAAGTAAAAAATTCCACCTTGGGTTCAATCATTAGCTTTTAAGTAACCCTTCTTGAGCAAGATAAGCTAGTTATAATGGAAGAGGACACCTACGACCACCAGCTCCAAGGATTTAGACTTAAAATTTGGCAGAGCCTGACTTTAGCCAATAATCGCTTTTATGAGACTATCTTCTGCTAGATCATCACTTCCCAAAGGTGAATACCACGCCGTTTTATCTCTCAGATTCGCCAACCTCTGACGAAGAAAGCCAACGAACCGACTGTGCAACCTTCCCAAAACGTACAAAGTGGTCGTTCCTTGCACAAGTTGAAAAGATTACCTATTAAGGGACATGGACGAAAGCGTCAGCCCCGTAATGCGGAGAAGCGATAAATACCCTGTTGAGAAGGCTAAATGCCGATTCTAAGCCTCATAAACTCTTTTTTGGGGAATTTTGACAACCTTCGACTAGATTAGATTTAGTGGCTCGTGATTTTTAGGGAAAAACAAAAAAATAATGGAAAGGGAATTTTTATTGAAAGAAAATATGGAAATAACAAAAAGACAGAGTTTTTTGGAGAAAGAATGTTTACAGAAAAAGAGAGATATCAAATATGTGCCATTCCATCCCCTATTTATAGTACTAGAAAACCTAGCCTATTTCTAATTAAATTCTAAAAGATAAATACAAATAAATAAAGATAAATAAAAATAAATCCTAATATTAAATCTAAATAAAAATCCTTAAAAATTATCCTAATATAATTGAAATTAAAATAGTCTTGTGCTATAAAATCTCTTCTTTTGCATATTTGTCCTTAGTCTTCCATGTTTGTATTTTCAGCACCACATTTTTCCCTCTGTTGCATATTGGCCCAATTCATCTTTAATTTCACGCTTTTCGCCCTTAAATTTACTTTTTCCTTCAATTTAGTCCCTAAAAGATAAAAGACCATAAATAACCCAAATTAGTAGAATCATACTCAAAATAAATATGCAATTAGCACATAAAAATATGACGTTCTAGAGTATTATCAAATTCCCCTACTTAAACCATGCTTGCCCTCAAGTAAGGTTCATGTCCACTGTGAAAATTAGATCCTGCCATAAAAGAAATTATACTCCAAAGTTTTATAAAAAATAGTCAAAATGCATACGAAAAATAAAGAGAACCCTTAGCTTGATTTAAGTAAAATTAAAAAAGTGTTCCAATTAACACACACAAAAATTAAGATCGACTTGGATTATTTCATGAAAATTAGGTAATTTACCAAACCTATCAAGACACCTTATTTATTTCTCCCTTTAGTATCCAAATTTTATTAATGCATCTTTCTTTTTTTTCTTTTTTTTAATATTTTAATGTTATTTATTTACTTTCACTTAAGAGTATACTGAACCTTTTGACTCGAAGAGAGATGACAATCCAAGCACCCCACCCCGGTTACTCAGCCCAGCACATTCTTAATTTTATTATTTCTAAGAACATATCGAACCTTTTGACGCGAAAAGAGATGTAATAGCCCAAAATTGGGTCTAGTTGGAACAGAGGTTTCGGGACCACAAAATCTAAGATATAAATAATTATTTTATCATTATTTTGAGTCTATGATATAATTGCATGATTGAGTGAAAATTTCGTGAAGAAATTCTATGCATAAAGTGCTTAATTCGAAGTTAGGGACTAAATTGAATAAGTTGCAAAACTTGCATTCTAGAAGTTTCTAGTATGAAATTGATTTGAAATATTAATTAAAAGGTCTTAAATAGCAATTTGACCAATTTCTAAGTTATGGACAAAAATTGGACATGGATGGAATTTTTGAAAAGTTTAGTAGTAAGGGTATTTTGGTCATTTAGGGGTAAAATGAATTAAATTACAAAATTAAAAGCCAATTTTTCTCATCTTCTTCACCATGGACATGTATACCAAGGGAGACTTCATGGCTAGGGTTTTCAAGCTTCCCAAGCTCAATTGTAAGTCCGTTCTAACCCCGTTTTTGGAGTCCCGGTAACTTGATTTAGCTTATACTAGCAATAATTCAACCTAGGGTTCATATTTGGAAAAATACCCATAGGTAAAATTTGTGTATTTTGGTATTTTATGATACAATATGAGGTTTTAAATTATGTTAGACAACTTGTGCTACTCGGTTTTAAGTGAAAACGAGCAAAAGGGCTTAATCGGTAAAAATACCTAATAGTCATAAGTATATGTTAGAGTGAGAATTTGATGTTGCCATAGAAGGGAAAAGTGATCATCATGTCATAAAACATAAGAATAAGGGATGAAGTTTAATTCCCGAGCCTAGGGGCAAAAGTATAAATATGCAAAAGTTTAGGAGCAAAATTGTAATTTTTCCAAAGTTTGAGTTAAGGACTGTTTTGAATAGTACATTAATTAAATAAGTAAAATATGATGTTTTAGATCCCGGAAAACGAGATTTGAACCTAGAATGAGAGAAAAATCGAAAATTGGGAAAGTTGGTAAAATGGTCGTTTTAATATCAAGGTAAGTTCATATGTATAATAAGCATTAATTTATGCATGTTTCAATGTAAAATTGATATATTTACTATGATCTCCAAGGTGTTGAAAGTATGTAAGTTGGTATGATAATAATACAATTATAATACTGTAATTTATATTTGAAAGTTAAATTTAGTGAATTAATTGAATTATGTTAAATTAAATGATTATGGTGCCAAGTTTATGAATTGATTTAAAAATATGTCTATGGTACATGAAGTGCATTGAATTATCATACATAAATGTGATTTCTATGATTATGGATATTATGGGAAATTGTAAGTTCATATGATTTTTAATAAGACAATGTGTAATTTAATGTTATTGCGTTGATATTAAATGAGATGTAAGTTTATATGTAAGTAATACATCACTATTACTTGTATTATGATATTTATAAAAATATTGGAAATATGTTTGTGGATAATTACTTGATTGGTGAAATTGTTGGAAAAGAGAGAGAAATCCCGGTTGAACCTTCGGAAAGATTGGACGATACAGATGGTATGTAGCTAGGTCACATGTATAGTGCTGAGTGCACATCATGTGTACAAGAGAGCTACAAGACATTATGATGTAGCTAGGTCGCATGGGTGATACTATGTGTACACCATGTAGACAAGAGAGCTACGGGATATATGTAGCTAGGTCGCATGCGTGGTTCCAAGTGAAAGACACCATGTAGACAAGAGAGCTACGAGATAAACTGGCTAGGTCACATGGGTGGTACTAAGTGTTCACCATGTGTACAAGAAAGCCGAACTATATGATGGGTGGAGCTATATACTGAAACCACCAAGTATCGAGGATTGATCCGAAGTGTTCAACGGGAGACTCTCTATGTATTGCTTTGTGAGTTTTGTGATGAATAAGTGCAGGAACTTGGTTATGTGAATGATGTGTTTATTAAGTGACCAGGATGTGGTAAGGTTATAAACAAGTAAGTTATACATGAGGATGATTTTATGGTGACCTTGTGATCATGGGCCTATACTTGTGATGTATGAAATGTGGTCAAAATGATTTGTGATATGCATGTTAAAATGAGGTTAATACAAAGAAAGTGTGAAAGAGTGAATTAGCAATAAAACTGTTTTGGACAGTAGCAGTGACATGATTTTGAAAAATCACTAAAAATAGTATAAATTGAATCATAGACTGAATGAGATATCAAATTAAATATTAATGAGTCTATTTTCATATAAAAGAAACATACAAAGCAAAGGAGTTCTATATTTTGAGATATTTATGTTTTTATGAGACTGATTTAGAATGATTACGTGATCCCCTGTTCTGAATTTGGAAAATCACAAAAATTTGGAAAAAAAATAATTAGAGGCTCAAAATTATATTTTTAAAATCTATAATGAGTCTATTTTCAAGATAAATCAACAAGAACATTATCCGAGTTCTGTACTGTGAGATAATTATTTTTTAGTGAAGAGAGGTCAGAACTGTCAGAAAGTGAAACAGGGGAAAATTTAATGAATAAACTGTACTAATTGGCTAAACCAAAAATTATGAAAATTTTATGGTGGAAAGATATGTGAGTGTAGTTTCAGGGGAAATTTACGGATCTTAATTTGGAGTTCTATAGCTCGAATTATAAATAATTAAGTGACTATGACTCGTGTGGACAGTTTGATGTGAACATTTATTAGTAAATTGTGAAATCGTACTTACAAGAATGCTATATACATTAAGGATGTGGAATGGAGAGGAGGAGGAGGAAAATAAATATATGTGGAATACATGGAAACTATGGTATATGAAATATTGATATAATGAAATAAATGATATGTGTTTATAAGAAAACAAAAGAGAATGTTATGTATCATGACATGTATATATATATGACTAGTCTCAATGTAATGCTTGTTGGGTATGGAATTGAATTGAAATGTTTCAGGCAAACATGTTATTCTGCACATCTGAATCATGGTATTTTATAAAGATATGATCTAGCTTTAAATATGAATGCTTGATGATTAAGCTGAAGATATTTGGTAAGATGATAATCTTGGTATAAATGTATAAGTGGTACTATAATAAACAAGGTAAAATGAGTATGAGAGACACATGTATGATGACATACAAATGCTATGTTTGTGGTTTAATTGAGGATGTTTAATCATTAAATGAATACCATGTTATATGCTTTTGATTTTGTATAAATGTGTAAGAGATCAAGGTTGACCAAAGCTTGGAAAATAGCCTAGGTATATTCCACACAGGCAGAGACACGACCATGTGTCTCAGCCGTGTATGGAACACGACTTTGGGACACGGGCGTGTGGAGCCTTAAAGCATGAAATTTCCAAGATTTTCGTAAGTTCTCGGTTTAGTCCCAAACCCTTTCTAAAGTATGTTTTGGGCTCCGTAAACTCAAATAAGGGACTATGTGTAAGAGAAAGAACGCTTTGAAATATGAATAAAATTTTATGGCTCGTATTTTAGTTTAATGTTTGTATGTTTGTCTGGTAACGCCTCGTACCTTAGCTCGGCCTCGGATACGGGTAAGGGGTGTTACAAGAGATGACAGCCAAGTACCTCACCCCGGTTACTCAGCCCAACATATTCTTAGAAATTAATTCCGGTTAGCGGGATTTTACCTAACACGTCACACCACCTTTTGACAAGAAATAGGATGACAACCCAAGCACCCTACCCCAGTTTCTCAACTTGTCACGTCTTAAGCTGCACTCATAACCACAGAAACATTAATATTATTAAATGAAATTTTAATTTTGGAGGACTAAGGAAAAATAATAATGTGTCAAAAATAAGTTTTAGTAATCACCTTAATAGTCATGAACATATTTTAAGCATGCAATTGTATTAAGTGTCCTCTTGTATTTAGACTTAATCAAATTTACCAAAATCAAGATAGGGTTAACTCCATTAATCATAATTATTTAAACTAAAAGAAATAAAACAATGGAGATGAAATTTATCAAGAAAAAATCATAATTAACTCAGTAGATAATAATCATACATGTGGGCCAAACAGTGGGCAAGTCGTGGTCAAATTCTTGGGCATGAAAAGAGGCAAAATATTCTCAAAAAATATATATATATGGGCAGCAATAACCAAATCGACAACAACAACAAAAATTCAGCATCTAAAACGACAGAAATAATGAGGAATGCCTCCCCCTACTTAAAACACATAGTCCCCGCTGTGGAATAAATAAATAAATAGGTAGAAGAAAGGTTTAGAATAACTCCCCGTATAGTTACTGTCGTTCGCGCTTTATGGTAATGAGTTCTCCTTATTGTTGCTTCGGTTTACCTAGACAAAAGAAGAGAATTTTATCAACATCCAAAAAAATAAAATAAAATAAAATGAATAAAAAAATTGGGTTGCCTCCCAATAAGCGTTTGTTTAACGTCGCTAACTTGACGCCACAACTAGTATTGGGGTTGTTCCAGCTGAATTCTTTCGTTTGTATGAGTTTGAAAATTCTCCTTTTTATCACATCCACCATATTTGGGTTTAATCGTCCTTGCGCCTCTTTCCTTGGTTTCATATTTTCCTCCAAGGGGTTGATCCCTTTTAAGTCGACAATGGTCTCATCATTCTCCAAAAATGTGCATTTGAGACGCTCGAGAAGTGGTTTTAATTTTAGATCTGGTGCCTGCACAATAGAAGGTAGAAGTTTAGTATCCATAAGAGCCAATAATTTATTAACAGATTTAAAATAATCAAACATCATTTTAGATTTATCTCCATAAGATAGCTCAAAAGTTTTTTCTACTGATGAGTCAATTATGTCGACACGGTTTACGTCCAAGACTTCACTTGGGTGACTAATAGTGCCATAAAGTTAAACTTCACGATCTCCCCGTCAAACTCCATCGTGAGGGTTCCGCTTCGTACATTAATTTTAGTATTTTCAGTACTGGGGAAAGGTCACCCCAACAAGATGTCTGAAGACCCAGGAGCGTTATCCTCCTTGATTTTTATTACATAGAAATCTGCAGGGAAGATAAGCCCATTGACTTTAACTAATACGTCCTTGAGGACTTCTTTGGGATGCACAATGGATCTGTCTGCCAACTGAATGATAACACCTGTCATTGTCAAAAAACCCACGTTAAGTGATTTATAAAATAGAAAAAGGCATGACATTTATGGAGGCCCCTAAATCACACATAGCCTTCTTAATTCCTAAATGGCCTATTTTGCATGGTATTGCAAACATGCCCCTATCTTTACATTTCGCTGGCATTTTCTGCTGTAACACTGCAGATACATTCTGTAACACCCCTTACCCATATTCATTGCCGGAATGGGGTAGGAGGCATTACCGGAGTTTACCGAATTAATTTTCCATTAATACGAGTTAAATACTATTTATTTACTAAAACATGTCATGGTGTCCTTTAGATGGGCCTCCAAAGCCCAAAACATACTTCGAGACCAAACTAGAATTAAATCGAAACCATAAAGAATTTTTTTTTGCTCAATATAACCCCTTTATAAATATCTAACCTTCCCTGCAATTTTTAAAACCGAGACCAATCCAACCAACCAATTCATTTCAATCAATTTAATATAAAATTATACTTCTATTATAATTATACTATTTAACATACTCATCATTCTTTACTTTAATGTATATTCATTAAACAAGTCTTAATATTTATATAATCACCAAGCCTTATACATGCCATATAAATCAAAAAGGAAATTTACAAAAGCTACCGGAGATAATCTGGATAGTGTGATCCTCTGTGTTGATCCGATCCTCCGTATACTTTCACGTCAATCTACAAGAGACATTGAATACACTCAAGTAAGCTTATAAAAACTTAGTAAGTTCATAGGGATAAAACATAAATCTTACCAAATATTTATACATTTATACTATATACACAATTATTAAGTTCACCTGTCAATCACAGTCATTGGTGAGTTCCTTGTATAAACTCACTACCACTTATCCATTTCCATTAATTCTTTTGGGCCCATTTGTCATATATCATTCTTTAACCAAATTAGGGAATGGTAACGGAAAATTGAGTACTTCACTTTCACTTTGCCATAGTATAACTATGGTCTTGCATATGATCACTTATCACTTTTTAAAATCATAGTCCTGCCACGGTCTTACACTGATCACATTTATCACTTGTCACTGATCAGATAAGTGTAGCTAAAGCTACCACTTATCACTTATCACTTGTCACTGATCAGATAAGAGTAGCTAAGCTACCACTTATCATTTGTCACTTATCACTGATCAGATAAGTGTAGCTGAGGCTACCACTTATCACTTATCACTTGTCACTGATCAGATAAGAGTAGCTAAGCTACCACTTATCATTTGTCACTTATCACTGATCAGAATTACTCAAATCCGACATTCCACTCAATTTGATCATTTATTCGATTTTCGGGTTGTTATTTTATTTTCTATTCATCAATAAATATATTTCATCATACATTATATAATTCATAAAATTAACATATAATCATTAAGCTTTAACCATATGAACTTACCTGGGTCGATTTGTAAAATTTGTGAAAATTCAGGGACTAATCAGCTACTTTTTCTTTTCCTCGACTTGTTTCGGGTTCTCGATTTGCAGTAAAAATATGAAAAACCAGCTTAAGAAAACCCTTCTATGGTGTTTTTGCTGATGAGAATGCAGAAAAATAATGAGAATTCTAGATAATTCCACTTTAGTCCTAGTTTATTAACTAAATTTTGCAATATTCCAATTTTGCCCTTAATTCATCAATTTTCTTGCTGATTTCATGCACCTTGCCGTCCAGCCCAAATAGACTTGGGGTCTATTTGCCTTTTAAACCCTCTCTCTTTTATCATTTAAGCTATTTAATAATTTCCCATAATTTTACATTTGTTACAATTTAATCCTTTTTATTCAATTAACTATCGAAACTTTAAAATTTCTTGACGAAACTTTAATACTAACTTATTAACACTCCATAAATATTTATAAAAATATTTATGGCTCGTTTTAAAAATTTTCAAACTCTCGATATCTCGTTTCCGATTCTAATTTAATTTTTTTTATTTCTAGTACACTATTCGCTATTTCAAAAATTTTCCTGACTTCACACTTAACTTATATTCACTAAATTATTAATATTTTCTACTCATTTGTCGGATTTAGTGATCTCGAATCACTATTCTGACACCACTAAAAATTCAGGCTATTACAATTCTCCCCCTCTTAAGAAATTTCGTCCTCGAAATTTGTTACCTGAAAATAGGTTCGGATATTGTGATCTCATTGATTCCTTTGTTTCCCAAGTTGCCTCCTCCTCACCATGTCGATGCCACAACACTTTTACTAACGGTACCCGTTTGTTCCTTAACTCTTTAATTTCCCAAGCTAGAATTTTCACCGGTTCTTCTGAATAAGTCATGTCGGGTTGGACCTCTATTTCCGTATGAGGAATTACATGTGATGGATCTGATCTGTACCGTCTCAACATAGACACATGAAACACGTTATGAATCTTTTCAAGTTCCGGGGGCAAAGCCAATCTATAAGCTACCGGACCGATTCTTTCAATGATTTCATACGGCCCAATAAATCGTGGGTTGAGTTTTCCCTTTCTACCGAACCGCAAAACTTTCTTCCACGGTGACACTTTCAAGAATACACGATCACCCACATTAAACTCTATATCTCTTCTCTTTAAATCTGCATATGATTTTTGTCGATCGGAGGCAGCTTTTAAACAATCTCGAATAATACAAACTTTTTCTTCGGTTTCCCGAATCAAGTCCACTCCCATTAGTTTCTGTTCACTTAATTCAGACCAATATAATGGAGTTCTACACTTTCTTCCATACAGAACTTCAAATGGTGCCATTTTAATACTAGTTTGATAACTATTATTATAAGTAAATTCGACTAAAGGTAAATACCTTTCCCAGCTGCCGCCAAACTCAAGTACACAACACCTTAACATATCTTCTAAAATCTGAATCACTCACTCTGACAGCCCGTCTGTCTGAGGATGAAAAGCTGTGCTGAAATTTAATTTAGTGCCCAAAGCCTTCTGTAATTTACTCCAAAATCTCGAAGTAAATCTCGGATCCCGATCCGAAATAATAGATACTGGAACTCCATGTAATCTCACAATTTCAGAAATATACAATTCCGCTAACTTCTCTAATGAAAAATTTGATCTAACTGGAATAAAATGTGCCGACTTTGTCAATCTATCAATGATAACCCAGATTGAATCTTTCTTTTTCGGAGTCACAGGCAATCCTGATACAAAATCCATCGTAATGTGTTCCCACTTCTATTCAAGAATCATAATAGGTTGTAATAAACCCGTTGGTACTTGATGCTCTGCTTTCACTTGCTGACAGATTAGACATTTTGCAACAAATTCACAAATCTCTCGTTTCATACCAGGCCACCAGTACATTCTTTTTAAATCGCAATACATTTTTGTACTATCCGGATGAATAGAATACTTACTATTATGAGCTTCAGCAAGAATATCATTTTTCAATTCTGAATTATTCGGAAAACAAATTCTATTACGATAACGCAACATATCACCATCATCAACGCTATATTCTGAATTCAAATTATCCTGAATCGTTTGTCGTTTCAGCACTAGTTTCGGATCATCACTCTGTAATTCACGGATCCGTTGAAGGAATGTAGATTTTGCTTTCAATTCTGCCAATACTGAACCATCTTCATTAACAGACAAATGAACATTCATTGCTCGAAGTGCAAACAATGATAATTTTCGGCTAAGTGCATCAGCGACCATATTAGCTTTCCCTGGGTGATAATCAATAACAAGATCATAATCTTTCAATAGATTGAGCCACCGTCTCTATCTCAAGTTTAGCTCTTTCTGTGTCATCAAATATTTCAGACTTTTGTGATCGGTATACACATAACATTTTTCCCCATATAAATAATGTCTCCAGATTTTTAAAGCAAACACAATCGCGGCCAACTCCAAATCATGGGTAGGGTAATTTTTCTCTTGTGGTTTGAATTGCTGAGAAGCATATGCCACTACTTTCCCTGACTGCATTAAAACACAACCCAAACCATTTAAAGATGCATCACTATACACAACATATGGTATACCTGATTCTGGTTGAGTTAACACGGGAGCTTTTGTCAACATTTTCTTCAACTGGTCAAAACTTTGTTGGCACTTTTCAGACCATACAAATTCAACATTCTTCTGAAGTAGTCGAGTCATCGGCAAGGCAATCATTGAAAAATTTTTAACAAATCGGCGGTAGTATCCCGCTAATCCCAAGAAACTCCGCACTTCTGTTACGTTCTTTGGTGTTTTCCAATTCACCACTGCTGACACTTTACTTGGATCTACTCGAATTCCTTCAGCTGAAACAATATGACCCAGAAATCCAACCTCCTGTAGCCAAAATTCACACTTACTGAACTTTGCATACAACTGCTTCTCTCTCAAGGTTTGCAACACACTTCTCAAGTGTTGTGCATGATCAGGCTCGGTCTTCGAATAGATCAGTATATCATCAATAAATACAACCACGAATCTATCCAAATAAGGTTGAAAAATTCGATTCATCAAGTCCATAAAGGCAGCAGGAGCATTAGTTAAACCAAATGGCATTACCAGAAACTCGTAATGACCATACCGAGTTCTGAAGGCAGTTTTTGGCACGTCACATTCTTTAACTTTCAGCTGATAATACCCAAATCGAAGATCTATTTTTGAAAACACAGCAGCGCCTTTCAACTGATCGAACAAATCATCAATGCGGGGCAAAGGATATTTGTTCTTGATTGTAACCTTATTTAACTGTCTGTAATCTATACACAATCTCAACGAGCCATCTTTCTTTTTCACAAACAAAACAGGTGCACCCCAAGGACAAGTACTCAGTCTAATAAACCCCTTATCTAACAATTCTTGTAACTGAGTCTTCAACTCTTTTAATTCTTTCGGTGCCATTCTGTATGGTGTTACGGATATTGGAGTTGTTCCCGGGATCACATCAATCACAAACTCAACTTCCCGATCTGGTGGTAAACCCGGTAATTCCTTAGGAAATACATCAGTAAATTCATTAAACACTGGTAACTGTTTCAACTTTGATTCAGAATCCTGAATATCAAGAATGTAAGCTAAATATACTTCATTACCCTTCCGTATTACCTTCTGAGCTGAACAGGCTGAAATAATTCGGACATTATCTTTCATATTTCCAAACTCAGCCGAAATCATTTCTTCTGTCTGATTTTTCAAATCAATCCGTTTCTCTCGACAGTTCACTACAGCGTCATGTTTTGTTAACCAATCCATTCCCAGAATAATATCAAATTCCCGAAAGGGTAACAACATCAAATCAGCAGGGAATTCACAGCCTTTCACTTTCAGTGGACAATTACGACATATTAAATTAACCATCACACTTTGACCTAATGGATTAGTGACTTGTATATCATAATTAGTGGACTCAACAGATAATTTCTTTTCAGATGCTAGCATAGTGCAAATATATGAATGAGTAGACCCAGGGTCTATTAATGCATAAACAGTAACATCATAAAGATAGAAAATACCAGCAATTACATCAGGAGCCGTAGCCTCTTCCATTACTTGAATGGCATAGGTACGTGCTGGTGCTCTATTCTCTGATTGACTAACTGGTTCTCTTATACTCGAACGGGTAACCCCTGTAGCACTGCTC
Organism: Gossypium hirsutum; assembly: GCF_007990345.1. Lineage (NCBI taxonomy): Eukaryota > Viridiplantae > Streptophyta > Magnoliopsida > Malvales > Malvaceae > Gossypium > Gossypium hirsutum. Next base: position 20,208,903 of record NC_053428.1, on the reverse strand, counting down.
TGGCCCGAACGTCTACTTCTTTGGAGAGTGGTTCTCTGTATCTCTTTCTGATCCACTTCATCTTTTTACAGCTGAGGGCAATCTCGAATAAGATGATCAGTAGCCCCACATTTATAACAAGCCCCCATCTTAGTCCTGCATTCACCGAAATGATGTCTTCCACAATATTGACACTTAGGCCGGGGAGTATTCTGAACACTGCTCACACTTGCTGCAGGTCTATCAAATACCTTGAAATCAGATTATCTTGATCTACCTCTACCCAATCTTCCCGGCACGGATGTAGTTCGACTAATTTCTTCTCTAGATTTCTTCACCGGTAAATCTGAAAATGACTTAGAAGCACCTCTTTTAAATGACTCTTTATTTTTCCGATCTCGTTGCATTTTTCTGCTATATACTTATTCAAGCTTTTGAGCACGGTCTGACAGAACAACGAACTCTCGTATTTCATTAGCCCCAATCATCATTCTAATCTCATCATTTAACCCTTCTTCAAATCTGATACACATTTCTTCTTTAGTAGGTACAATGTCTCGAGCATATTTGCTGAGGTAGACAAATTCTCTTTCGTATTCGGCCACTGACTTATTTCCCTACCGTAGATAAAGAAATTCTCTCTTTTTCTTATCTAGATATCTTTTCCCCACATATTTCTTTTTAAACTCATTCTGGAAAAATTCCCAGGTAAGCTTTTCTGCAGGTACTACAGCTTCCACAGTTTCCCACCAATTATATGCTTCTTCTTTTAACAATGAAACGGCACATCGTAGATAATCTTCCGGAGAACAAGTCATCTGTTTAAAAATTCTTACCAAACTTTGTAGCCAATACTCAGCTTTTACAGGGTCATCATCTGATCTCCCTCGAAATTCCTCAGCTCCAAACTTTCTAAGCTTTTCGATCGGAGAACGTTTACTAGTTTCAATTATTGAAGGAGGTGGAGGAGCAACCGGAGGTACCAGTGGTGCAGTAGGGGGAGGAGGTGGTTGAGACTGATTTCTTTCTTGTATCATCTCCTTATACCACTAATTCATAACTCCATAAATCATATTTTTAAGTTCTCGCTCTCGCATAATAGAAATTGGAATATCACTACTTGTTCCTTGTTCTGGAGTATGCACCCTACTGTTAGCTTCCTCCTGTTCAATACGTTCAGGTCTATCTGACATCTTTATAATCGGAGAGTATCTATAAAAATGACAAAGATTAGATCGGATCATACACATCACACTATCACAGATTTATATGGCATGTATTTCTAAACACTTTACACATAACACATGTTCCGAGAACCAGCTAAACCGGGCTCTGATACCACTAAATGTAACACCCCTTACCCATATTCATCGCCGGAATAGGGTAGGAGGCATTACCGGAGTTTACCGAATTAATTTTCCATTAATACGAGTTAAATACTATTTATTTACTAAAACATGTCATGGTGTCCTTTAGATGGGCCTCCAAAGCCCAAAACATACTTCGAGACCAAACTAAAATTAAATCGAAACCATAAGGAAATTTTTTTTGCTCAATATAACCCCTTTATAAATATCTAACCTTCCCTGCAATTTTTAAAACCGAGACCAATCCAACCAACCAATTCATTTCAATCAATTTAATACAAAATTATACTTCTATTATAATTATACTATTTAACATACTCATCATTCTTTACTTTAATGAATATTCATTAAACAAGTCTTAATATTTATATAATCACCAAGCCTTATACATGCCATATAAATCAAAAAGGAAATTTACAAAAGCTACCGGAGATAATCTGGATAGTGTGATCCTCTGTGTTGATCCGATCCTCCGTATACTTTCACGTCAATCTACAAGAGACATTGAATACACTCAAGTAAGCTTATAAAAACTTAGTAAGTTCATAGGGATAAAACATAAATCTTACCAAATATTTATACACTTATACTATATACACAATTATTAAGTTCACCTGTCAATCACAGTCATTGGTGAGTTCCCTGTATAAACTCACTACCACTTATCCATTTCCATTAATTCTTTTGGGCCCATTTGTCATATATCATTCTTTAACCAAATTAGGGAATGGTAACGGAAAATTGAGTACTTCACTTTCACTTTGCCATAGTATAACTATGGTCTTGCATATGATCACTTATCACTTTTTAAAATCATAGTCCTGCCACGGTCTTACACTGATCACATTTATCACTTGTCACTGATCAGATAAGTGTAGCTAAAGCTACCACTTATCACTTATCACTTGTCACTGATCAGATAAGAGTAGCTAAGCTACCACTTATCATTTGTCACTTATCACTGATCAGATAAGTGTAGCTGAGGCTACCACTTATCACTTATCACTTGTCACTGATCAGATAAGAGTAGCTAAGCTACCACTTATCATTTGTCACTTATCACTGATCAGAATTACTCAAATCTGACATTCCACTCAATTTGATCATTTATTCGATTTTCGGGTTGTTATTTTATTTTCTATTCATCAATAAATATATTTCATCATACATTATATAATTCATAAAATTAACATATAATCATTAAGCTTTAACCATATGAACTTACCTGGGTCAATTTGTAAAATTTGTGAAAATTCAGGGACTAATCAGCTACTTTTTCTTTTCCTCGACTTGTTTCGGGTTCTCGATTTGCAGTAAAAATATGAAAAACCAGCTTAAGAAAACCCTTCTATGGTGTTTTTGCTGATGAGAATGCAGAAAAATAATGAGAATTCTAGATAATTCCACTTTAGTCCTAGTTTATTAAGTAAATTTTGCAATATTCCAATTTTGCCCTTAATTCATCAATTTTCTTGCTGATTTCATGCACCTTGCCGTCCAGCCCAAATAGACTTGGGGTCTATTTGCCTTTTAAACCCTCTCTCTTTTATCATTTAAGCTATTTAATCATTTCCCATAATTTTACATTTGTTACAATTTAATCCTTTTTATTCAATTAACTATCGAAACTTTAAAATTTCTTGACGAAACTTTAATACTAACTTATTAACACTCCATAAATATTTATAAAAATATTTATGGCTCGTTTTAAAAATTTTCAAACTCTCGATATCTCGTTTCCGATTCTAATTTAATTTTTTTATTTCTAGTACACTATTCGCTATTTCAAAAATTTTCCTAACTTCACACTTAACTTATATCCACTAAATTATTAATATTTTCTACTCATTTGTCGGATTTAGTGATCTCGAATCACTATTCTGACACCACTGAAAATTCAGGCTAGTACACATTCTCACCAACACTTACCTTTTTATTACCTGTTAATTTTTGTTTGTTGGTGCAAATCTTTTTGAGGAACTTGGCATACCGCGAAATCTGTCTGATGGCATCCAACAGTGGTAAATTGATCTCAACATTCCTGAATGTTTCGAGGATCTCCTTGTCTTCATTACTTTTTCGACACTGATTTAATCGTCCTGGGAATAGAGGTTGGATTTTCGGCAATGGGGGTTTCGCTTGGACTTGTTTGTCACTTTCAGGATTTTTCTAGGTGATTTTTTGGCCAAGATTCCTATCAAGAATTGGTTCCAATACTTTTCCACTTCGCAACGTCACTACATTTGCGTGTTGTCTTGGATTAGGTTCTGTTTGTGACGGAAACTTCCCTTGAGAGTTCAATTTCTTAATTGATATGGTCAATTCTCTTATAGATGCCTTAATTTTCTGTTGAAAATCAAGCATATTAGTTGTTAATTTATTAACCAAAGTTTCTAGAGAATTACCTGAATCTTGTGGCTACTGTGGAACCCGATTTTGGTATGGCTGGTTATATTGTGGATTCGCCTTATTACTTAAGTTAGGGTGGTCCCTCCATCCTGGGTTGTAGGTGTTAGCGTAAGAGTCGTATCGCCTTTTTGATGGCCTAGGGAAATTTCCCGCAGCATCTAAATGAGCTATAGTATCATCGTTCAAACTGAGACATGCATCAATTGTATGTTCAGCGGTAGCACATATTCCACATACTAGGGCTGGTCTGGCTTTTTCTGCAACAAGAGAGCTCATAATATTAGTAAGTCTATCAATTTTATCTTCTAAGGTTAAATTACTTAGCTGATGAACCATTTTAAGGGGTTCAGGATTGGCTCGGAATTGCTGAGAATTTACAGCCATCGTGAAGATTAAGTCTCTTGCTTGTTGTGGAGTCATGTTGACCAACGCTCCTCCACTAGTGGCGTCTACCATATTCACCTCCATGGGTTTCAGGCCTTCATAAAAGTACTAGAACAAAGACTATTCCGTTATACAGGGTTGTGAGCAACTTGCACACAACTTTTTAAATCGCTCCCAATAGTCATATAGAGACTCTGCGTCTTTTTGCCTTATTCCAACGATTTCTCTTCTTAACTCGGCTGTACACGACGCCGGAAAAAACCTGTTGAGAAACAAACGAGAAAGATCAGCCCAAGTCGTTATAGATTCTGGAGGTAAATAAAATAACCATTCCCTAGCAGAATCCGCTAAGGAAAAAGGAAAACATACAATTTAATTTAATCCTCACTTACCTCCTGAGGTTTCATACTAAGGCAAACCATATCGAATTCTTTCAAATGCTTATGGGGATTTTCGTTCTGTAACCCCCGAAAAGTTGGCAGTAGCTCGATCAAGCCTGAATTTAATTCAAAATCAATATCCATAGTAGGATACGCGATGCATAGTGGCGGTTGTTCTGTCGGCGCTTCGGCCAGTTGCCGAATTGTCTGGGCCATAGGTTGAGGTGCTAAATTAGGGTTTTTGTCAACCCTAGTGTTAAGCACTTCTTCTTGGGAATCGACTTCTACTTTTTTGCCTTCAACAGTTTGAGTAGGGTTTTTGTTAACCTTAGGCTCTGCTTCGTCGTCGATTCTAATTTCTGGCAGTGGATTACTTTGAGTCCCAACCACCGCTAACTTTTTTTTCTTAGCTTTGTTTACTTGCGATTAGCTCTCGCAGTCTTTTCAATCTCCAAATCAAACGCAAGAGTTCCTGGAGCAGATCTGGTCATAAAAAACAAAAAACTGGATTAGTACGTTACCAATCCCTAACAACGGCACTAAAATTTGATGTGTCGTTGAGAGCACCAAAAATATTCTATTCCTTGTAAAATAACAAAAATAATAGTAAATGGGAAGTATGGTCGAATTCTCAGGGACCGGTGTAACACCCCTAACCTATATCCGTCGTCTAAATAGGGTTACAGAGTGTTACCAATACATATAGAACATTTACAGATTAATCGAAACATTACTATTCACTTTCTGAGATCATATATATATATAACGACCTTTATTTGGGCCCTCGAAGCCCAACATGAAGGTTAAAATCAAGTTGGAGCTCAACTGATTTCTCATAAAATTTTTCGCTTAATTTTTTTAAAAAAAATTTACTTGTGAACAGTACCCACACGCCCATGTGATTAGGCCATGTGGATTCCACACGCCCGTGTGGCTTGGGACATGCCCGTGTCCCTTGTCCGTGGAGCTTTTTGTTTATGACATCATCATCAATTTAGGGGCACATGGCCACATCGCACACCCGTGTCCTAAAGTCGTGTTCCATATACGGCTGAGACACACGGCCGTGTCTCTGCCTGTGTGGTCAATATCTAAGCTATTTTCCAAGCCTTGGTCAACCTTAATCTCTTACACACTTATACAAAATCAAAAGCATATAAAATGGTATTCATTTAATGATTAAACAATCTCAATTAAACTAAAAACATAGCATTTGTATGTCATCATACATGTGTCTCTCATACTCATTTTACCTGTCTATTATGGTACCACTTATACTTTTATACCATTATTATTATCTTACCAAATATTTTCAGCTTAATCATCAAGCATTCATATTTAAAGCTAGATCATATCTTTATAAAATACCACATTTCAAATGCAAGGAATAAAATACTTGCCTTAGACATTACAATCCAACTTCATACCCAACAAGCATCATATTGAAACTAGTCATATATATACATGTCATGATATGTATCAATCTCATAATGTTTTCTTATAAACATATATCATTTGTTTTCCTCCTCCTCCTCTCCATTCCACATCCTTAATGTATATAACATTCTTGTAAGTACAATTTCACAATTTACTTATTAATGCTCACATCAAGCAGTTCACACGACTCATAATCACTCAATTATTTAAAATTCGAGCTACAGAGCTCCAAATTAAGATCCGTAAATTTTCCCTGAAACTAGACTCATATATCATTCCACCATAAAATTTTTAGAATTTTTGGTTTAGCCAATTCGTACAGTTTATTCATTTAACTTTCCCCTGTTTCACTATCTGACAGTTCTGACCTCTCTTTATTAAAAATTAATTATATCACATTACAGAACTCGGATAATGTTCCCGTTGATTTCTATTGAAAATAGACTCATTAAGGATTCTAAAAATATAAATTTGAGCCTCTAATTAATTTTCTCAAATTTTTGGTGATTTTCCAAATTCAAAACAGGGGAACCCAAATTCATTCTAACCTTGTCTCACAAAATTCATTATATCTCATAATTTACAATTCAATTACTTACACTGTTTCTTCTATGAGAAACTAGACTCAATAAGATTTAATTTTATATATTATTCATTCTCTAATTCGATTTTTACAATTTATGTTGATTTTTCAAAGTCAACCTACTACTTCTGTCCAAAACTGTTTTAGTTCAAGATGTTTATTACCATTTTTCCTCTAAATTTCACAGGTCATACAATTCAGTCCTTGCTTAATTAGCCCATCTATTAAGCTATTTTTTTCTCAATTAACATTTTGTTCCATCATTATAAACTATTACACAACCTTTGAAAATCAGAATTTTAATAATAAACCTTAATTCACAACTTTTTCACAATTAGGTCCTAAAATCAATTTCTATTGAAATTACTTGATAAAATCATTAAACAACAAAATCAAAGCTTCAAATTCATTTTACTTCATCATAAACAGCCAAAAACTTATCATTGATAGCTTTTAATTTTTTTCATAAAATCAGAAACTAATGAATTAAACACTTGGACCTAATTGTAAAAGTCACAAAAACATAAAAATCTCAAAGAAAAAGGCAAGAATTGAACTCACATATGTCAAAGTATGAAAAACCAGCAGATTTCAGACTTCCCATGGCGTTTTTGCTGAAGAAAAATGATGATATCTCTAGATTTTTCAAATTTGTCTTGTTTTATATGTTTAATTTGCAAAATTTCCCATTTTGCCCTTGTTTCTCCTTGTCTTTTTTGCTAATTTTCTTGCCCAACCGTCCAGCCCTTACAATTTGGGTCCAATTTCCTTTTAAATCCCTCCTTTTTAATCACTTAAACTATTTAATCACAATTTAATAAATTTCGTACTATTTTCAATTTAGTCCTTTTTAATTAATTGACTAACCAAACGTTAAAATTTTCTAACGAAACTTTAATACTAACTTAATAACACTCCATAAATATTTATAAAAATATTTATGGCTCGGCTTATGAATCCGAGGTCTCGATACCTCGTTTTCAATCTAATTTACCTGATTAATTCTTTTAAAATCGCAAAATTTACTAATTAAAAATAATTCTTTTAAGTTCGTGCTTGGCCTATAATTATTATTTGTTAAAATTTCTAAACTTATTCGTCGAATTTAGTAATCTCGAATCACTGTTTCCGACACCACTGAAAAATTTGGCTGTTACAACTCCTCTCCCTTTAGGGATTTCGTCCCCGAAAATCTTACCAGAAAAAGTTGCTTTCAACTCTCATGAAAAACATTCATAGAATTTCTCAGAATCACAACCGAATTAATCTCAAACATCTCTTCCTAATAACCTTTAGACTGTAGCATACAGTGTCGGAGCATATCATCAAGATCTCACTTATTCTCTCATAATTACTTATACTCAATTGATTTGTTCAATAAAAATTTTGTACATTCTGAAATGATCATACGAATCTTTCTTTGTCAAATGATCAACCACAATCAAATAACATCTTATTTTTCAGAGAGAATGACAATCCCGATACGAAATCTATGGCAATTCTATCTCATAACTTACTCGTCTCATCACTGACTGTTTTAGTACTAAATACACTTGGTTTCTCGTCTTTTACCTGTTAACAAATCAATGTCTGAATACGAATCCAAAATATCATTAGACACATACAATCACTAGCACAACTAACTTACATAACTGCACATCTTATCTCTCTTGGATGAGCAGACTAACTACTACTGGGCCTTGTGCAAAAACTTCTATATAAACTTCAGATTCATCTATACATACATTCTATCTCGAGATAACAATAATAACAAAAATCAGGTTCGACCTGAAATTCAGCATCAGAAATAAATTCGCTCCAAAGTTATTTAGATTACCACCCATTATTACATTTCTGAGCTTCTCAGTTTCACAAAGAAAACCCCACTTTGGCATTTAACTGGGTTGGAATAAAATCATCAGCAAATAAAGCCAATCATGTAATCAACATTCACAAAATAATCAAGATTCTCCAATACGTATATAATGCAGAGTAACAACCCGTAAAAACAGAATAATAGCTTCACATGAATCTCACCATTTACTTTTATCTCAAACATAACAAAATAGTTTAACAAAGAAAAATGAAGAAGTCCCAATCATAATTTAATCAGACCAACGTTGCTCTCGTCAAACATTTTAGTTAACTAGCATTCTTATACAATAAAAATTTCATCAGAAAATGAACAGCCACATATTCATCTGACTAATTCTGTCATCCCTAATCCCATAATATTTCATTCATTAACAAAAATCAATTCAAAAGAATTTTCCGGTAAGTACACTCTTTAGGCATCATAACTGAATAAGTCAATTTATCGAAATTAGTTTCTTCTCTAACCATGACCTTGCATATCTCGAATGATCTTTAAAACATTCTAATACCTTTTTCCAGAACTGTATTTACTTTTTAAACTATTCTCGTCTCTGTATGCCTTACTAATGACTTCACCACTCTACTCTCCAATTCTACACATGTGACTTTATTAACATAAATCTCATGAAATTTTGTCATAATTACAACTCTGGTAAGGGGGTGAGGCCGTAAAGCCTCTAACTTAACTCTCATAATTACACACATATGACTTGACATTCATCATTAACATAACATCATCGTTTTCACATAATTCACTTCAAGCAAAATTAATACACTTATATAGTCTATGAATATTTTCTGCCATCTACAATTTCAAACGATGAATTCACTTAGTTCAACTCATTATCAACAATTAATCAATTCAATCTCTTAAGCCCATTTATCACTTACCTTTCTTAATCAATTTAGGGAACAAGTTCGGAATTGAGTACTTCGTTTTCACCATGCCATAGTAAAACTATGGTCTTGCACATAGTCATATATCACACATTGAAGCCATAGCCCAGCCATGGTCTTACACAGATCACATATCACACTGATGCCATATCCTAGATATGGTCTATATTGAATAATATAAAAATTGATAACATCTCAGAGAGAGTCCAGAAGAATAACATTGCACATTCACCATTCAAAGTTTCCACCAACAGAAATAAAAGATAATATCATGTGAATCTTAGTATAAAGTATTCTACACATATATTGACTTGGATAACCAAAGAAAGATAGAGTAATACCACTTGTGAATCAATCAAACTTGCGACAATTTCTGTCTGTTAGCATATTTATCTAACCTTTTCCATATAATGATTATAGCATCCAAACATGAACAGTTGCATATACTTCTGAAAATATCAGTACATATAAAACATCCATATAAAATTCCCAACAAAAATTTTTACTGTAATATACCTATTTATAATAGCTATATTCAAATATTTTTGCAATTTATTTACCAATTCATTGACTGGTATAGTCATCAATAATTTCACATCATTCAGTTCACTCAAGAAATTAATTCGGAAGAAATTTTCAGTTAATCGTTCTATAAATTCCATATTTGAACAGATTGATTTTCCTATAAATAACTTCTTTATTTAACAGTGGTACTGTATATCCCAGCTAGTTTTCAGAAAAATATGATGTCTCTATTCAGAACTCATCTTTACCTATTAACTCATTCTCAGTTCCGACTGTATTATCAATTGTTCAACCATTGAACTTTTTCACTTTCAACTTTTGAAATCAATATAAATCTCATGAATTCCATTGTATATAACTGCACTAGTAAAGGGGTATAAATCTTAAAGTCTCATAATTTAATTTTCATATATTTTCTTATATAACATTTATTATTCTCAAGTATTATAAAACATTTATCCGTACTTTTACAAGTTCTACTTCATCATAACTAACATTTTTACTCAGGGATAATCTTTTACCTTGTAACAAAAATTGTTTACTTTTTACTTAACAGAGGCCCAGTAGACTAGATAGAACGCTTCGGATATACAGGACTTATACAGAGGTGCATTATTATGCACTAATGAACAGAGAGCACTGAAGTGCTACACAGAGAGCACAAATGTGCTAATCAGAGAGCACTGACGTGCTAAATATCAGAGAACACTGGCGTGCTAATAATTAGAGAGCACTGGCGTGCTAATATTCAGAGAGCACTGGCGTGCTAATATTCAGAGAGCACTGGCATGCTAATAATCAGAGAGCACTGACGTGCTAATAATCAGAGAGCATGCTGAGGTCCCTTAACATCCTAGTAGTTCTAATCTTGTCTACTTGGGCAAATTATTTCATACATGCATATCACTTTTACACCTTTCGCATAATATTTTTACATGCTTTACAATTTAATCCTTGTACCAATAATTCATATACTTATATCTTCTGTATCTTCAATACATGTAATATATTTCAAAATTTACCATTCATTCATAATTCTCTAATAATCCTTATCATGTACTTCATATATTACATTTATATATTTTGTAATTTAGTCATCAGCACAATATTTTCATGTAGTAATATAAATTGCTTTTAATAATACATATAACATAATATTCATCATCGACATGTATTATAAAACATTTATTCATGCTCTTTTCTTTTCTTTTTTTTATACCGATTTATCATAATCAACTTTCTACTCGTATACTTGAGTATCGCTTTTAGCATTATCAAAATTAGCTTGGTTGTAAAACATCTCTTTCTATAAGTAAAACAAATTTCATTAGAGTCGAGAGATATCACACTATCACATATTTTAATGATATGTGTTTTTAGACTTCACATATACTACGTTCGGTCCGAGAACCGACTAAACCATAGCTCTGATACACTTAAATGTAACACCCCTAACCTGTATCCGTCGCCGAAACAGGGTTACAGAGTGTTACCAGTACATACAGAACATTTACAGATTAATCAAAACATTACTATTCACTTTCTGAGATTATATATATAACGACCTTTATTTGGGCCCTCGAAGCCCAACATGAAGGTTAAAATCAAGTTGGAGCTCAACTGATTTCGCATAAAATTTTTCGCTTAATTTTTTTTTAAAAAAAAATTTACTTGTGAACAGTACCCACACGCCCATGTGATTAGGCCGTGTGGATTCCACACGCCCGAGTGGCTTGGGACATGCCCGTGTCCCTTATCCGTGGAGCTTTTTGTTTATGACATCATCATCAATTTAGGGGCACACGGCCACATCGCACGCCCGTATCCTAAAGTGGTGTTCCATATACGGCTGAGATACACGGTCGTGTCTTTGCCTGTGTGGTCAATATCTGAGCTATTTTCCAAGCCTTGGTCAACCTTAATCTCTTACACACTTATACAAAATCAAAAGCATATAACATGGTATTCATTTAATGATTAAACATTCTCAATTAAACTAAAAACATAGCATTTGTATGTCATCATACATGTGTCTCTCATACTCATTTTACCTTGTCTATAATGGTACCACTTATACTTTTATACCATGATTATCGTCTTACCAAATATTTTCAGCTTAATCATCAAGCATTCATATTTAAAGCTAGATCATATCTTTATAAAATACCACATTTCAGATGCACGGAATAAAATACTTGCTTTAGACATTTCAATCCAACTTCATACCCAACAAGCATCATATTGAAACTAGTCATATATATACATGTCATGATATGTATCATTCTCATACTGTTTTCTTATAAACATATATCATTTGTTTTCCTCCTCCTCCTCTCCATTCCACATCCTTAATGTATATAATATTCTTGTAAGTACAATTTCACAATTTACTTATTAATGCTCACATCAAGCTGTTCACACGACTCATAATCGCTCAATTATTTAAAATTCGAGCTACAGAGCTCCAAATTAAGATCCGTAAATTTTCCCTGAAATTGGACTCACATATCATTCCATCAAAATTTTTTTAGAATTTTTGGTTTAGCCAATTGGTACAGTTTATTCATTTAAGTTTCCCCTGTTTCACTATCTGATAGTTCTGACCTCTCTTCACTAAAAATTAATTATATCACATTACAAAACTCGGATAATGTTCCCGTTGATTTCTATTGAAAATAGACTCATTAAAAATTCTAAACATATAAATTTGAGCCTCTAATTAATTTTCTCCAATTTTTGGTGATTTTCCAAAGTAAAAATAGG